>NC_137459.1:33173701-33523869 GCF_964235325.1 Thermobia domestica | reverse complement strand
GGGGGTGATACATTTTACACATGGCGACAATACTAATGAACTTCTATTCCCGGCGGGAGCTCATGTGGTTCGTATTCCAGAGTTGGCGTGGGTCAATGAAATCTTGACCCACGACCCACTGACCCACCACCCACAGTGACCCACGACCCACTGACCCACCATCCACCGTGACCCACTCTGACCCACGATCCATTATGACCCACTGCGACCCACCGTGACCCACTCTGACCCACCACCCACCATGACTCACTGCGACCTACCATAACCCACCACCCACCGTGACCCACTCTGAACCGTGACCCACCCCCCACCATGAACCACTCTCATCCACTGTGAACTACTGTGACTCACCAAAATGCATCGCCATGAACTCTGAACACGATCCACGGCCTCTTCTGTACTGACTAAAGAGTTTACACTTGTAATAAAACAAGACTGTGAAATTGTCAGTAATCGGAGTTTGAATTTCTACAGACAATCGCTCAAGCACCACTGTGTTACAATAACGGTGGATCTGACCTTTACGATATAAAATGGTAAAGTGTTTGTCAGTGAGGAAATTGAAATAGTTCGAGATGGGGGTAAATTAGTGTGCGCCTATTCTTGCAAGTCTTAATTTCTGAACGCATTCCAAAAGAAACTTCTATTCACAGGAAAATACCCCTGTACAATACGAAAAAGGTTATGATTTCTCAGTTCACAGTATTTTTCTCACAAACGACTTGAAAAATCAGTTTTTCGTAGTGTATAAAAGTGCTCGGTTACCCTATGTGAGAGTATCTCCATAAAGTATACTCATAAATGTAATTTGTGTAATCACTAAAACACCACATTAAATTTAAATTACAAATATGCATAATTGAATTATTATGAATATTTATTCAAAGTAGTTTACCTAAAGCAAAGAAGAGGCTTACTAAAAATTAGGTACAAAGTTGAATAACAGAAATAAGTCATTAGTAATACAAGTATACATTTTCCATAATTCATAATTTTCCACCTTAAAACAAATTTGAGATCGGGTTTATTTCCTGTTGGTAACTTGTTCGTGGCAAACCATCCCCAGCGAAATGATGTCCATCCTTCAGCCAAGAAATAACTAGCTCGTCTACTTTGAGCTTGTCTATCGGTGGGCCATTAACATTGATGAACAACAAGTTAGACCATGTTTGAGCACTTGATCTATTTCTAATATCAGTCATCTTCTAAATTCATAAGGGGAAATCCCCGTTCACACTCTGTCGTGGAAATTGATAATACTTCTACCCGATTTCTGCAACTCCTCATCGACAATCTGATTGTTAGACTTAAGTCTGATAACGATTTTTCTTGGTCAGTTTTGAAATACTCAGCAAGACGTATCATCTCTCTATCACCATACAACATCTCTTCCATATCGACCATGTCAGTTGACAATGTCGGCTCATGGAGAACAGAAACTCCATCTACCACGCTGGGAATCTTGTGAATAAATTGTGAATTAAATCCTGATAAACTGAGGATTTCTTATTTGTTTATATATATATATATATATATATATATATATATATATATATATATATATATATATATATATATATATATATTGTAATTACGCATGAAGGTTTGATGCCATAACCAAGTTCCCTCCCCCGTCTAGAAAGCGAAAGGGAACTAGGTTCCTGGAAAGTGTTCATTGGTGAATGGGAACTTTGCTCCTTCTTCCCCTTCAATCACCACACTGCTGTTTGCCATGTGCCAAATTACGATAAATTTCAATTAAATTATCATAGTATAATTATTTCCTTGTTCAATTATCGATACTTTTCAGTGGAAAAAAGAATGAAATTTTAAAGTTCCAAATCAAGGTAAGTAGACCGACGTAAAGGGGAAAAAATGTAAAATTTTCCATATAATTATGCGTACAATCCAAACTTAAAATTTCCGTGTAATTAAGCTTACAGTACAAATTTTATGCCTATTTTTCTCGCAACTTTATGGGATGATTGCCCTGTGCTGTAAGCACTCCATATAATGAACATAAGCTTCAGCAATTATTATAGTAGAAAGCAATGGATATATAAAGCCAAGCACTGTGTTTCTTGTTTCTGATTTTTTTTTCTTAAATAACCAATCGTTTTCGATCATCTTTACAAACCAACTCACTACCAATTTTCCATATATAGATAGTGTCCCCCCCATATAGGAGAATTAAAAAAAATGCCAGGACACATTCTGTTTATTTTCAATAAAGAGTTAATACACTGAATTTCAGCTCCGTAAGTTTAACGGCTTGCGAGATACTCTTTTTTTTTCGCAAAAATTCGGATCCTCACTGCCTGCTTAGGATATTATGTATTATAATGAAAGCAATATAACATCCCAGTTTGAATCAAGGCCTATATACCAAAAGTAATTTCATTTGATTTTGGAATTAGACCGTGATGATCAGGCACACAGAGTTATATTCGTTTTTTATATAATAATTTATACATTACAGTGATTCAAAAATGTAATTTTTGCAGTAGTTAACTCCTCTAAAAACTCACAGGTCTTCACAGCCAAGTAGTAGTGTAAGTCCTATTGCTATTATTACAATTAAAAATATCAATATCCAAAAAGTGTCTGAAGTTCTTTTTTCACTTGGTTAGATATACTCATCTCAGGTAAGTAGACAGAAACAAATGGAAAAGGAAGGGAAATGAACGTCTTGAAAGTAAAACGAAGACAAATTTACCAGTCTTCAGAAAATACTGTCTACAATGCAGTGAGCAGAGTGGGTCAGTAGATCATACTGAGTCGGTGGGTCGCAGTGGGTCACGGTGGGTGGTGGGTCACAGTGTGTCATGGTTGGTGGTGGGTCACAGTGGGTCACATGCTGTTGACCCACAACCCACTGACACACTCAGAAATATTGACCCACTTGACCCACTGACCCAACGACCCACTGATCCACTCCATCTCTGTCGGATTCCACGTTAATCCGTAGATCCACGTCTCACATAGCCTCGCTGCTGAACGGGACGTTAACTCAACTCAACTCAACTAGTGATCTTTTGTGGTCGTTTTAGGCGTCACAAATTATAGTACGTAATTCTACCCATTTGAGTACTCGCCGATAGTTTGCACGTGTACAAATTACGTTGATATCGGATCATTCATTCCAAATAATTGACATTTTTTTCGGTCAGTGTACATAGGCTTGTTTTATATGACAGTGACCCTCTCTTCATTTATCTCCATCTGACGTGAACTATTCAATTGTTCATTTTTTTTTTGCTTAATGTATAATTAGTACTCACCATATTGCCATTTTAACCTGTAGGAAATATTGCCTCAATTAGAAGTTTATGTTACTCTAACTGGTATTTAAGGATTACAAATTAATAAAAAAAAAGAGTCAGAAATGAATGCAACAGAAAATTTGTAAAACCTTTAACTTCATTTATATAACAAGAATTCTTGCTTCTTACAGATAGCATTCATAGCGCCTGGATTCTCCTTGTTTGATATTACATAAAGGGAGCATTAATTTTTAAACTTGTCTTTGTTATACATGGCATTCTTTATACATTTTTCATCAGTTGAGCCTCATTTTTAGAAGGTAAATGGGTTTATTTCTCCAGGGATATAGGCTTTGTTTAATATTATACTTGCCACCTGCGGAAGACAGCTGAGACCTACCTATCTGTAACGGGACCTTGGTTTCTAGTGCTTACACATTGCCTAAAGAAGAGATTCCAAGCGTTTCTCAGCGCACCAGGCTTTACCTGGTAAATAAAATAATTTGCATTTTATTTGCTATTTTCATCGAATTCTGTGTGTGCCATTCATATCAAAATTAAATGTAACAAAAGAAAGAAAAGATTTAATTGTTTGTGAATCTTGAAAAGTTAAAGAAGATAGTAATAAAAAAAACTTGTAAATAGCTGTGTATATCATAGATAGTCCTAAATAATCATTAACCATATAAATAGTTGTGGCACTTCTGATTTTATTTTTAAATAATTTTATATTATTATTATTGTTTTTTTTTTACCTTATGCATGAATGTTTTAATACTAAGTTACAAAATTTTCTGTAGGTCATTTATTTAATTCAGTATATTATATTCAGTATTAACTTCAATTCTATATTGTGTAGCGACATATTTTATCTCATTCCCAGAAAACCAGACAATCAGCCTTAAGGAACAGATCAATGAACTCAACACTGCAAAATACACTGGCGATAAGCATACATAAATATAAATTGAGGTACAGTCATGTCCAAAGTGTTTGTCGCGACATCTATAACTGTCTTCTTGTAAGAATATAATTTGATAATGATCTTGCAGGGTACTTTTAATACTGATGCTATGTGTATAATCAAGAAATGTATATTTGTGGTAAATTTCATAAGAAAAGAATTACAAATACGAAAATTCGAATGATTAAAACAAAATGTTGCTAAACAGACAAGAAAGTTTTATTTTCGTTTTATTGTTCTTATTTACTGCTCTTTTGACATGAAATTTTCCACATACATGTCTTTGCCGATTATACACACACTACCATTATAGGAAATATCGGGCGAATTCGTTATCAAATTATATTCCTACAACAACATACAGTTAGCAAAAAAAAAAAAAAAAAAAAAAAAAAGGATTCGTCTCAAAGCGCATACAATATAAATCGAATCATATATTAAAGGAACGAAGACTTTATCGCACAATAATATGCCCGTAGGTTCGTCTACACGTCCCAGCATAAAATAAAGAAAGAAAGAAATGAAAATTTGTCTTTCGTTTTCTACAGATTACAATAAAGCAGAGAGAAGTCACATTTACTGCCAAAAAAGTATTCGTCTTGTATCTACCTGAAACAACATACCCTTCGTAACGCGTGTCTTTTGGTACTATTTGCAGACGTTTGTGTCAGTTAGTGAACTCTAGTCGAAGTGTGTGTGTGTGTGCTGCTGCTGTTGGAGTGAACAACTAACAGAAATCAACCAGGGGAGACAGAATGGACCGAAAATCAAAAGAAGCAAGTGAAGAGGAAAGACGAATAATGATACGATTGTTTGGTAAAGGTAAATCCTTTAGTGAGATCAGTGATATGATTGGTCGGCCTATTACCACCATTAAAAGCTTTATATACAAGTTTAAAAAGACAAAAACATACAGAAATCTACCGAGATCGGGGCGTCCATCACAACGCAGCAAGATAGACGTCTTATCTTACGTAAAGTTAAGAAAACTCCGAAAATGAGTGCACCGGTCATAGCTGCGGAGCTTGAACAAGAGTCTGGAAAGAAAGTGTCAGGTCAAACATTTGTTTCAATCAGATGGACGAGTTCTGGTATGGAGAAAAAAGAATTGTGAGCTGGAGGAAAAGAATCTTACAGCTACAGTGAAACATGGGGGCGGATCAGTACTTGTATGGGGGTGTGTGAGTGCGAACGTGGTTGGGGAATTGTGTTTCATTGAGGGAATAATGGATCGCATAGCATATATCAACATCTTGAATTAACATCTTCCCACGAGTGTTGAGCAAATGGGCCTAGTAGGGGATTACATATTCACGCAAGATAACGACCCGAAACACACTGCCCTGAATACGAAGCTGTGGCTCTTATACAATGCTCCGAAGTGGATGGAAACCCCTCCACAATCACCGGACATAAATCCAATTGAGAATCTATGGCACACACTGGAAACAAACACACGAAAACACCACATTTCAAATAAAACTGATCTTTAAAACGCATTGTTGACGGAATGGAGAAAAAATTACCAGAGCAACAACAGAAAATTTAGTTAGATCAATGCCAAAGAGGTTGCAGGAGGTCATACGGCGAAAAGGAGGACCCACAAAGTATTAAAATTTGGGGGACGACAATCTAAGCCATTGCAGATGAATAATGTTTGTAGACGAATACTTTTTTGGCGTGAAATATGTTTAGTTTATTTTATTTGTACCTTTTCGTATGCTTCGAATGTGAAATAACTTAATTTCTATGTTTAGTAAATATATAGATAGTGTAATGAAATATTTGTGTTTCGTTCTTTCTTTTATTACTGAGTTGAATGCAAATTATATGCGTACAAACACTTCAGTTCTGGCCGGACGAATACTTTCTTTGCTCACTGTATTTATAGACATGTGACAATAATTTTGGATATGAGTGTATATCTCTCAGGAATCCATGACCACCCGTATCGTGTTATATATTATCTACACTTTTCTCCTGCCTCTCATCTCTTCTCCTTGTAGGTACATGGCTGAGGGACCCATAACTACTCGTACAGTGACAACACTTCTCTACACTATCTTCAAGTTTTCCCCAGTCCTCTTCTTGCATTTACAATGCACAGTGATCATTTACTTTTTATACACTGTCAACGCTTGCCTACAGCTTTCTTCTGTCTTGCCACTCCCATCTTTCCAAAATACACTGCTCAATGACCTTTGGTTGCCTGTGCACTGCCAACAATTCTCTACATTTTTATGTTGCGTCTTCGTTTCCCTCATTGCAGTTACATAGCCTAGGGATCCTAGACTACTCCTACACTGAAACTCTTCTCTACAACTTTCTTCCGTATCGCTTGCTTAATTTCAACCAAGGGTATAAGATTGTTCATTCCAACATTTCTCTACTCCATTCTATCGTCTTGCCAACTCCCTTCTTTGCAGGTACATTGCCCAGGTATAAATGACTACCTGCACACTGCCAATAGTCACTACAGATTCTCATCCCTTTCTTGCAGTTACACGCTCAAAGGCTATTTCCCTTGCACTGTCAACAGTTCTCCACACTTTTTTCTTAAATCTCCCTTCCTTCCTGGCTGGTACACCGCTGAGGAATCTATGGTTACTTGCACACTGACAATACAGTTTGCTCTTGTCTCGCTCTCTCCCCTCGTTGCGGTTACATTGTCCCATGGTCTATGATTGCTCGTATACTGTCAGCACTTCTCTACAACTTGTTCTTGCCCCTTTCCTTCATTTTACGCGAGGAAGTCACTGAAGGATATATAATTACTCGTACATTGTCAATACTTCCAGTCCATTTACAATCAATCCTTCCCCTTAACTAAAAATTGCCTTAGCTGACACAACAACAACAACAACAAAAAAAAAAATATTTACATGAGGAATGCCATAACTTATTCCATAACCCGGAGATTATTATAAGGAACATTGAAAATGCAATAAAGAAACTGAAACCGAATAAAGCAACTGAGCCTGATAACATACCACCTTATATTTTGAAGGGTTGTAGTAATATTTTGAAACATCCGCTATATACCTTATTTAACCTTTCTATAAGGACAAATGTTTTTTTTTTCGGATAAATGGAAAGAATCAATAAAATGCCCAGTCCCGAAAACCGGGCATAAAAATAATATAGAAAACTATCATCCAGTAGCTATATTGCCAACAATTGCAAAGGTATTTGAAAGTGTAATTTATGATCAGGTGATGCATCATGTTAAGCCTGCAATTTCAATGCGTCATCATGGCTTCCTAGAGAAAAGATCCAAGGTGACTAACTTAACTATAATTTCAGATTTTATAACTTCCTCCTTGGATAATAATGGACAAGTACACATCATGTATACAGATTTTTAATAAAGCATTTGATACTGTGAATCATGATATATTATTTCAAAAACTTGCCACGTTCAGTTTTAGCTCCCAATGATTTTTTTTTTAAATCTTACTTACGCGAACATAGGCAGTCCGTTTTGTACAAAGAATATAAAACCAGAAGCTTTCGCGTAAATTCTGGAGTCCCTCAGGGGTCTTATCTTGGGCCTCTTTTGTTTTTTATTACTTATTAATGATCTGCTCTGTTCAAAAATCTCATAAATACTCTTTGCAGATGATTTGAAAATATTCGTAGATATGAAATGTATAGATGGCTGTCTACTCTTGCAACAAGATCTGACTAATATACTAAAATGGTGTATTAGCAATAGATTTATAGTAAATATTAATAAGTGTAAAACCATGACATACAGTAGGCGTGAGAAAACGTTTGACTTTACTTACACGATCAATGGAATAAGTTCTAACAAATTAAATTCAATTAAATATTTAGGTGTGATATTTGACAAAAAATAACCTTTTCGCATCATGTGGCAAATATTACTAAGAAAGCATATAGAAATCTTGGGTTTCTTATCAGAACAACCAAGGATTTACGAAAGGCAACTCTTTGAAAACGCTTTACTTTTCTTACGTAAGATACAAACTTGAATATGCCTCACTTATTTGGAACAATTCCGTCAAAACATGTAGTAAAGAAAAAATGAGCAGATACATAGCAAATTCATACGTTTTCTCACATACAAAAGGACAGGATTTTATCCAAAATATGAACCATATGGTTATTTACTTAACAACTTTACACTTCAGACACTTGAAAGAAGACGGACTACGAACGACCTCATTTTCTTATACAGACTTTTGCACAACAAAATAGACTGTACAGACATAATTGCAAAGAAAATGATCCAGGTTTCAACCCTCAAAACAACAAGGGAAATAGTGGCCTGTTCTACTGCAGGAAGGCACGTACAAATGTATTGCATATGTCACTTACATGGGGAATTTGTGCTACATACAATAAAATTGGTAAGGATTATAAAGTTGTTCAAAAGAGTAATACTGCGTATTTTGTTAAAAAAAATTCAAGGAAACTGTATTATTTTAATTCAAGTCTTAATATCATTGTAATTTGATATTATGTATTACATGTAGACACTGTAATTGGGCAGTAATGCCTGTTGTGTCGATAAATAAATAAATAAATATTTTTTTCACATCTTAGTTACTTCCCTCCTTGCCAAGGGAAATTGTCCCCCCCCCCTAAGAGGAAATTCTACTTGGGAATGTCGAAAACCCAATAGAATTTTTACATTGGTTACAATGAAATTTGAAACTATATTTGAAACGTCGCTTATACTTGCCCCTCACCTTGGAAACCACAACATGGGCACCCTTACTCCTTACAGTACACTGCTCAAAGATTCAGGACTACCCATGTGCGGTGGACTCTTCACTATATTTAGCTATCTTCTTACTCACGTCTTCCTTGCATGACACTGCTCAGGAATCCATGACAAATCGTATACTGTTCAACACTTTTCTGCAACTTCCCTCCGTCTCTCTCACTTCCCACCTGTCAAGGATATATGATCGCTTGTATTTTGCCGAAACTTCTCTACACCTTTCACCCTGACCACTCAAGGATGTATAACTTCTCGTACACTGTCAACACTTCTCTACAATTTTCTCCCATGTATTCTATCTCATTCTTGCAGGCACATCCCTCAGTGATCTATGTGTGTTCGCACATAATCAATACTTATCTACATCTCTCTTCTACTTCTTCTCTCCCCTTCTTGTAAATACACCTCTTATGGATTTATATCTGCTCGTACACTATTAACACGTCTCTGTATCTTTCTGTCTCCTTTTCTATCCCCTTCTAACGTATACACGTTTCAGTGATCTATCATTTCTCGTACAGTATTAACATTTCTCTATATTCTTCTCTATACTCTCCCTCCTTTCCAAGCAGTTACATCACTTAGAAATCCATGATTGCTTGTACATTATCAACACCTATCCACACCTTTCTCGTATCTCTTTCTTTCTTTCCTTCCAACTATACCTCCCAGGGATCTATGATTGCTTGTATACTGTCAACACTTCTCCACATCTTTATGTCCCTTCTCAAGAATCATTGATTACTCATACACTGTCAACGTTTCTCTGTATCTTTCTCTCACCTCTTCCCTCCCCTTCTTTTAGGCGCATTCGTCGTATGTTTATGTTTCCTGATACAGCATCGATATTTATCTACACTTCCCCTCGCACAGTAATTTATTCGTACATAATCAATGCTTCACTCTATATTTCTTCCACTTCTTCTTTCCCATTCTCGCAAGTATATCTCTTTGGATTTATGATTGCGCGTACAGTATTAGACCGACTCTGTATATTTCTGTCACCCCTTCCCTACTCTTCTATAGCATACACGTGTCAGTGATCTATCATTTCTCGTACATTATCAACATATTTCTCCACGTTTTTCCCAGCATCTTCTCTCCTCTCCATGCAATTATAGCGATTAGAAATTTATGATCACTCATACATTATCAACACTTCTCAGCATCTTTCTATCATATCTTTCCTCCCTTCCAACCAGGTACACCGCCCAGGGATCTGTGATCGCTCATACACTTTTACACTATCTCTACCATCTCTTCTTTCTGCTTTTCACTGTTACATCACTCAGGAATCCATGATAACTCATACACTGCCACCCTTATCTGCATCTTTCTCTTGCATTTTCCAATCCTCTTCGCATTTACATAGCCTCGGAAATTATGATTTCTTGCACACTGTTAACTCTTTACGCCTTCCACACTCTTTGCTAAGTCCTCTCCTTGGTTCTTTCTTTTTCTGTTTGTGCTCCAATCGAAAGATCCAACCAAGAGCAAGGTACTATAACATTGTTTATCCGAAAATACTACGCCAATATCCAATGCTAAGGCGATCTCAATACTAAAACCAGTTGAGAGTACTCCAAGAGCATTGCCAGAACGAATTTTGAAAGAATGTAGAGATGAAGCGGGAAGAATAAATATGATTGTTCCTAGATGTAAAAGTAAATATTTTTATTCGCACCTTCTTCTGTTTCTCGCAAAAATTCGCAAAATATCATCTCTCTATGACTTATGATTTCCCAGATATGGGTCCTCAAATCTCCCGAAATTCGAACGTTTTGGCCAATATCTGGGGAACTGTGGCCAACTGGCCAGTAAGTAGACAGATCACATTTTTGTTGGTCAATACCTGAGAGGATGTTAAACATTCTGGTACCGATACTAACTGGTGGCCACTGGTTATTATTAGGTACCAAAATGTTCACCAACCTCTTTTGTATTGACCAACAAAAATGTGATCTCTTAATGATTTATGGTTCCAGAGATATGGGTCCTTAAATCTACGCAGATCGGTAATTTTTGGCCAATATCCCGGGAATGGTAAGAGTGACGCAAAAAAATTAATTTACTTTCTCAGATAGTTTTTGGTGCTCTATCGGATGGAGGACTCAGAATTTTTTAAAAATTCACAAATAGACACACAGATATAGGTAATTCACTAACGAACTTTTAAAGTTCGTTGAAAATACACGAACACTGAAGGGAACGGCGTTTCCAGGTACAATTTATATTAAAATCAGGATTTAACATTAGCATTAAACCTATGTTTTTCATATTAGTTACATTGAGATGGATTAAAATATAATCTCATTTATATTTTGTATTTTTTTATGGAACTCTATAACCAATGCCTACTACATACTTTGTACGATATTATTATTTATGTTCTTTTTTGTATAAATTAGGGTGAATTATATTTTTCATAGGTGTGAATATCATAACGCTGTTTACAGTAATTTGATATCTTAAACCATTTTGGAATTATAGTGAAAATAGTAAAGATTGCAACACTGCTTAACATTATGTAATTTCGATAACTTATTGTAATTACAGCTACCAAATGTATTGTTATTATGTCATAGAAGCAAAGTAAACCGAAAGCGTTTTTTTTTTCTTTTAAGAATCCCCACAAACACATCATCTTAAGCAAAATCTCAAATTTTACCAATCTTTTTTTTTATGTATAGTATTCTGATTTGTTTCAGAATAAAATTGTTGTGAACAGTATGATGATATTTATGTTTTTTTTTTTTTTTTAATCATACGTAATTGCAATTGATACTTATCTAAGCTTTATTTTCGAATTAAAGTCCTTTGAAATAATCAAGATTTCAGTTCCTTTTAACTCATTTCTACTTGTTCGAAATGTTCACACGATGACCGTAGTATTCGACATTATGTACTTCAAAAGTGCTTTATCCTGTGCAACTCACGTTATTACTGTTGTAGAACCCTTCAAAATTTGGTTGTTTTTCTATGTTTATGACAATGCATGACAGGTGTGGTATTGTATGTTTCCCTTTTACATGTGAATTTAAATAAGTAACAAATTGACATGAAAAAGAAACTACAATAATATGTTGGATTGGCAACACTGTTAACCTTATGTTATAACGTAGTATGTCCAACAGTGCTCTCTGTCAATATTTGCATGGTACAAAATGTTAGTGCATTTCTTCATTGTTTTATAAGTTGCATGGGACTATCAAGATAAATGCTTTATCTGTATACGTATGAGGGTCGCCCACAAAATAATGACCGCTTAGTTATACAAAATAAAAAAATACAAAATTTATTGTTAAAAGCAATTGTGTTAAACACTTGAGGCTTTCTTCACTTCTCTACATGATCAACTCCTACATGTATAAACAATTGTTGTATCTGGTCACGATCTTCAAAATTCCCATGCTATACGCTTCTGCCGCCAGGTGGTCATTGCATTCATACAAATGACATTGATCATATTGTAACTGGTGATAAGAACTGGATGTCTCAGATCACTCCAAAGAGCAAGCGCCAGTCAATTGAATGGCATCATTCCTTGTCACCTAAATAACCGAAAAAAAGATCAAATAGACTCTCTCAACATGAAAGGTCATAGCAACCGTTTTTGGGGATGGTAATAGTGCATTTCATACCAAAAGGCACTACGATCAATGCAAATCGCTAGTCTGAAACTCTAAGAAAAGAACTACGTCAAGTCATCCAAAATAGGAGTTGCAGAATTCAGTGACCACTTGGCTTAAAGGACTGGCGGCAGAACGGTATAACGTGGGAATCCTGAAGGTCGTGACCAGATACTGAAAATGTTTAAATGTAGGAGGTGATTATGTAGAGAAATGAAGAAATATTCAGATAAGTAACATAATTGTTTTTTTTTTAAATATAAATTATGTGTTTTACATTTTGTATAACTAAATGGTCTTTATTTTGTGGACGACCCTCGTAATGTATATTTATGAATGTATGAAAACAGGTTGAGTTGAAAAATCTGCCATTTTTGTATGAAAAAAGGTTTAAAATGTTTTAGAATTTGTGTATTATATGCAGTGTCATACTGTACGTAAGAAGCCATCACATGAAAACATTTTCAGAATACTAAATACTATAAGTACCAACGCTTAAAACAACCAACAACTTATTTTGAAGTTGTTACATTGTTATTTTAAGAGTAAAACAAGCAAGCAGCCCACACACTCAGAAAGTATATGACACAATTTTATAGTCATGGTTAACACCATACGGTTATCTAATGTGAGTTGAGAGAGTTCTAAAGTAGCTAATGGTGGACGCAGTTAATTAACGACATGTTAATGACATTAGCTGGCGTAATTTTTACCTCACTTAGCATGCATGCTTTGAGACACAAAAGCAAGCTGTTTGGAACGTTTTATCGTATGGACATTTTTCTCTTTAAAAATGTTTGCATGGAACTTGAAAAAAAAAAAATGGTATAGTTAGTTTTGTACTGTATTCCTTGTGATGTTTGGTTTGCGGTAAGTTTGCCAGTTTTAAAGTTTCTCAAATTGTGAAATTAAATTAATTAAACACAAATTTATTTTTATTTCCCAGGAAAATAATATCAAAATTAAGGCTTTATAGTATACTAGTTGAATTGTCCGTACTTCGGCGGGTCAGATAAAATTTCTATGTAAACAAACTGAATAACGAATGAAAAAAAAAAAACTCTTACTGTGCTAATGGATTTGACACTAATATCCCTCATTTTGTATTATTTTTACATGTCTCGGTAAGCACCCCTCCCCCGAAGGTAACCCGCAAACAACATACAACGGTAGCTGAATTTGAAAGTAATCGCTAATTGAAGTGTCACCATTGATCTTAGCGAAGGCGGAAACTATGGATTTGACACTAATATTGGTTATTTTCTACTACTTTTACATGTCCCGATAAACGCCCCTCCTAAGACCCCCTGGTTCGAATTTTTTTTTAAAAAAAGTAAGCTTCGTCTTGGTCTGGGGCTTGGACCAAGGTACCCATGACCAAAATTTGGTAACTCGGTCCACTCGTCTGGTCCCTAGGCCACATACAGATAGGCAGACACACAAACAAACTCTTATTTTATTTATATTAGATTTTAAAAACATAATAATTTACTTTAAATTTATGGTATCATTTTCATATCTGAGCAATTCATATTTGATTTCAACTAATAATGTCATTGAAGGTTCTATGTTAAATCAATATTTATTTGCTGATGACTTATTTTACATGACGAACTCAAACCCTGTACATTTGACAAAACGGGGACATACATTAACATTTATTGTTCTTAAAATATGTGAAATACACAATAAGAAATGTAGGAATTTAATTTACGTGTTGTTCAGACACGAAATCTATCTATATAAATTAAAGTGATTATGTCACTTAATAACTCTTAAACCACCCGACCGACCGACCGACCTTGATCAAATTTTCAACAAAGATGAGATTCGGGCCTGGAATATTTCTTATAATTTCACTTTGACACTGCAACTTGGGGAATGGGGATATATATATATATATATATATATATATATATATATATATATATATATATATATATATATATATATATATATATATAATGTTTGAATATGGCCGACATTAGTATCGAATTCCTTCTTTTCGGGCTTTGCTGACATGAACAGTGACAGTTCCGATGCCATTTAAATCCAAATTCAGCCCCGCAACTTAGGGTATGTGGAAAGATGGAGAAGGAGGAAATAACATAATTGTGATCGTAAATGAACGATGCCACAGAGCTCTACAGTAACAGTATAAACTAATTGACTAACGGAACATATTGCTTTTTTTAAATTTTAAACCAGCGGAGCTGGTAATTGACGCTAGCGATATGATATTATGCAGAAAAAAAGATAAAATTCTACGAAGGATCTGGATCATACTGTGTAGATCGTTTACCTCTGCTACCTGGGATCATTGGTTTCAACCCAGCATGCGCTAGGTGGGCTTTGTGGTGAAAAATATTTATTTTTTTCGGGGTTCTCCCGTTTCCTCCTATTTTCTTCAATCCACTTTTTAATTCTTTATCATCGATGTCCCATTAACGTCAGTGTATTATCATAAGCCGCTAATCCGCATATTACATTTGAGTTCATAAATTCTATGAAAGAAAATGCAAATTTCCACGTGAGTGAATACAAACTATATAACAAAATAACATGAATCTATATATATATATATATATATATATATAGATATATATATACAGGGTGTCTCATAAAATCTCTGACATAGGGTAACTCTGTTATCATCAGACTTACAGCAAAATGTAAGAGGGCACTCCGTCTCCAAAATTATATTACAGATCCTGGTAAACAAACTTAGAAACTTCGTTACTGAATTCTCTATGTCTCTGTATATAGAATATATATATATATATATATGTGTGTGTGTGTGTGTGTGTGTGTCTGTTATTTGCTATTTTTAAATTTTTGAACCCTCAATTCGAATGAGCACCAAAAACTATCTGAGAAAGGGATGAAATTTTTCGCGTCACTTTTACCATTCTCGAGATATTGGCCAACATATGACTGATTTCCTGAGAGCTAAGGAGCCTCATCTCGGGAACCGTAAGTTATAGAGAGATGATATTGGTGTTGATCAATACTTAAGAGGATGTTGAACAGTTTGGTACCAAATAGTAACCGGTGACCGCTGGCTAACTGCCCACCGTTCCTCAGATATTGGCCAAGAAAGTTCGTATTTCGGGAGATGTAAGAATCCGAATCTCGGGAACCGTAACTCATAGAGAGATATTTCCCGAAGAAAGAGAAGGTGCATATAAAAAGAAAATACTTTTACATGTAGGAACAATCACAGTTATCCTTCCCCCTCTATCTCCTCATTCTTTTTAAGTTCGTTCTGGCAATGTTCTTGGAGCATTCTCAACTGGTTATTTCTGTTACAACTCGAATACGAAGTCCACAGAATTCAGATCAGGTGAGCAGACTCTCTGCCTTCCAAACTATCTAACTCAGCAGGTATATATATTGCAATAACAGCCAATAACCTATTCATAATGAAGTGACACTTTAATGGCATAAACCATTCGAAATGGACGATAGTTACAACTTCAAGAAAGAAAGAAACAATACCATCAGTAGTAGTGGTCGACGTATATTGAGCCGAGTCAGCAAAAATTTTCTCGATTCTGATTGGCTGAGAGAGGTCACGTGACGTTAGGCCCCGCCCACGCGGGAAATTCAAATTTTCAGGTCACGTGGTATGACGTCATGAGTCACCCTGCGGGGAAATCCCTCACTAATTTGTTCCCTTTTACGGGTAAAATGTGTGTTTCTGATTGGTTGATAGCTGTCACGTGATTTCAGACCCTGCGATATTTGAAATTCGTTCCCTTTTACGGGTAAGATGAGTGTTTATGATTGGCTGATAGAGGTCACGTGATCTTAGGCTCAGGGATTTTTTAAAATTCGTTGCCTTTTATGGGTAAGATGAGTGGTTTGGTACCTTGAATTTGATTGGTTGATAGCGGTCACATGATCTTAGACCCAGGGATATTTGAAAATTCGTTCCCTTTTACGGGTAAGATGAGTGTTTATGATTGGCTGATAGAGGTTACATGATCTTAGACCCGCTACACGGTGAACAGGTCACATGGTATGACGTCATGTTTTATCCTTGCGGGGAAATCCATCACTAATTCATTTCCTTTTACGGGTAAGATGAGTGCTTTGGTACCTTGATTCTGATTGGATGATAGAGATCACGTGATTTTAGGTCCTAGGATTTTTGAAATTAGGGTGTCCTTTCTGATGTATACTTTGGTATCTCGATTCTGATTGGTTGATAGAGGTCACATGATTTTAGACCCGCCACACGGTGAACAGATTACATGGGAATACCCCTCACTCATTTGTTTCCTTTTACAGGTAAGATGAATGTTTTGGTACATCAATTTTGATTGGTTGATAGAAGTCACATGATCTTAGCACCCTCACAGCCCATGAGTGAAATATAGAGCGATATGTCGGTGATCCTGTATTTTAGAATTTTGTTCCCTTTTATGGTTATCCTTAAAGTTCCCATGGAGGGTTCAACCTCCTCCTTAAATAACCCTTTTTTGGTATCATGATATTGTACTGAAGTTTACATTAAATATTATCGTTCTCTTTGACAGATAAGATGATTCTTACCTTGATGGAGATCTTGTCCTTGAATTAGTAGCCTATGTCTCTGGAAGTAACAATGGTGAAAGAGGGGTGTCGCTTGTAGATTTCTTATAACACATTGTTGTGAGTTTAAGCGATTTATTGCTCAGTAAACGCTTCATTAATGGAAACAGTGTTGCCAGATTTTTCTTACTTAAACTGCTCCGATTCTTTTCGAAACGGTTCCGCAGAGTACAAGAAATTTTAAACTAAAAAATTTTTCGAACTAAAAAAATTTCAAACAAAAATTTTCAAACAAAAAATTTTCGAACTAAAAAATTTTGAAACAAAAATTACAAAATATTTTCGAACTAAAAATTTAAATAATTTTTTTTTTAACAAAAAATTTTAAACTAAAAACTTTCGAACTAAATTTTCAGATCAAAAATTTTCGAACAAAAAATTTTCGAACCAAAAAAATTTCAAAAAATTTCGAACCAATTTTTAAAAACAAGTTTCGAACTAAAGTTGTAAACCACATCTAAAAATTTTCAAATCCAATTTTTTTTCGAACTAAATTAAAAACCAAATTTTGGACACTAAAAATTCTTTAATTATTTTTTCGAACAAAATCATGTAAACCAAATCTTGGATATATTTTCCACCTTAAATTTTCAAGATTACCATTTATTTGAAAACAAGTGTTCAGGGTTTCAAGAAATAATAAAACATATTTTTTTTCAACTTGTTGTATTTTAACGAAAGGTATGTGCTCTTCTCATACAAGTTTATTAACATAATAAATACAGGATCTAGTTTAATGAATATGTTGGACGTGTCATCATCTTCGAATGTTGTAGACGTATCCTGTAAAGAAAAAGAAGAAACGACGGATTACTTTAAGAATTTCTTTTTTCTGAAACAATAAAAATGAGTCAATATTGATAAGAGAGAAATAAAACTTACTCGTAAATGATGGATCTGTTTAGGCTCATCTTCCTCCTCGGGTACGAGATAACACCATTTCATCCACTGATGGATGTTTACGAACTTTTTCTGGGTACTGCATTTTTTCTTGGTGTTGCTGCTTTATGGTTAAGGTTCCTCCTTCGGTACGAGATGACTACATTTCTTCCACTGATGGTGTTGGTGGTGGTTTATGAACTCTTGTGGGTACTTCATTTTCTTCTTCTTGGTGTTGCTGCTTTGTGGTTAAGGAAGGGAAAGAAGAAAAGGAAAAGGAAAAAAGAAATGGCGGCCTTATTGGGTATTTACAGTTTTTTCTTCTTCATCTTCTTTTTCCAGTTCCATCTTCTGTTTTTTAACGTACCCGTACGGAACCGTATCATAAGAATTGAATTCTTTAAATCGACGTTTTGTGTACTGGATACTGTACATTTTTTCTTCTTTGCGTGTGACGATGGTATGGTCTTTGGTCCTGCATATCTTATGGGGGATAGTGATGGTGACTTGTCCACGGCATTGATTTGTAATCATTTCTTTTAGCGTATTGAAATTTAATTGTTGTCCTGCATTGTAATTTAATGTAAATCCTCTAATTTTGCATATGTAACTGGTGACGTTGGTATCCGGATTGTATATTTCTAGGCTGTAATTTTTTGGTCCTCCACTGACAAATGTTTTGATGTATGCTCGTGGTCCGTAAGACTCCATCTCATTCGATAAGCATCCCAAGTACGTTGAAGGTTCAATGGTTGGCTCCCCGGGCTTCTCCGTAAATATCACAGAATCCGTGTCGAAATATAAAACACGTTCCTGCAACATTTCCAGGTACTTGTACAGTTCCAGGCGTGCCTGACATGTTGTAAATGCACCTAACACGACATTGGTGTTTCGGTTTTGAACAGGCTCATGTTCATTGTACTCCCAGAACGCATACAACATCGTATCATTGATGGGTACAATTTGATGGAGTTTAATGTCGGGGGAAGTGAGTTTTTCATAAAATTCTTCCGGCCGGTCAATAATTGTGGTCTGGCTAAAGTTTGATCTTTGGCAAAGCTTTCCCCATAGAGAGTTCCCACAAAGCTTAGATAAACTTCTTCGTGCAGGATTATTTTCAATTTTGGACGGATCCAATGCAATACCTTCACGCTCCAGGACGGTTTGTATGAATTTTGATTTGTCTTCTTCGGTCACACAGGAACTAGGCCAGCCAGACGCTTCCATTTTTGATTTTAAAAATGTATTGATATATTCCGTGAACAAGCCACCTGTTTTCGTGATGGGATCATATTGTTCAATGTCATAATCCCAAATTTCAAAAATTTCCACTGGTTGATATCCTAATTCTACTGCTTTCTGGATTTCATATGATACCCATGTTCCAGTGAGGCATCGCTCCTGATCGTTGTGTGTACACGTTGCTGTAGGGTCTGGGTTCATTTCTTCGCCACACGCAGCACACAGTGGAAAGAGTAGTTTCTTGTTACATCGGTAAGGCAGGAGACCATGATAAAGATGGCGACTTGGTAATATCGTCATTTTGATTAGACCATTGACTTTATTTATTGGTGGTATATTTTCATCACCCTGTAGATAAATTCGTGGATGGCCTACAGGGTATTTAGCACACTTATTTATGTAAGGATAAAGCGAGACAATATCGAAATATTTTATTACTTCCCCCGCTTTTTCGTCGACTTGGTGGTACAATTTCACGCAATTGGTCCTTCCTCCAAAAAAACTATCTCTTGGATTTAATGGTCTGCGGTTCATGTACGGGTGATTCTTCAGATACGTCGCCATTGCAGGATTTTGTTTTAAGAACTGATTAAATTCGCACTCCCACATTTCATGTACAATGTACCCCAATTCACGCAGTCTTGCATTTTTGCGTTGCGTTCGTTCATAACGGAATTCCATGGTGTCTTCTGGATTGCTGTAGATGGGCTGATTACGGCCTGTAGTAAAACATACTTTACACCCGTGATAAAAGCAGCCGGCATGCTCGTAGACGTGCTCCTCTAACGTCTCAGGATCTTGGTAGTAGCCATCAACATGGAATCCCGCAATAAACACTTCTTTTTGTCGGGCCGCATGTAAGATTTGTTTTCCTTCGGTTTTTTCAATGTAGGCCAGCCATTGCATTGCAGCGATCGATTGGGTACTTCTCCATCGATAGCCATGTGCCGGTAGAATTCCAATGGTGTTGGGTTTAAGGAAATTCCGGCGAAATACTAAATTGGAAGCACTTGCAATCGTGATTGTCTCCAAGAAGGGATTCACTTTGGTTTCTGTTTCAAATGACGTCATAAACGAAACGCATGCTTGTCGCAGTACATTGACATCTTGAATACAATACTTGATAATTTCTTTCTGAAAATCAAACGTGTCATTACGATGATCGTTGTACCACTGCATGAACTTGTTTCTGTCTTCGACGGCCATTTCATCTGCACCATAATACTTCGTTTCTGGAAGTGGTCCAATATATGATTGATTCTCCTTGGTGTTGAAGAAATGCGGGAAGTAGCCTTTGGTTGCGGGTAAATTGAACGCTTTTGACAATTTACTTAATGCCATAGGTAGGAAGTTCAACGAGTCAATGAACGTCAGATTATTCAAGGTTAAACTCAGTATCTTGGTCCCATTTAATATGACGTCAGGTCTCCATTGGCATTGTTCTACCATGGTCTTTAGGATGAAATGTCCATCGTATCCCTTAGCGTTGTGCGCGACACAGAAAATCCTATTTATATTGGGACGACGTTCCCGCAAGTACTGGAGAAAATTATAAACTGGATCCTCTCCTTGGAAAATATGCTGGCGCTGACCACACGTACTGCAAGACTGCTGGATATTATCGTTTTCAACACATGCGTAACATACTTGTTGTGCAACCAATAAATTTGGAATGTGTACATACGTATTATCGCCAATATTCGTGTCCTGCATAGATTCTATATCATAGAATATCAACAAGGCTTTCTTTGCGTGCATGAGTGAAGGAACACCAGGTTTCAAGCATTGTCGATCAGGAAGCATAAAACATTGATGTGATCCCGGAACAATCTTCTTACAAACATTGCAAAAGATCTCATTACAATCATGAAGTCGTTGTCCTGTATGCACAAAAGAATAAACTCTGTAACATCTAGTACATTGCTTCACCATTTTGCATATAGGTTCCCCTTGATGATATACAATATTACGATGATTATTAAAACATTGTTCGCCATAAAATTGACGATTGCAGTCGTTACACAGCACTAACGTTTGGTTCTTGTCGCATAGTGGTCTCTGTAGACATTTGGAGCACGTTACAGGACAATTTTTCACATGTTCATTGCGTTTACTATACTTTTTATGGCACGTCTCACAGTAGAAATTGGTTGCAAAAGAAGCAGTTAAGGATTGGATGATGTCAAAATGACCAGCCAAACAAATCAAATTTATGGGAGTGCGATTTTCGTCGTTGGGCCCCTCGTACATGATGTCATGGCCTGTGAAACTGGTATACACTGTAATTTTATATTCTTTGAGGTATGCCTGGAATTTTCGTATTTCATTTACACTGGCACCATGATCCAAATTCACTCCTGCATTTGCACATAGCGCATCGACTTCTTGGTCCACAACATATTTCGATTGGCGTTGATACTGCTTATAACGTTGCACATCTACATTCTTGTATGCCTTCAGACCAATAGCAATAACAAGGGCGTACGCCAAGCACCTTGAATCTTGATTTTTTACACGTACAATCCTCGCTTGGTACGTAATAACTCTTCGTTCTCCAGTACTCCTTGCCGCAAACCGCCGCCGTAGCCACGTGGAATATCCACACGATGAAAATGCACGGTGAATGGCTCGTGCAGGAGAAATGCATTGTTACTTTGTAACACTCTTTCGAACGAGGCCCACATCGTTTCCAGTGTCAGGTTTCGTGCTTGGCGAAAACTCACCCAAAATGGTTTATTGGTATTGCGTGGTGATATTACTGATAAACCAACCATCGCCTCATCATCGACATTGGCTAACAAATGGTCCAGCATTGCTTGGAAACTATTATGTACATACTGTATGATATCGGTTCCTACGGGTGGTGCGTTGAATTGAATTTCGAGCATTCTGCCCTCAATGTTAAATCGTCTATAATGACGAGTGATTTCATTGCGAACAGTAAAACCCGATTCGGCCATGGTTAAAATCAGGAGAAAACAAACAGGTACGGTAAAACAAATGTGTAATGGAAAAAGGAATTGTGCAGCGTGAATTTACTACAAAAGAAAAGAAGAAAGAAAAATCTTAATCACCTGATAAACAGGAAATCATAACGTTTATGATAAATTCTTAACTAAACAATTCATGTAAAGGTCCTGAGTTTGATTCCCTGGCGGTGACGTTCAGAATCTCATTATGAAAGCACACGTAGTAGAAATCAGTTTTTTTTTTAAAAATAATTATGTTACTGAAATGAGTGTTTTATTGCTGTCAAACTCGAGAGCACTACATCAGCATTTAACTGACCTATCATTCTATAGTGATAAAAAGAATGCATGAAATGAATGAATGTTTCATCAGTACTGAGATGTTAGAAAGTACGCGTAAGCATTTTTTCTACTCACAACGACCTTTAAATGATGCGCTTGCAAGTTGAAGAGATTCATCAAGCATTAACGATACACATACGTAATTGTCGAAACAAAATCTGTATAGCGTATTTTTTTTTTATTATTGTGACTAAGCGGTTAGCGTACATGGTTCGGACGTGGAAGGTCCTGGTTCAAGCCTCGGTGGGTTTGCTTTCCACGTGGGGCATGTCAAGCCTTTTCTGAAATTTAATATTCTCACACGTTATCATACATTCTTTTCAAAACTAAGCTAAATAGTTGACGTGCACACCTCATAATACATAAACGTACATAAATCGTCTATAATGTCGAGTGATTTCATTACGAACAGTAAAACCCGATTCGGCCATGATTAAAAAATGAAAACAACAAACAGGTATGGTAAAACAAATATGTAATGGGAAAAAAGGAATTGAGCAGCGTGAATTTGAGTTGATTTTTTGATTTTTTAGTTTAGCGTCCCTTTCAGCAGTGAGGCTATATGAGACGTGGACCTACTGATTAACGTGGAATCCGAACCACATGAGCTCCCGCCGGGAATCGAACCCTGGTCTCCCACGCCAAAGGTACGTATGCTAACCGCTTAGTCCGGGAAATCATAACATTCATGATAAATTCTTAACTAAGCAATTCATGTAAAGGTCCTGAGTTTGATTCCTGGCGGTGACGTTCAGAATCTCATTATGAAAGCATATGTACTAGAAATCAAAGTTTTTTAAAAAAATAATTATGTTACTGAAATGAGTGTTTTATTGCTGTCAAACTCGAGAGCATTACATCAGCATGTAACTGACCTACCATTCTATAGTGATAAAAAGAATGCATGAAATGAATGAATGTTTCATCAGTACTGAGATGTGACAAAGTACGCGTAAGCATTTTTTTTCCCCACTCACAACGACCTTTAAATGATGCGTTTGCAAGTTGAAGAGACTCATCAAACATTAACGATACACATACGTAATTGTCGAAACAAAATCTGTATAGCGTATTTTTTTTATTATTATTGTGACTAAGCGGTTAGCGTACATGGTTCGGACGTGGAAGGCCCTGGTTCAAGCCTCGGTGGGTTTGCTTTCCACGTCGGGGCATGTCAAGCCTTTTCTGTAATTTAATATTCTCACGCGTTATCATACATTCTTTTCAAAACTAAGCTAAATGACTGACGTACACGCCTCTGGCCTTGGTTCAATCCCAGGTGATTGCTCGAATATCACGTTAAGCTGAAGGGGGGACGCTAATGATTTCAAAGGGTATCGAACCATATTATTCTCAGACATAGTTTCTGAAATTTTGTAATGTATTCTTTTCAAAACTAAGCGCACACATTTTTCTGGCCATGGCTCAATTCCCGACGGGTGCTCGCTGAAGGGACGCTAAACCATATCATTTATCGTGCTTACTTTTAATGTGTGGGGGTTCCTGATTCGTACTCCCACTTTCCCATTCCACTAATTTCTTCATAGTCTAAATATTTCGTACTAAAAGTAAAACAGTGTATTCGTGATCCGCCCACAAATATAAAATAAAAATGATTTTCGAATCTTGTGTGAAAAATAAAATCTCACTGAACTTACCTCAAATTCAATGAACACAAAGTCGGTGCAGTAAAGCTTCTTAAATAAAGACACTTTTCAAGAACAAACCTTCTCACACGATAGTTGAGAGCGATGTAGGATTTGAAAAATGAAATTTAGATTTTTATTTAGGTCGCTGTGAAAACGACGTCATCATCAACCAATCAGAAACGAGGAAATTTATAAAATGACATCACAACGAACCAATCAAAACGCTCGCTGCTTTTCGTCATGAATCACGAACCAAAACGATGTGTAACAATCGATCGTGACGTCATTCACGTTTCTCAATAGTTACAACATCTAGTATCGCAATTCCGATGCCAATTCCCTTCTGCCAGGATCATGTCACTACTTGTCGTAACTGTGACGACATTTCATTTTCCTCATATTCCATACGAGAATGTCAATGTTTGCTTTTTTCATGAATCATGCTGACACGTTCGTAGTAAAACAAAAGTAATGCGATCCGCTGACGTTTGCATTTTTTCAATCATATGTGCTTCTATGTCGTCACACAAAGAAGTCTATCAGCATTTTATTTTAATCCACGAACGAAAGCGTTACACTGTCAGATTTATTTTCTTAAAGTATATGCGTATCCTTTTCAAGGACCATGGTTCGAAACCCACCAAGCATAATTAAATCCGAATTCATTCATAGCTAAGCGGTTAGGATACACATCTTTGGTTTGAAAGACCTGAGTTCGATTCCTGGAGAAACATTTCTTAGGATTTTTCTAAACTTGGTTTCAATTTCTAGTTCGAAAATTTTAAAAGTTTAGTTCGATAAAAAGTTTGATTTGAGAAGCGTTACACTGTCAGATTTATTTTCTTAAAGTATATGTGTATCCTTTTCAAGGACCATGGTTCGAAACCCACCAAGATCGATTAAAACCGAATTCATTTAAGCGGTTAGCATACACATCTTTGGTTTGAAAGACCTGAGTTCGATTCCTGAAAAAACATTTCTTAGGATTTTTTCTTAAACTTGGTTTAAATTTCTAGTTCGAAAATTTTAAAAGTTTAGTTCGATAAAAAGTTTGATTTGAAAATTTTTAAATGTGATTTACATCTTTAGTTCGAAACTTTTGTTTTTAAAAATGTTTTAGTTCGACAAAATTTTGTTTCAATTTTTTTTTAGTTCGAAATTTTTTTTGGGTTCGAAAATTTTTTGTTTGAAACTTTTTTGTTTCAAAATTTTTTAGTTTGAAAATTTTTGTTTAAAATTTTTTAGTTTTGAAATTTTTTAGTTCGAAAAATTTTTAGTTTAAAATTTCTTGCACTCTGCGGAACCGTTTCGAAAAGAATCGGAGCAGTTTAAGTAAGAAAAATCTGGCAACACTGTTTCCATTAATGAAGCGTTTACTGAGCAATAAATCGCTTAAACTCACAACAATGTGTTATAAGAAATCTACAAGCGACACCCCTCTTTCACCATTGTTACTTCCAGAGACATAGGCTACTAATTCAAGGACAAGATCTCCATCAAGGTAAGAATCATCTTATCTGTCAAAGAGAACGATAATATTTAATGTAAACTTCAGTACAATATCATGATACCAAAAAAGGGTTATTTAAGGAGGAGGTTGAACCCTCCATGGGAACTTTAAGGATAACCATAAAAGGGAACAAAATTCTAAAATACAGGATCACCGACATATCGCTCTATATTTCACTCATGGGCTGTGAGGGTGCTAAGATCATGTGACTTCTATCAACCAATCAAAATTGATGTACCAAAACATTCATCTTACCTGTAAAAGGAAACAAATGAGTGAGGGGTATTCCCATGTAATCTGTTCATCGTGTGGCGGGTCTAAAATCATGTGACCTCTATCAACCAATCAGAATCGAGATACCAAAGTATACATCAGAAAGGACACCCTAATTTCAAAAATCCTAGGACCTAAAATCACGTGATCTCTATCATCCAATCAGAATCAAGGTACCAAAGCACTCATCTTACCCGTAAAAGGAAATGAATTAGTGATGGATTTCCCCGCAAGGATAAAACATGACGTCATACCATGTGACCTGTTCACCGTGTAGCGGGTCTAAGATCATGTAACCTCTATCAGCCAATCATAAACACTCATCTTACCCGTAAAAGGGAACGAATTTTCAAATATCCCTGGGTCTAAGATCATGTGACCGCTATCAACCAATCAAATTCAAGGTACCAAACCACTCATCTTACCCATAAAAGGCAACGAATTTTAAAAAATCCCTGAGCCTAAGATCACGTGACCTCTATCAGCCAATCATAAACACTCATCTTACCCGTAAAAGGGAACGAATTTCAAATATCGCAGGGTCTAAAATCACGTGACAGCTATCAACCAATCAGAAACACACATTTTACCCGTAAAAGGGAACAAATTAGTGAGGGATTTCCCCGCAGGGTGACTCATGACGTCATACCACGTGACCTGAAAATTTGAATTTCCCGCGTGGGCGGGGCCTAACGTCACGTGACCTCTCTCAGCCAATCAGAATCGAGAAAATTTTTGCTGACTCGGCTCAATATACGTCGACCACTACTACTCCATCTCAGATTGTCCATTATACACGTTCAGTAATATTAAAAGCATGATTCGTTTTGTTAATCTCCGTAACCAGCTATCGAAAAGTTACTAATACTTTATAGGTATACCCAGTAACCGAAATTTAGTTCGTTCATATCAAGACGCATAAAATTCATATGGAAATGTATATATTTAATAAAAGTCATACTCCTCAATGCATCGTGATTCGGAAAACACTTCTTTCGTAGTCAAAGCGTAGTCTCCACTTCTTTCTGTATAAGTGTCATAAGTTTGATCAATTGACGTGGAGGATGTATCTTACTCAAACACACTGCTACTTCATTCCGTATCTGTTTATTATGTTCACAAAAGAACAATTACCTTCATCTACTTGTATTCTTATTTTGTTAGTGCTACATACAACTCACCTGGAGTCAGAAGACAATACGAGGATTAATTGCAGTTTTCCATCAATTAGAGGCAATTGTTAGAATCGTACACACATGGTGTTATGATTGGAAGCGTGTATTACATAAATAGATCTTGCAAGAGAGAAATAATTAACTCTCCAAATAACAGGAATTACTAAAATACATAAAAAATATATAAATGAAAGAAGTGCCTCACCAAATACTTCTGTAAAAGTTTAATTTTATTTATCACAGTGTGTAATCGAATCCCAATTCATAAATATTGCCATTTATATCCACGTATTATTATGGATGAATTTTAGATTTATAAATACCGTTCTTCAATGGTTATTATTATCTATTAGGAAAAGTAGAGTAATATGAATGAAAAAGTAATGGTTTCCCTTTCTAGTAATTGATTCAAAGTTCCGTATTATTATGGATGAATTTTAGATTTATAAATAGCGTTCTATAATGGTTATTATTACCTACTAGGAAAAGTAGAGTAATATGAATGAAAAAGTAATAGTTGCCGTTTCTAGTAATTGATTCAAAGTTCCTTTTTAATACTAATATTATATGCAGTGGCGGGTCCAAGGGGAGCTATAGGTGCTATAGCCTCCCCCCTTGACGCTGAGGTATACACTGAATAAAATGGGCTTCAATCCTGCTTTACACTGAATGAAACACAAAATATGGTTTAGCCCCTCCGTTGATCATATCCTGGATCCGCCCCTGATTATATAGGACAAATTTTATCAGTACTAACAGTGGGAATCGAACCCGGAGCTGTGCGCACATTGCTTAGAGCTGTAGCATTGTAAAAACATGCAAACGCAATAATTGAAATATGTATTGTCGTACATTTACGATGTACTAAATTTATGTAAAAATGTAATGGAATCTTTGTTTTACATCACATAGTTATGGTGGCTAGGATAAATTAAATAGTAATGATGAAAATGAAGGAAATGGTGAAATGAACAAAGTGGGTGGAGAAGGGGGAACCCTGAGAAAACACGCGCACACTGTTTGTCCACCAGAAAGTTCACTTGGCGCGAGCTGTAAATTTGTCCGTGGTATAAGAAATTCATCTATTTTAATTTATCTAACTTCCAATCAAAACAGGCAGCTATTACCAAAAATGTTCGTAAAGTAATTTATATAATTTTTCTGGATGCTGAAACAAACCTCTTGTTTGATTAAAAGACGTTTGCTCAAATCCACCTACAGTACCTCTTTTTTTTTTTTTAAGGAATAATCAAATCTTCTGTAATATGAGTCATCCAGAGTACAGTCAGCGACAGAAATTCTTTCCGTTTGATGAAATCCCTTTTGTAAAATAACTTCAGAATTGAAGGACAATTTGAAAAAAAAATGAAATTACATTAAATATTTTAGTTTAGCATCCCACGATTAACCCCTTTAGGCTAAGGGAGACGATGAATAAGGCAAGTGAAAGATGATAGAAGAATTGGTGGAATGAGAAAGTGGATGGAAATTGAAGTGCACTGAGGAAACCCACAGGCACGATGTTATCCACCACAAACTTACTTGGTCGGTATCGAACCAGGGACCCCATGCACTAGAGGCAGTCTTAATTCCTCGTTAACCAGGATTTCTTATGTCTGAGTTCTTATGTCCGCGGATCTCAACATTATTGACCCTGTCTGAGATGTGTTAGATAATCGATTAAGAAAGGTTTCTCTCCACTACATGCATTTGCTGAACTTGTCATTTTCAAAAGGAATGGTTGAAAATCCCTCTGCAAACGATGCAGGGCCTCTGCTATTCCTTTCCACGTTGTGTTGCTGCAGCACTGTCCGCCAAAGACGCCCAAACACCTTATTAAGTATAAATTATGGCTTCCTACCAGATGTTTCAGTTTCTATGTCCACTAACTGTATATGCTCTATTAGCAAGACTGTTTTTTGTTATGATTAAGGAGATGCATATATCGAAGTTATTTGCCGTATATTATTCGTATCTATATATTAAAATATTAGGTTTATATGTTTGTCTCCAAAAAAAAAAAAGTTTATATGTTTGTCTCCAATCTTTTCGACAATGAGATCTCGAAATCAACAAGTGCTAAAAACGTGTCGTTTTTGCTGGTCGATTCCAAATTTTGTGTAGATTGTCCAGTTCTAATTGAATATTTAAAAAAATCAGCTATTTCTTTATTATATTTTCTTAGGGTACACTGGAAGTGTTGATTTGTTTTAAAAAAGTAAAGCATTATACCCTATGAGTTATGCATTCCAACACACAACATAGTTGTATACAGGAGTTATATATCTCTCAGGCGTTTGTTTCATGGTCAAATTACAATGAAAAACGAAGGATAATAATTCAATCAAATTGTGTTTTTACCAGGAAAGTTGTGGGGTAGTTTTGATTTTTTTCATTCTATATGTTTTTTGGGGTTCTGAATCCGAATTTGAGGTTTTCTAACAAAATTTCGTGACGCAACATCGAAAATATGAAAAAACAAGTGAAACATATCAGTTTTGGCGTTTTTTGCTAACAACTCTGAAACTGTCAGGAAAGTTGTGAGGTAGTTTTGATTTTTTCATTCTATATGTTTTATGGGGTGCTGAATCCGAATCTGAGGTTTGCTTTAAAAAAATAAAAATAAATCGTAACGCAACATCGAAAAAAATGCAAAAAACAAGTGAAAAATATCAGTTTTGGTGGGTTTTTGCTTATAAATTGAAAGCTATGAACTTTCCATAAATTACCTCTCTATTAAAACTGAAAGTACGTAAACTTTCCTACAAATTTTACTATTTTGTTTTTCTTTTACTGATGATATTATTTAGATCGTATATGTGTGAAGGTACAGAGTATTTTATTAAAAATTACTATTATTACATATTTAAAAAAAAATACAGTTACATATTGTTCAACTTATTAAATAAACTCCGAAATTGTACAAATTCAGTTACAAAAATGTGGAAATTCCAACGAAAAATTATTGCATATTGTTATTTTACACATTATTATACATTACATTATTATATGAGCAAAAATTATGTGAGCCATTGTCGTTTAGATGGTCCTGGCTGACAAGTAAGGGACCATATGGTTGTCGCGCAAATCAGATGCAGACATACGCCATCTGATTGAGAATGAAAAGATATCGAGAACACAGAAATTTAATGTGCTAAGGGCCATAGGGAGCGGAGCGAGAAAGGACGAAACACTGGATATCGGCAAAATTGAAGGAAGTCAGGAATGACGGCAAAAGTTAATTTCGTGCAAACAGGGAAAGAAAGTCAACCAAAAGAAAGAAACTAAACATAACAAGGACATCAAGGACGAAGAAAGATCATAATCAGGCTTGCCATCCGGACCGCAGTGCTGCCAGAGCTGCATAACATTGATATGGAAGATATAGCACAGTATAGGAATTCATGCACAAGGAAAAATATTAGTAACACAAAAGACAATTGAAAATACTCTGTACACGTGCGTAAAAAGGTTTAACGTAGTCGTGAGTGAATATTACACCCGCGTGAATACAAATGGAGCAAAATAGAGAACAGTACGCACCATTTGTAGTTTAATTGCAGTTGACGTGAAGATCACGAATGAATGAGTGGTCAACACACAACATTTCTCGCAGTGAGCACAGCGGATGAAAGCAAGCTGGTCACACGCGCCTCTGCAGCATTCCTCTGTGAGTCCTTTTTCAAAGCAATATGCGGAAGGTGTTTCAAACTGTCCAGGATATTCATTGGAGTAGCCACATTTGAAAAACACAAAGTGTATCATCTTTTGGAATCGCCTAGAGGAAAACTGGTAATGAACAAATGACTGAAGGCGGAAAAAAGTTCTCACGTTGCCACACATTAATACTGGAGAACACTAACGTATCTGTGATGAACTTCACCATGTTTTTGAATGGACGAAAGAAGAACACATCACCAGGTTGTATAAGGCCTGTACATTTCGGAGGAATCAGCTTTTTGTAGAATTGAACACCGTTAGGAACTGTCATGTTGTAAAGAGTGTCATCCTTGTTTGGAGTCCAGGAGTCAACCAAAAGCAAACCACGATCCTTACCCTGAAGATCGGGCCACAAAACTTCATCCAGGAAGATTTTCAAATCCCGGATCAAACATAAAAGGTTCGGATCCCTCTTTAAACTGTAGCTCCCATCCTTTATACGTCATTATCATCCCATGGAAGGCAATAGCAAACCACCATGGGTTCATCCAGCCCAGGGACCTTCAGGTCAAAACCTGCCTTCGGGCAGAACACCGATCATCATCATCATCATGTAACGATGCTCCCAAACACTTTCGTTTCTGTGTTATCATGTGTACCCCCTTCACTTTCATGTCTATATTTGTCCTCCCTCACGTACATTATTAACTCACGACTATCGTTAAACCTTTTTACGCACGTGTACAGAGTATTTTCAATTGTCTTTTGTGTTACTAATATTTTTCCTTGTGCATGAATTGCTATACTGTGCTATACTTTCCATATCAATATTATGCAGCGCTGGCAACACTGCGGTCCGGATGGCAACCCTGATTATGATCTTTCTTCGTCCTTGATGTCCTTGTTATGTTTAGTTTCTTTCTTTTGGTTGCCTTTCTTTCCCTGTTTGCACGAAATTAACTTTTACCGTCATTCCTGACTTCCTTCAATTTTGCCGATATTCAGTGTTTCACCCTTTCTCGCTCCGCTCCCTATGGCAGTTAGCACCTTAAATTTCTGTGCTTTCCATATCTTTTCATGCTCAATCAGATGGCGTATGTCTGTATCTGATTTGCTTGACAACCATATGGTCCCTTACTTGTGACATTATTCGAAGGTGGCTGGTCCTGGCACACGTTTAGGTTGTTCTGTCATGAGCGTCTGGACTTCTTCATCTGAAACATGAAAATGAACATGAACAGAAGGTCTTCAGTCTGTTCTCGGTCTCCTTCTTCGGTCTCTTCTTCGTCTATGTCAATGCTGCCTTCTAGGTGCTCGACGTTTTCACACAGCCTTTCACACGATGTGCAGATTGGGGAACAATGGAGGCCTGATTTCCTGCAAGTACAATTTCGTTGGCATCCTTTTCCACATTTACAAGAAATGTGCCGGAGTATCGAGTCCGGTGCAGGGTTCAAAGTGGTTAGCACTGGCACGAGACCACGCTTTGTCTTTTTCCAACCCTACTCGTTCGGGTATCTTTTTTGCTCATCGAGTGTGCTTTGACCGGACAACCACTGCTGCACCTGAAAATATACTCTGAATGAATGTTGTCGTGCAGCAGCTTCCGTGTTATTTTTCTTCTTCAAGACCTTGAGAAACTTCAGTTTATCCTGATTATAGGAAGCAGAAGTGGTGTCACAATCACTCATCGCGTGCAGGAACAGCATGTGGTCTGATACGGTTTTGTCAGCCACAAGATGAGCATTGTAGAAGGTTTCAGGCGCATTTGCTTTTCCTGGTTTCAAAAAGAAAACATTCAAACATTCTTTATATCAGGGATACACAGGCCAATCAAAATCACCAAAAGGTCGATATCTTCACCCACCACTGTCACATATTAATCTGACAGGGCCAACATAAGAGCTGTTCTGATAATTAGGGTATCAGCGTCCTCCACACTTGCTGTGAATCAATTTCCACGTCATCAAATTTTTCAATTAGCATAGATATCAACCGTCTCTTGTTCTTGGACTTTCCAAGGAAACTCTCTGAGACAGTGGGAATCATCGATTCTGTAAATGATATTGCTACTGATTGTTTTATTTGCGCTCTTCTCAATCGTTCTGTGCGCTTGGTGATTTTACAAGCTTCGTCAGGATAGCCATCAAAAATGACAACGACATTTGATTTGTAGTTTGACTTGACATATGATACATAATTGCTGCAAATTTCAGCATATGTCTGACCGTGGTGCCACTTGACCCGATGTAACAAAAGCCCTCCGTCGATGACGTATTTTTCCCTTCAAATCCACCTTTTCAGTCGTTGCAAAAGCCTTGTGCAAGCTCGATTTTATTCCTTTCCTCATCCCATGTTCATCGAAAAGAGAGAGCGGGTAAGGGCTAAGTTCGTAACACAAAAAAATTCTCGCAGCTCTTCATCTGAATGTTTCATGGTAGTCATTCGTTGGAAGAGTGTGTTAGAATTGATCACTACAGTTCTGTTTTGTATCTAAATAGAGCTGTTCATGATCGCAAGAGGTTGCACACTTTTGCTTCGTTTGAATTTTACAGCTTGAAAATCACCACAAACCATGCGCTGTATACCTTTCATGCCCATCTCCTTGGACAAGTGGCAGTCGAACCTCTCATCTGCAACAACACCTGTACTTAGTGGCATTAAAGTCAGTGGTCTCTGCGAAACCAATTCAGCAACTTATGTGCATCAGTGTTGTCTCTCTTTTGCATAGTATCTCTGCTGTCAACGTGTTGTTCTGATGTTGCGAGTTCACCCACGCACCAGAGGTGAGCCCTCTACCACTGAGTCACCGCGGCCGAACAGAAGGAAAGAGGACTTATAAAACCAGATGGGGCATTTATAAAATCATTTGGGGAGGCAGGGAGGATATAATAAATAAAATAAAATCTTACAAAACAGAATTATATTTGCACGGAATTTAAATATAATATGATTTTGATTTTTCTTTTTACTACTGGAGATTACATAACAGTTCAGGTAGCGCTTGAAACCGAACGGTTCGTCGGAGAGAAAAAAATATAAAAATTACATTTTGTAGGATTTTTTTTTTTTTTTTTTTTGTATTTTCATTTTGAATAGGGAGCTTATTTATAAAAAGTTGATAGTTTCGAATTATAAGCAAAAAAAAAACGTCAAAAATGAAATTTTCTACTTGTTTCTGCATTTTTTTTGATGTTGCGTCACGAAATTTTGTTAGCAAACCTCAGATTCGGATGCAGCACCCCGAAAAACTTATAGAGTGAAAAGAAAATAAAAACTACCCTACAACTTTCCCGCTAGGGACCATTTTGAGCACAAATTGACTGTATTAATAATCATTTATCCGGGCTAAGATGAATATTTATTGTTTGCAATGCTTTGTCCAACGAACACCATATATCACTGACATTATAATTAATTGTGTGTGTAATGTATTTGCTTATTATATACTGCATGAAAGAAGAAAGTAAACACTGATCATACATGAATTAGAAACTTTAACTGGAAGTAGGTTCAATCTCGCAAACTGAGCGAGATATTGAAAACATAATCGAAAGAATCTCCTCTTTATGGTACCCCTTGCCGAGTTTAATCAAGATGACCTTCACTTGTGTCGGTAAAGAGACATGTACAAATGTGAGAAGGGAGAAAGATGCTCATGCTCACATGTGAATTATGTTTTTTTTAAAGTTTAATGTGAATTATGTGCTACGTAGAGAGCCCAGATTCAGCTAGTATTAATACTAATTTGTGATTTCAAAGAATGAATTGGTCATTTTAGATATTTTATGTTGATTTCTGTATTTTTACTATTTGTTTTAAAATATGTTATACCATATGATGGGTATATTTTGTAAAATCACAAGAAAATATTTGTAATGACGAATATTGATAGAATAGTTCTGTCTTAACTTAGTCATAAAACCATAAACGATTGAATAGCATGTTTCAAGAAGAGTAAAGAGAATAAACTTTGTAACACGAATAGCAAATACACAAGAAAAGCGTGTAAGATAGTACGATTTACTGTCTGGAAATTAATGTGCACAGTGAATTCAATCCTATTTGGTTTTGAGCTAATCACCTATACAAACATGCAAATTGTACACAGAAGATACATTGTATGCTTATGCGACATATATATGGGTCATTATTAGCTGTATATACATTCGGTACCATAATATCTTTTCCTATCTGAGATGCTATCAAAACTAATTTGTACCTCAATAATCTACATGCAATAGGTTGAGTAAAAAAAGTTTGCTATATTGAATACAATCGCTATTATTACAAGCATAGTAATTAAATCGTTATAGATCATCGTTACAGAAATAATATACCCAAAGACAATGTTTAGCGTTGTAAAGCAATGATATGTTCTTTGTAATTAGTCAGTAAATGAGGGTAATTATCTCAAATGGAGTAATTAATACAGTATGAAGAGGAAATGATTCAAATTCAAGAACATAATGTCACATGATTAATGTGATTATTTAATTAGTATAGCAAAACTTAGGTTGATAGTTTAAGCAAAAGTAACGAACGAATGACTCTGTATAACAGATTTTTTCCTTCATCATTTTAAGTTTTGCGTTGGAAAATATTTCAAAACAATTTTATAAATGTCACTGTAAACACAACTGTAGCTTTACTGGAATTGGTTTGTGGTTTCGCCAGCAACCAACGGACTTACTTGTGTTCTTCAAGTAAACATTGTTAGGCATACGAGCTCACTTCATTTACACGTAATTTTAAACTGTATATAATTCTCTTTCGTACCTTCTATGTTGAAAAGAGCCGTTACATATGAAACAAACATGCAGTTTATATTATTTTAAACTGGACTACACTAAGTCACTTCACGTCACTAAGTATTATGCACTTGCGGTTTCAAAAGCACTGCTGTTACTCAATGTTAATAAGCTACTTACGTTATGGGTAAACATAATAATTGATACCTATAGTGAAAGATAGTAAATTCAGTTTGATGGGACCATGGTGCGCTTCGCATCAAAAAAATTGCGACAGTTAACGCTGTGCAGCTAGGCCACCCAATATGCATCTTCTTATCCCATAATCGTGTCTGGTAAAGAGACCCCCTCTCTCTCCTCCTTTCTTCTCTCATATACTAAAATTAGCTAACAACATGAGCGCAATTCTAATTTCAAACTACACATGCATTAGTATCAATAAAATGAAATAACAAAACCGAGACGAAACAAGATTCATAAGATGTAGGGAGAAACTGAAACAAAATCAAACATTGAAACCAATGGATGTCTACGAGGCAGAGAGAGCGAGAAGGCGAGATAAGAAGAAAAATAAAAGGTAGAACAGATAAAAATGTGGAATGTTAACGTAGTAAGAAGAGAATCTAACATTATAAAGTTCCGTTAACAAAAATCTAACAGTAATATAGAAATAACGTTTGTTTTTGTATATTTTTCAGGATTATTCGAATATATAGAGGATGCTTTAAACATTTATTAAGTCACTTTCAAAAGGATAATATACTCAGTTTCCAGTAGAACTGTAGATTTCCGAGAGATATCCAAGATAATATCAAAAGTTTAACACACATGTTTTGTTTCCATGAGGTTCAGTTGTAAATTCGGCAGAGTTCGTTGGACGTACTGATCCAAACTACTTTCTAATAAACCCAGTAGGTAGCGTAGGTCATATCTTCCATTCCAGATTACTAATGCAAACTGAACAAAAAGTAAAAAAGGAAGCGAAAAGAAAAAGAAAGAAAGAAAGATAAATTCAATGATTGCTATTTTACTGCTAAATGTTTATCAGAAGAATCCTATATTAAAACTGCAAACTGTATTATAATGAAAAGTTACAAATGTTATAATGGCAAATCGGATGTTCCTTATAAATGTAGCAGACCTTGCATGTTTCAACTTTCAACATGAACAAAACACATTAAATTATAGGATGGAAACATTTTTTTTTTTTTTTGTCGAACTAGTATAAATAAAATTTTGTTTTCAAATAATCAAAGAGGTTGCCCTTTTCTAGTCTTTTCCGAAGACTTACCTGTTCCGAACACCCACCTTCAATTTCATCTCTTGCGGATAAAACGTTCTAATTTGCACAAATAGAATGAACACGCTAGAGCCCAAACGGATCATAGTGTCAGTTAGATGATGTTGGTTAGCTTATGGACCACCAGTGGGTCGAGGATGCAAACCGGTAATTCGACTGAGACTAAGTAACCCAGATGATAAGAAAGATAATTTCTTATTTCTTTGCGTTTAAACAGTATTTCTTTCAGACGACCACGACTGGAGATGTTATCCTCAGAGCACGAAAAAGACGACGCTGAAATTGCCAGTTAATTATATTTTTCAGAGCAGGTTGACCGGTTTCTTGCTCCGTTTTAACTTTAGAACACACACACGCACATGAAATGCGTGTGTGCGTGAGAGAGAGGGGGAGAAGTGAAAGATGAAAAGACAAGACAGGGAAACGTCAAGAAAGAGAGAGAGAGAGAGAGAGAGGAACGAATATAAATATGAAACCTACTTATCCTTACAGCGTATGATAAGAAACTAACACACTGTTTACTTAAATTCTCACCAGTGATGCCTTGTAAGTTCTCCAGAAGGAGATGGATCTCTGTTTACAGCCATTATTTTATGCGAAAAAGTTATACTACCTGACGGGGAATCAAACCATTACCCTCCATTTGGAAGTCTGGCACTTTACCACTACACCACCGTTCGCTTTACCGAAACTTTGGTGAACAAATGGTGTAGTGTTTCTTTCTGAGAAAGGTAACACGAAAAGTTTATACTGTAGATCAATGAAGTGTTTCGAATATCCTTGTAACTCCCTTGACCTTTCCCAGCCAACATTCGTAAATTATCTCTATCAGGATACACATGTTGCTTGCACATTCTTAAGTATAGCTCGTGTAGTATGAGATATCGATCCTTCACATTCACTTTGTAAAAAAAGCAACTTTGGCATGTACAGGATTTGAACCTATATTAGACAACTGTATTAATCGTAAGTCCATTTTGATACCGCTACATTATCATGCCACCTGAAATTTAAAGCAAAATATTATTTACTTTACCCTTGATGTTTTTAACGATCAAGCTTCTTCATGTAAGGTTATTTGCACCTAAGTGCACAACGAAATTTATTTATTCGACTTCCAAGGGAGAAATTAGTGCCCACTAATAACAGAAATAAAATACAATCCAGCAAATATTACAGAAATAAATACATATTATGCAGAAATTTTGCCGCGCAAGATCAAAAGTACTTTAATAATAATAATAATAATAATAATAATAATAATAATAATAATAATAATAATAATAATAATAATAATAATAATAATAATAATAGTGATAGTAGTAGTAGTAGTAGTAGCATCAATTGCCCGCTTCGCTGGGCTAAATTGAGAAAAAAATATTAATACGCTCTCTGTTATTCGATCACTTTTTACTACAACTAAAGCGCTCTTTGACATCAGTCATTTTCGATTAGTTCTATATATCCCATCCCATTCCCATGTTGCGGAGCACGGCATCTTCTGTGTCATTGACCATCTCAGCTACCAGGAAAAGTATGAATTCGACAATGATATTCGTTATTTTGATAATTTTTATATGTCTCCCTCTTCTCCACGTTGCGGGTCTGAATTTGGATTTAAACGGCATCAGATATGTATGTCACTGTTCATCTCAGCGACTCCAAAAATTGTAGATTCGATACTAATATCGGTCATTTTTCGTTCTTTTCTATATGTTACTATCCTTCCCCTTTCTTTAGTTACACCATCAATGTGATATGATAAAAAACATCTCAGGTTCGAACTTCATCTAGGTTGAAAATTTTATCGATATTTTTAAGGTGGTTAAAGACTTATTAAGTTTTATTTATGTTTATTTATATCCCTTTCCATTTTCCTTCTAAAAGTTCTACCGTCAAAGTGAAATGATAAAAATCATGTCACGCCCGAACCTCATTTATGTTAAAAATTTGATCGAGATAAGTGGCGTGGTTCAAGAGTTATTAATTTTTATTTATGTTTATATATATTCCCCTTCTCCTCCCCCAACCCTAAGTTTTACCGTCGAAGTGATATGATGAAAACCACACCAGGCTCGAACTTTGTCCATGTTGAAAATTTGATTAAGATCGGTGCGGTAATTCAAGACTTATTAATTCACGAACACAGTAACTTTTATTTTTATTTACATAGATTTTTGTATGTCTCCCGGTCCTCCTCCTTCCTCTTGGTTACATTCCTCCATCAAAGTGAAGTCATAAAGAACATTCCATGCACGAATCTAAGCTATGTTGAAATTTTAATCCAGATTGGTAGTTTGATTCAAGACTTATTAAGCTTTATTTATTTTTTTATATTTCTCCTCCTTTTCCCCCGTAAGCCACACCGTCAAAACGAACAGATAAAAAGTACTCACAGGCTTGAATCGTTTCAATGTTGAATATTTGATCGAGATCGGTCGGGTGGTTTAAGAGATTATAAGTCACAAACAGTCACTTTCAATTTATTGATATAGGTTATTACTATTATTATTATTATTATTATTATTATTATTATTATTATTATTATTATTATTATTATTATTATTATTATTATTAATGATAATATTAATAATAATAATAATAATATTTGCGTACCTTTGAACATGCGCAGCGAAATTACTGCATAACATGCATTTATTTCTCTATTTTTTCTGGATTGTGTTTTATTTCCTTTATTAGTGGGCACTAATTTCTCTCTAGAAAGGCGAAAAAAATAAATTTCGTTATGCACTTAGGTGCAAATAACCTTACGGGAAGAAGCTTGAACGTTCCAAACATCAAGGGTAAAGTAAATAGTATTTAGCTTCTAGTTCCAGGTGGCCTGATAGCGTAACGGTAACGTAATGGATTTAAAATTAATACAGCTATCCAGCATAGGTTCAAATCCTGTTCTCGTCAAAGTTTTTTTTTTTTGTACAAAGTGAATGTGAAGAATCGATATCTCATACTACACGAGAAATACTTAAGAATGTAAATGCAGACACCTGTATTGTAATAGAGACGTTTTACGAATGTTGGCTGGGAAAGGTCAAGGGAATTATCAGGACATTCGAAACATTTCATTGATCTGCAGTATACATTTTTCGTATTACCGTTCTCAGAAAGAAACACTACACATTTGTTCAACAAAGTTTGCGTAAAGCGATTGGTGGTGTAGTGGTAAAGTGCCAAACCTCCAAAGGATAATCTTGGTTCGATTCCCCGTCAAGTAGTATGACTTTTTCGCATAAAATAAGGGCTGTAAACAGATTTATCTCCTTCTGGAGAACTTACAAGGTATCACTGGTGAGAATTTGAGTAAACAGTGTGTGCGTTTCTTATCATACGCTGTAAGGTTATGTATGATTCATAATTATATTCGTTCCTCTCTCTCTCTCTCTCTCTCTCTCTCGCGCGCGCGCGCTCTCTCTCTCTTTCTTGACGTTTCCCTATCTTGTCTTTGCATCTTTCACTTTCCCCCTCTCTCTCACGCGCACACGCATTTCATGTGTGTGTGTGTGTTCAACAGTTAAAACGGAGCAAGAAACCGATCGACCTGGTCGGAAAAATGCAATTAACTGGCAACTTTAGTGTCGTGTTCTTCGTGCTCTGAGAATAACATCTCCAGTCGTGGTCATCTGAAAGAAATACTGTTTAAACGCGAAGGAATAAGCAAAATATCTTTCTTATCATCTGGGTTACCGAATCTCAGTCGAATTCCCGGGTCACTACGGATATAAATCCTCGACCCAGTGGTGGCCCATGAACTAACCAACATCATCCGACTGACACTAAGATCCGTTTGAGCTCTAGCGTGTTCATTCTATTTGAGTAAATTACAACGTTACATCCGCAAGAAATGAAATTGATGCTGGATGTTCGGAACAGACAAATCTTCAGAAAATACTAGAAAAGGGCAACCTCTTTGATTATTTGAAAACAAAATTTTATTTATAATAGTTCGACAAAAAAATTGATTCCATCCTATAATTTAATGTGTTTTGTTCATGTTGAAAGTTGAAACATGCAATGTCTGCTACATCTATAAAGAACATGTGATTTTTGGTAACGGAACTTTATAATCTTAGATTCTCTTCTTACTACGTTAACATTCCACTTTTTTTATCTGTTCTCTCTTTTATTTTTCTTCTTCTCTCGCCTTCTCTCGCTCTGCCTCGTTTCTCAAGCTCTGTGTAATAGACATCCATTGGTTTCAATGTTTGATTTTGTTTCAGTTTCTCCCTACATCTTATGAATCTTGTTTCGTCTCGGTTTTGCTATTTCATTTTATTGATACTAATACATGTGTAGTTTGAAATTAGAATTGCGCTCATGTTGTTAGCTAATTTTAGTATATGAGAGAAGAAAGGAGGAGAGAGAGGGGATCTCTTTACCAGACACGATTATGGGATAAGAAGGTGTATATTAGGTGGCCTAGCTGCATGGCGTTAGCTGTCGGAATTTTTTTGATGCGTAGTGTACATCGGATTATGAAAAATAAATACCTAGATTACACGGAAAACACCTTACTCTTTTTTTAAAAAAAATCACAAAGTACTTTTTACCTTTAAACAAATTTGTTATTATTGCTATTCCATGATATACCACTATCATACTACTTTTAAACTGTGTACTGAATTTTACGGAAATTGCTTAAATCACAACTGCTTAACTTGTTTCTATCTTATATCATTGCCCTGCAGTTACTTTACTGATGTCAAATTCTGCAAGATTAAAAAAAATGGTTTTCCATTAGGTATGTTCATCAGAATGCTTCTAACTTTGTATAAGAACTTTGTAAACTTTCTTTTGCAGTTGTAGCAATCATTCTTTCAAGCGAACGCTTTGAAGAAAAAACAACTGTGACATAAAATAATAAGTAGCAGTGTCAAAGATGCATAACGTGAATGAGTTTGGTTTCTATAGCATGATAATTTCGCAATTAATATTGAAACCAAAAGTGATAATATATTTCTAGTTCTTTCGATTTTAGTAGAGATATTAGAGTTAAAATACAATAAATTATCAGAACGCTTAATTGATTTTTATCAAACCGCTTCTGTCTTTGTCTCTCTCCCTCTCTCTCTCTCTCTCTCTCTCTCTCTCTCTCTATATATATATATATATATATATATATATATATATATATATATATATATATATATATATATGTATATATGTGTATATATATATATTAAAAACATGTGAATCTGACACTCGAGGGCAATTTCCCCTTGTGTTAGCGGTGGGCGTTTACTCTCGCAAGAAACACCTGTGACAATTTAAGAAAATATAGCCTGGGAACCTTGATGCAACCGATGAGATTCAAGTCTTAAGTTATGGAAGTCTGGTGAAATTTGATACTTACGACCGGCAGTTTTGTCCGCGTGTGTTCATAGACACATGCAAATGCCACGTTGCCCTGGATTTCATAAATTGTCTTAGCTTAGCAATAAAATTTTCTATGTATATATGGAGAGAGAGAGAGAGAGAGAGAGAGAGAGAGAGAGAGTCAGACATGCATACATATTAATACTTGAATTGGTCACACATCTTGGAAATTGACTATAGTGAATGAACCTGGTTCCCATATTGATAATATTAAATAAATATTTTTAAGTTCTACACCTACACTTTCCATCTTCGTTTTTTTAGAAATTTTTCAGCACATATTTTTGCTGTGTCGCATATTTATGTCTATTATCAGCTAGCAAATCAATAAATTAAGGCAAGTAAGGTTTTCCATTTATATTCTACATTTCAAGACTATTTTGTAGTTCAATCCAGACGTATTTGGATGTTATTTTTACTAATGTCCACGAATCACTTTCTTTCTGGGGGAGTTTCGAGAAAATTTGAAACAAATTAGATCGGATTCATGCTGCAAACGTTAAAAGAAATAAGCAAAGAGTTTTAGTTTCGTAGATTCAAAGTAAACGTTAGAGCCAGGGCTGTTATAGCTGTTTGAAGTTACAGAACAGGATCGATTTTGGATTTTAAGTGCTTAGAGGGGCCAGTATAAACCTTTTTGAATATCTCCTAGAATTGATGATCTTATCTGCATCTTTTATCATTTGTGGTGAAGAGTATAGGGTAAATATATTATAGCGTTATGTAGCTAACTAATTCATTTATATGATAACTTTTAAAACATGAGCACGATTGAAAATGCATTTACTTATTACATTCAATATGTTTACAGTATGAAAACAATTTTACTATGTAGTATTTACAAAATACGAACTAATAGGTACAGTCATGCTCAAAATGATTGTCGCGTGTCTATAAATATAATCATGTAGGAATACAATGTAAACAAAAAATAGATAACAACTTTCTTGTCCATTTATCAACATTTTGTTTTACTCGTTCTAATTTTCGTATTGATAATTCTTTTCCTGTGAAATCTATATATATAAAAGAGAACGTACAAATCCTTTGTGAACTCATCACGCTAATACGGCTGAACCGATTTCTTTCATTTTTGGGGGGTTGTTAGGATTTGGACCCTAGATGGTTTTTATCATATCACTTTAATTTTTAATTACCAGTGTCTTGAGATAATGGACCATTCAAGTCTCCATAGTTCATCATAGGTAAAAATAAACGTATGTATATGCAACCCGCATGACCACGTGACTCGGCGGGTTAACATAAATGACAGGCGCTTGCAATTTGAAAGCGAAAAAGTAAAAATTATCTAAGTAACAAAGTTTATTGCGTTCCGGGGTGACCGCAGCGAAGCGGGGTGAACGCTGCTAGTTTACCATAAATATGCATTTCCCGATTACACGCATAGTAATTGTATAAAAAGTATTGTGAAAAATCATTATCAAATTGTATTCCCACAACAAGATAGTTACTGATATGCGACAATCATTTTCTACGTGACTGTATACATTATTATTTGTAATTTCCATAGAATGGCTTGTTCTAATCTGTAATACTTTCTGGTTCAAACTAGACTTTTTTTCTGCAAATTGGTAGCATTTGTAAGTTCTAATGATCACTTTAAAGTGTAGATTGTTAGTGACCAAAATATACACGTTTCGGTGTATAATGAAGCAATGCGTTTTCAGTTGAGGAAGTTGACGTATTGATCTTTACTTTCAAGTGAATACTATTTTGCTAGCCACTCTATTTGGAAGCCTGATTGCGTGGATGCACATTAGAGCTCTACATGCGTTTTGCAGATTCTGAAATGTTACGCTAACACTCAGCAAACAAATGAAGCTTTTCCGATTGCACTTTAGAGTCTTCGTAACATGTAGTACAGCTCGCTTTCATGTGTACGAGTGCATTAAATTAACGGCACAAACAAACCTTGCCTATTTGTGTCTACCAGTAAATGGTTTGTTGGTTTCTAGCCAAAGCAGAGGAAATTCTATACGAAGGTCATTCATTAACTTTAGTACAGCAATATGTGACTTTTCATCACCTGAGCACAGTGCTAATTGTCAGATTTTCTGTGAACGTACAGGAGATGGCATTAGTCAATGAAAACTTGACCCATGGCCTACTGACCCACCACCTACCGTGACCCACAACCTACAATAACCCACTCTGACCAACGATCCTCAATGACCCACCACTCCCTATGATCCATTCTGACCCACCAACCACCGAAACCTATCGTCATCAACTCTGACACATGATCTAAGTCCTCCCCTACCCTGACTAAAGAGTTTACACTTGTAACAAAACAAGGATGCGAAATTATTACTAGTCGGAGTTTGAATTTCTACGGTCAATCGCTCAAGCACCGCTCTTTTATAATACCGGTGGATCTGATTTTTACGATATAAAATGGTAAATTATGGTGAATGATTTGTCATGGATCATATTACGGTGAATTTCAATTTAATTATCACATGTAATTGTTTCTTTGTTGAATTATATATACTTTTCAATGGAAAATATGATGAAATTTGAAAGTCTCAAATCAAGATAAAGTAGACTAACATAAAAAAAACTGTAAAGTTCGACTGTCTCGAAAACTAAGTCTTATAGCTATTATTACAATTACAAATATCAATATCCCCCCAAAAATGCCTGAAGTTCTTTCTTTCACTTAGATATACTCATCTCAAGTAAATAAATAGAAACAAATGGAAAACGTAGCTAAATTCACCAGTGTTTAGAAGATGCTGACTAGAATGCACTGAGCAGAGTGGATCGCTGGGTCGTAGTGGGTCAGTGGATCAGAATGAGTCATATTCGACAGTGGGTCGCAATGGGTCATGTCCCGTTAACACACGACCCACTGAGCACTCCATCTTTTGAACATACCCTATTGACATAAGTTAAAAATATTTCTCTCTTTGCTATATCATCAAGAACTTTGCCTTTTCTTCAAGGAGTCACGGTTTGATTCACGGCAGAAGCTCTTGTAGTTTGGATCTCGTACTACTCTGAGACCCACGTTTCATATAGCCTCTTTCCTGAAGACGGGGATTGAGAAGCAAGAGCAGAAACTCAAAGCAAAATACACAGCGTCATTCCATGGAAGCCATAACAACAATTCCTTAATAATTCCTTAATACAAGGATACTATAAATGATTCATTCGTTTTCCAAAGACTATATTTCCCCCCCCCCCAAAAAAATAATATATATATATATATATATATATATATATATATATATATATATATATATATATATATATATATATATATGTGTGTGTGTGTGTGTGTGTGTGTGTGTGTGTGTGTGTTCATGCCTTGTATTATATATTACAAAGAAACATGATATATGAAAATAACCGCAAGTTTTATGCACACTTTACATGGCAGTTCCTTTTCATACTCTCTTCTGAATGTGCGTTACTCTGCTATAACAGACGAGCATCTCGTATACTGTAACAACCAAAAACTCTTTTCTCGTTTTATTTCCATTTTGGACAAGTTCTTAACTCATGCTGCCACCTGGTTCAACCTGGAATACACAATTCAAACTTGGGCTATTTTCATATATCTCTAATGTTTGAATGTGTAATAATTTTGGAAAATATGCAAAGATGAAAATATTATTCAGACTGTGCCGCAAAGTACAACAACAAGTTTTAGAAGGATTTGGTGTCGGTTTTATCCATTTCATTTTCAACGTGTGAAGCATTTCCATCCAGTAGAAAATGAAAAACGTGTTGCGTTTTTTGAATTGATGTGGAGGCATTCTAATGTCTTCTCATTCACCATGTTCACTGATGAGGCTACTTTCACCCGGCGCGAATCAAAAAGGCCAGTAACGCACATCGTTGGAGTTACGAAAAGTTTAGGGCAATCACAATAACAACTTATCGCGAACGATTTGCGGTGAATGTGTGGGTGGTAATATTGGTTCTCTTTTCCTTCCTCAGCGTTCGACCGGTGAAGCTTACTTCCATTTCCTACGTGATGACTTACCAGAACTGCTAGCAGATATCCCTATTCAAACTACGTTATCATTAATATTACCAGCACTATGATGCACCATTTCCCGCTAGACATGTTCTCTGTCAGTATCTTGACCAGAAATTTCAAAAATCGCTGGGTGGAACAGTTAACTGGCCACCTTGTTCACCCGAGCTAACACCTATGGATTGTTGCTTGTGAGGGTGGCTGAAGGGCAACGTGTAGAAAGATTTAACTCAAGAGGCGAAATAGTACTGAACTAGGGATGGTACCGAGACCGAGACTAGTCTCGGTCTCGTCTCGGTATCGTCTCGAATTATCGAGACGAGACCGAGACCGAGACGGCCTTTTATATACCGAGACGAGACCGAGACCGAGACGGCCTTTTATATACCGAGACGAGACCGAGACCGAGACGGAGCTCTATAAATCGAGACGAGACCGAGACGAGACTTAGGTCAGTCTCGAAAGTCTCGGTCTCGTCTCGAATATTGATATAGACAACTATTAAGATTGACCTTTACTCAAAATTTCTTTCGTTGCTGTATTAGGTAATATGGGAACAGTTGACTAATGTTCAGTGGCGTATTTAGGGGATGGCTATCGGACTGAAGCCTCTCCCGAAATAGATTTGTGATCATTTTTTCGCATTGCACGTACAACACAAATATTTCTTACTCGTTCTCAAGCCTCTCCCGAAACAAAATCCACCACTGCTGATGTGTATAGTCATCTCTGTCTCTCTCTCCCTCTCTCAATATATATATATATATATACCAGCGAATCCAGGATATGATCGAGGGAGGGGCTAAACCATAGTTTGACATTTTATCCAGTGTAAAGAAAGAAGTAGTATTGAAGCCCATTTTATACAATGTATAGCTGAGCGTCAAGGGGAGGTATAACCCCTTTAACACTTCCCTTGGATCCCCGCATGTATATCATATCTCATATAAGTAAAAAAAAGAGTTTGTTTGTCTGTGTGTCTGCGTGCCTGTCTTTCTGATTGCCTGTGTGCGGCCTGGGGACCAGACGAGAGTCCAAGAGTTACGAAATTGGGTGACAAGTATCATGTCCCAGGCCTCAGACCAAGAAAACGCGTTTTTTTTTTTTTTTTTTTTTTAATCAGGAGGGGCGTTTACCGGGACATGTAAAAGTAGTAGAAAATGACCGATATTAGTGTCTAATACATAGTTTTCGCAGTCGCTGAGATCAATGATGATACTTCCATTACCGATGACTTTCAAAGTCAGCTACCAGTGCATGGTGGCCGTGGTTCACTTGTGGGGGAGGGGAGTACCGAGACGTAAAAATAATACAAAATGACCGATATCAGTGTCAAATACATAGTTTTCGCGGTTGCTGAGACAGTGATACTCCCACAGGCCTTGACTTCCAAATACTGGTCCCATGCGAAAAATGGGTATTTCATCAAGTTATATACAATAGTCATATATATTAAAAAATGCTGATTTTTTTTTAACATGCTGTGTGAAATATGGAAGGGGAAATTCTTCTAGATACTCTGCAATACCACTAGATAAACAAGCAATGTTGCCAACGCAACATAAAGTTGTAATTTCTCAAATTGCACTACGTTTGATATTACATAATTCTGTTCAGTTAATTTAGTTTAGTGCGTGGGTTTTCTCGGGGTTCTTCCGTTTCCTCCCACTTTCTTCCACCATTTCATTCATCTCTCATCATCACAGTCTCCTTTAGCCTAACCGGCATAACCGTGGGACGTAAAACTCAAAAATTTCATTTCATTTTTTAATTGAGTTTAACGCCTCTTTCAGCAGCGAGGCTATATGAGACTGAACCTACTGATTAACGTTGAACCTAAACCACATGAGCTCCCGCCGGGAATCTAACGCCATAGGCTAACTGCTTAGCCACGAAAGAGCTCTACATATTTCTAATTTAGATATTAAATAAAACCATAATACCACATACATTATTCAGTGTAACAAAGGACAATACATATCACTAACATCAACAGTTTGGAGATCTCTAATAACTCAAATGGCAGGAACATTATAACATTAGTGTTCAGTAGTTTTAATTACAACAAGTCTCAGTTACATTATTTTAAGCAGTGTTTCGAACTTAAATAAACTGCTAAATATTATAAATATAGTGCAAATAACGTAGCTAAAGTGCAAAATGTTTTAAAATTACTCGTAATTTGTTTTATGGTGCAAGAATGTTTTCAAAACACGATGTTTTTCATAGTCTTTGGGCTACTTATAATGTTAATGTCAAAGTTTTCGTTCCAGCAATACATGTAAAAGCAAATTGTATTTGAAATTAAATGCAATTGATAACTTTTCAGTAGCACTGGTTGTTCTCCCTAAGCCTTAGGCCTGGTGTATTTTTTAGATTAAAACACTGCTTTATTAAAATTTTAATTACACCCTAACTGCATTTCATTTGTTATAGTTTGACCACCGACCACCTCAAACTCGATCCATACCATATAGCTATATGCAATTATTCAAAGACTTACAGTTAGTAATACACATTGTGTTGATTTTTGGTTTGGTTTGTTTTAGTTTAACGTCTCACGATTATGCTAAGGCGGATAAAGGAGACGTGGAGTTACTAATCATAGTGTAACCCGACAAACTTCGGTCGTTGAACATTACCGCCACCGGGAATCGAACTCGGGACCATGCGAACCAAAATCAAGCGTACTAACCATTACAGCAAATGGGGGTTCCTACATTGTGTTGATTTAAATAATTGAGTCAGTGTTGCCAGATCCGAAGATCAAAAAGTAGCGTGTCTGTGCTCCAAAAGTAGAGGATATGAACTATTTGTAGCCCAAATATATAGAAATGAATTATTTGGCAACTAATGACTGGTACTAATGAAATAATGTTTAAAATAGACCGAAAAATGTGATGGACATATTGCAAGACGAAATTATGATCGATAGACGAAAACAATTTTAGATTGGATACCACGTGACAAAAACAGCCTAGGAAATGTCCGCATACAAGAAATTGTGACAAGATCAGGAACCACTGGGGAGTAACCTGGAAAAGAATTACCCAAGATGGAAAGTTGTAAAGAAAACTTGGGAAGACTTCATCCAGCAGTGGATTGATAATGATTGATTATGATGATGGTGATGATTTTATATCGAGATCTCAGAGGTAAACTAAACCAAGTCATAATTTCGTAATTTTACAGGAGAAGCGAAAAATCGGTTCCTTAACTAAGATCTATAATACTGTTTTTCAAACTATACTAAGTAGCCACTAGTAAGATGGCTTTAGACTTACATTATTACACCACTAGAAAGAACATAGTCTATTTAAGAAAGTATTCTAACTCAATTTGACCAAAAAGTGACTTTGCATAGTCTACCATTAATGTTCATATATATATATATATATATATATATATATATATATATATATATATATATATATATATATATATATATATATATATATATATACTGTATAAATTTACTAGGTAAGTTAGGGTAAAATTGGATCCAAAATTTAACGAAAGTCATACAGCGAAAAAATATATATATTTTTTTGACTATTTAATACTTCATGTTGCTGCAAAACTACGAAAATGAATACAAAAGAAAACTAGAATGTTAAGAATCACTTGTTTTGGCGAGAGAGAGAAAATAGATACAGCTAGCTCGAATTACCTATATACTTATATAATATGTATGTTCATGTTTCGCAAGTAATTTTCAATCAATATAAAATTTCAACGTAATGAACGCACGATTGGTTTTCTCAAATAAAGATCACATGCACCGCTAAGAGCTCAGGAATAAGCTTAATCTATGTTACGGCAGTGGATATACGTATGCGTATGTAATGCATTACAACTTTAGGAACTTGTATAAAAATCAGAATGCACTTAAATTTAGACGCGAACTATGCGAAACATCTGACTTTAAATCTAACTTGTTTCGTGATGCAACCCGAGGCCACACATAGCAAGGATGAGTGCCGTAGCTCCCACCATAATGTTCAGGAATTTCGTGTTATAAAGTGTCAATTAAACACGTAGATGTGAAACGGTAATAAAGCATTTGATCAATTTAAAAAAATATATATTGTAGTAATAATTTACCCTATTTGTTCAGATAATGAACGTTATATTATGTTTTTAAAATGACAGTCAAAACAGAATGTATTGGATAATAAATGAGAAATTGTAAAATTTCAATTCTGGTACGATTAAATACATTCATACTGCTATGTGTTGCGTTATCCGTTAGAATGTATTGAACAATTCTTATTCTAACGAAGGAAATAAACTACTGTATAGTACTGAAGTTAATTTAATAGAGTTTAATTGTATAGGCAGTACTGGGGCCATATAAGAAAGTCTTTTGCTGAAAGTGAAATATGGGTTACTATTAGAATTTTATCCCAGATATGATATACCCACTGATGGTTGAAACTGGAATACACGCATGGAAGGCATCAGCACTAGCAAATTAGCTCTGAAGAAGTACAACATACTATAATTCTAAGTCAAGAATAAGGCCAAAAATAAGAAGCAGAAACGACAGACTTTACAATAACAATACTTTTACAATTTTAATTTCAACTATTTATTTCGAGACTTTCGAGACGAGACCGAGACGAGACCGAGATTTGGCCTTCGAGACCGAGACCGAGATCGAGACAAGCATTTGTTGACCGAGACGAGACCGAGACCGAGACGGCGATTTTTGACTCGAGACGAGACCGAGACCGAGACAGCTATTTTTAAACCGAGACGAGACCGAGACTGTACAAAGTCTCGTCTCGTCTCGTCTCGATACCATCCCTATACTGAACGTCGTCCAGTCATTCAATCCCATCGGGGAAAGCATAGAAGACATCAGATGGGCAACAAGACGTGTAATTACCCGTAGTGCAAAATGAATCGAAGAAGATGGCGACATTTTTGAAAACCATCTTTGATCACATACTTTTATCGAAAATCCCGACGTTCTTTTTCTGAAATCTAATGTATCTTCTTTTACTGAACTTACCTTTTACTGTATTGCAGAAACTATTGCCAATCGCATTTTAATTGCCTTTCTATTTTCGTACTTACTGTATTTTTATTGTTTACAAGTTTTTCCTTATTTGTCATTCTAACAATAATAAAACTCCCGTTACACGGTTATTGTAAAATAGTTATTATTGCAATTAAATACATTATTATTGAATTATAAATTATTACTAAATAATATTATTGAAACAAATAGTCCCAAGGCCCAAGGAGCATTACTTTTACCTGTGTACAGTTACATTATGTTTCTTGGATACTGTTAATGCCAACAATGTAAATTTTTAAAACCATCCACGGCATAGAGTGTAGTATCCACCAACTCCTTCCTGTTGTGCTAGTCACACTGTCTTCAAATAATAACCCGAGATAATAGTAAATAAATAAATAAATAATAATAATAATAACAATAATAATAAAAGAATTTAGAGGAATTTTTTTAAAATTTCTCCTCTGTTACTTCCTTCCTTTAAGTGTACTTTGCAATAATCTGTACACCGGAAAGCTTGCTTCATTACCTTTACAAGAAGATATAAATTTTGTCTTTACACGAACTACAAGGTGTGCTTTACGCAATTAACTCAAACTCAGCATATCTCAAAGGCTGAAAAGGTACCCACCTTCTTTCTTGGAAACGAGGGTAAATAGACCATACGTTCATATAAATTTTTGGGTTCGTATGACCTTCACAAGCACCTCCAAAATATATGTATTTCCTCACCGGACACCCTATATATATATATATATATATATATATATATATATATATATATATATACAGAACCGGTTGTTCAAAACCTTAGAATAGGACTACTGACTTTAAACACACTCCAAAGCTGTCAAAGTAACGAATTAATTAAGCTGTTGCACCTAAAACTTTAAATATTAATTTCATAGAAACTATGACAGTACGTGGTTTGATAAATAGCTTTTACAGTATGCAACCCCATTCTACCCGAATGTAAGATTGATTGCTGAACGTTCAGCTACTCTAAATGCAAGCAAAACCTTCTAGTTGTTACACAGAATATTTGAAAATAGAACTTCCAGAAATAGGTAATTCTGGAGCTAAATATTCAATATTACGATATATATATATATATATATATATATATATATATATATATATATATATATATATATATATATATATATATATATATATATATATATATATATATACATACATTTCAAAGGCGTTAGATGTATTTGATTGCTTTTGTGCCTTTTTAGGCATCGTCCTTTAGTAAGAAAGGACAAATTTTCAAAGAAGCATCAAGTTTAAATTTAAACTAGAATATACACATCAATTTGGCGAGTAAAAAAATACACTAATATATATAAACATGCTATCGTAATAAATATAATACTTTTTTTGTAAGTTTGATCATTATTGTAGCTACGCGCAATGATATAATTATTAAGTCTGTCACGAACCTAAATGACATGCTCAGATTTGCTATTTTGTCCCTTGTTTTGATAAAATATATAGTAACTTGTCATAATTCTAGATGCATGAAACATTTCTTGGGAATAATAGTGTTAATTGATTAGAGACACATAGATTGGATTAGCGGGAATCTAAAGACAGAATTGAGAGTCAGGATGTACTAACATTTTAACAAAATACTATATACACTTTGATCGAAATGCAATTTTGATAGATGTGTACGTATTAAAATACAGTTGCAATGTCGTCAGTGATTTCCACTTGCGCGTGGGATGTTGAAGCCATGGTAACCAATAATTAGTGTTGTGATTCACAGGCTCTTTACAGTTTCCATTCAACGGCCACGACTATCATGGCGTAATTTGTAATGTTATTACTATTATTATTCATTTTCCTGCCAGTGAAAGATTTTGGACAGCTTTATTCACACAGACATTTTGTCTGGAATTTTCTGTATATATATATATATATATATATATATATATATATATATATATATATATATATATATATATATAAAGAAGCAAAACGTTTAAGTAGCTGAATGAAATGACATTAAAAAAAGTATTTTTCTTACAGCTGTAAATGTAACAAGATGGAATAAAATATATACACTATGTTTACGTTTTTATGAGCGGTGAAATCATGTTATATTTCTGAAATATTTGATACACTGTGACCCTATCGATTTGAAAGAGTTTTGCATTTATTTTATCTTACTTTTTTTAAAATTTTATATTTGCTCGGGGAGTACGGTTGCTCAGTAGTAGAGCTCTGGTGCGTGGGATCTCCGTTTCTATCCCTCCTCTCGCCAAGTGAGATTTGCTGTGGAAACAGTCCTCACTTGATCACTTAGTGGCGGCTTCATAGGTGGAACCTCTGAGAATGTATATGCCGTTTTCCCCAGAATGTACTCTTGTATCACAAAGTGTACTCACTTCCTGGTACATATTCAATAGCTCTAGATTATTTTATATCTTTTTTTTTTAATAATGAGTTTTGCGCGTATAACGGATAATATTTTACCTCGTTCTCCATGATGATTTGTGTCATTATTACGAGAAACTATAAAAATAACCAAGAATTCAAGAAATTTTGGAGCTCTGTTCCATTGGTCCTCCCACCATGAGTTGAATACGAATGGAGATAAGGCGAAGGTCAGGTGTTGGTGTAGGTATATCCAACATACTGCCTATTTTTGGCAGTTCAGTTACACCACGAACGTGCGTAAGGACAGAGTGAACATCGAACCTCAACAGATCGTCAGAAGGGCGTGTGTTATACGAGTTCAAACTGGGGTCAAACGCCGCTTCAGCGGAGCGGAAGATATGCCAGGCCTTTGTGAGGGTGTCGTGACCATGCGGACAGTGCAGCGGTGGATTAACAAGTTTAAGGACGGCGACGAAACACTTGGAAGACTCACCACCTGCCGGAAGATCAATACATGTACAAACTGAAGATCTTCAGGCAACAATTGAGGCGAACAGTAGTCAGACATATGACGAACTGGGCCTACAATTCAGTGTGAGTAGATAAACCATTTAGTAGCACTCCCTCAACTTGGAAAGCATTACAAGTTGGGTCGATAGGTCCCACAGGAATTGACTCCGGGCCAGGAGTCAACACTAGCAGACACCTGCGTTACTTTGCTGTCTCGTCTGAGGAAGAGGCCATTTCTTAACAGGGTGTTAACAGGTGATGAAAAGCGGGTCCTGTACAAAGCTCCACTGCGTCGTGATCATTGGTTACCATCCCGTGGACCGGCTCCAAAACAGCCGAAACCAGCACTGCACCAGAATAAGATTCTCATGTGCGTTTGGTAGACTGCTCGCGGAATCGTGCATTGGGAACTGCTATCAGTTGGTCAGGGCATAAACGTAACTGTGTACTGTCAGCATTTGAGCCCTGTGCAGGAAAAAAATGAAAACTTTGGAGCCAGCACTTCTGGATAGCTAAGGGGTCCTCTTGTTACAGACAACTCTAAGCTCCACGTGGCTAGGATGACCCGGGACACCATTTTAAGCCTTCGATGGGAAACACTATTGCATCCTCCATACTTCCAAGACATTGTACCGTCCGATTATCAGCTATTCCGATTCTTGGAGAATCACTTTACAGCAGTGCTTCTCAAACTTTCCGATAACGCGGAATCCCTGTGCATTCGGAAAGTGATCCACGGACCCCCTTGCAATGCTATCTGAAATTTCGCATGATATTGAAAATTATACTTATTAGAATTACTACTGACAAGAAAAAGATCAAGAAAAATATGGCAATAGTTGCCTTGTCTTATCTTAACTATATATAAAACTACATGAACTGACATAAATTATTTAGTACTTCCTCTAGAGCTACAGTGACGAAATTTGGCACGATTGCAGCTTTCCGGAACTAACCCACAGTAAAATTGCAAAAAGTGAATATTTTTCATTTTTAGGGAGTCTAAAGAGGAGATGAAGAATTTCACTATGTTATTTAAATGTGCCTTTTTTGTTACCTATAATCTTGTGTTTTAGGTACTTAGAATTGAAACACAAGCTTGGAATTCGGTATGCTTCTACGTTTCCGTTAGCACTGCCTAAATAAATCAGTAAATATAAAAAAATCAAATTTAGAGTGGTTTTATAGGGAACTGAAAAATCTTTCCCGTGTTATTTATATGGAACACCTTTTACACCCCCAAATTATTGAGCACTTCCTGTAGGGCTACAATGATTAAATTTGGCATGATTGTAGGTTTTCGGGAGAAACCCACAGAAAAATTGCCAGAAGTGAATATTTTTGTCATTTTTATGGGTCTAAACAGGGGATGAATTTCCCCATGTTATTTAAATGGGCGTTTTTTTAAAGACATTTAATCTCATGTTTTATGTACTTAGAATTGGAATAAAAACTTGAAATTCGGTATGGTTGTACGTTTTCGTTATCGTTACCTAAGTGGGTCATCAGAAATAAAAATTTCTAACCGTAGAGTGGTTTTATGGGGAACTGAAAAACTTTTGCCATGTTATTTATATGGGACGTCTTCTACACCCCAAAATGTTTACACTTCAGGCAGAATTAGAAAGATGCAATTTGGCATGACTGTAGCCTTCCAGGACCAACCGACAGCAAAATTGCCAAGAGTGAATATTTTAAAAATTTGTTAGGGGTTTAAAGGGGGATGAAGAAATTCCCATGCTATTTAAAAGGGCGTTTTCTTGGGATACAAAATCTTATCCTTTAGATAGTTGAAATAGGAAAAGAAATGATAGAATTGTGGGTTCAGGAGATGCGAGGCCGTAGGTCGAGCAAAGACAATGTATGGGGGCAAAGTCCCCGGATGGGCAGATTCATGATATATGAAGTGCAAGTTCATGAAATTTACTGCTGCTGCAAATGCCGATAAATAAGAAATGTGAGGCAGTAGGCCGAGCAGACTTTTGGCCTGGGGACGGAGCCCCCAGCTAGACGAAGGGTAGTCTATATTATAAAATTGAAAATGTCTATGTTTGTGACTCTTAATCTCTTGAACCGACCGACTGATCTCGATCAAATTTTCAACGTAGATGCAGCTCTGGCCTGGGAGTGTTTTTTTTTTATTATTATTATTTACTTTGACGGTACAACTTAGGGGTGGTGGAGGAGGGGGACATAGAAAAAAATAAATAAAACTTAATAACTCTTGATCAACCCGACCGATCTTGATCAAATTTTCAACATAGATACGGTTCGGGCCTGGAATGGTTTCTTCATTTCACTTTTGCAATGCAACGTAGGGGTGGAAGAGGGGGGATATATATGTCAAAAATGTAAAAATAAAAGTGACTGTCTTTGTGACTTCATCACGTTTAAACCACCCAACCGATCTTAACCAAATTTTCACTATGGATGAAATTCGAACCTGGGGTGGTTTTTACCATATCACTTAGAGTGGAGATGGTAGATCTTAGAGTGGAGGGTGGAGGGGACAAATATATAAAAACAAATAAAACTTAATAACTCTTGAACCACCCAACCGATCTCGATCAAATTTTCAACATAGATGACGTTCGGACTTGGGATAATTTTTATCATTTAACTTTGACAGTGCAACGTAGGGGAGGGGGAGAGGGAGGCAGATATATAAGTAACAAAAAAAATGAAAGTAACTGTCTATGTGACTTCACTCTTGAATCACATGACCGGTGTCGATCAAATTTTCAACCTAGATTAAGTTCGAACATGAGATGATTTTTATCATATCATTTTGACGATATAACTTAAAGGAGGGGAAAGACATTTACAAATGATCAAAAATGACCGACGTTAGTGTCGAATCTATAGTATTTGAGGTCGCTGAGATGAACAGTGACACTGCTGATGCCATTTAAATCCAAATTAAGCCCCGCAAAAATTGTGGGAGGGGATACACACACACACACACACACTCATATATATATGTATATGTATATATATATATATATATATATATATATATATATATATATATATATATATATATATATATATATCATACTTACCAAAACAAGTGTCGAATTCATACTTTTCGGGGTCGCTGAGATGAACAATGACACTTCCGATGCCGTGGTTCGAAACATGGGGAGGAGAGGAGATATTTAAAAATTCATCGAAAATGACCAATTTCAAGGAGCGCTTTAGTAATAATAAAAAGTGACTGACTAACGAAACATATTATTATTTTTTCCTAATTTAACCCAGCGAAGCGGGCAATTGATGAATACAGTAACTTTCAAGACTGAAAATCTAAGCACGTTTATTCCTTTAAAGGAAATTCACTTAATAAACAATGTATTCAAATGTGGGGTTACTAGTATGAGGAATGAAATTCTTTATGTTTTCCCATAAGTGCACTGAAATCCGGAATTAAGTTTTGTCACCATTTCAGGGTCTAATACTGCAAGGAGCAGAAAAGGTCTGTTCACATAAGTAAGTGGTAGGGACAGGCATCAAATGTTGCAATGCATTTTTAGACAGCTCTTCATACTCACAGGGCAGAAATTTAGTAATATAGGAAAACATTTAAATTTACAAACGTAAGTATAATTTCTAATTGCTTTTGTTTTTAGTAACTGAAAAGAATACTTCTTGCATAAAAGCTGTGAGTTCCATTTTATTATAACACGTTTCAATTTTTAGGTGTCGCGGACCCTCTGGCTACATCCCACGGGCCTCCCGGGGCCCGCGTACCCTACTTTGAGAACCACTGCGGTTAGAGGAAGAAAGTTCAAATCCCTAGTAGAGGTGTAAAATACACTTGATACCTTCTTCGCTTCACGGCCCACCAAAAGGTAGTGGGTGAGAAACCAACAAAACTTTCTTGGTTACCTTTATATTACGAATTTACAAATAGTAATATAAGCAGTGGTGCTATTCAGCTAGAACCGGTTGTTAAAATATTTCGAGTTCGCAGAACCGTTTGCTATATTCAGGTGTAACAGTAACTTTTACCTAGTTAATCCCAGGAACAGTAAATTTTAGTTTAACTATCTTTGTTTCTAGAAATTCTTACAGCTTTATGTTTAAACATGTGATCGTTCAGAACGTGGTATAAGCGTTTATATCTTAATCTCAAATGCTCAGATATGAATAATGAAAACAGAATCACATGAATGTAGTGGTGATGGTTATTTATATCTGAAACGCATACATACCATTACCAAAATTTAAATGCACAACTCCGTATCTCATGTGTTTGGTGCCCGAGAAATACGTTGTTTTCATTTTTGCTGGCATCGATTTAAACGGCGTCGGAAAGATCACTTCATCTCAGCGACACTAATATTGCTCATTTTCGATCATTTTATGTATCTCCCACTCTCCCAAGTCGTGGGGCTGAATTTGGTTTTAAACGGTATCGGAAGTGTCACTGTTCATCTCAGCAACCCCAAAAACTATGGATCAGACACTAACATCGACCATTTTCGATCAATTTCGATCTTCTCCACCTCCTTCTCTATGTTGCGGGTCATAGCATCGGAAGTGTCAGCGGTCATCTCAGCGACCCCGGAAACTACCGAATCGACACTATTATGGGGTATTTTTGATCAGTTTTATGTATTTTCCTTTCCCCCTCCCCAATTTGTGGGATTTAATTTTGGTGTAAACGGGATCGGAAGTGTCACTGTTCCTCTCAGCGGCACCGAAAACCATGGCTTCGACACTGATATTGTTCATTTTAGACCATATACATATCCTTCCTCACCCTTCCCCAAGTTGCGGTGCTGAATTTTTAATTAGCCAGCATGAGAAGTGTTACTGTGCATCTCAGTAACCCTGAAAACTATAGATTCGACACTGATATAGGTGTTTTTCTATCATTTATAAATGTTCCCCTCTTCTCCCTCCCCTAAGTTGCACCGCAAAGTGAAAAGACAAAACAATCTCAGGTCTGATCCTCATCTATGATGAAAATTTCATCGAGATTGATAGGGTGGTTGAACCGTGATGTTGTCAGAAAGACTGTTACTTTCATATCTCTCTCTCTCTCTCTCTATATATATATATATATATATATATATATATATATATATATATATTCCTACTCCCCTCCACAACTTGCACCGTCAAAATAAAGTAATAAATCTCATCACAGTCTCGAACATCATCTATGCTGAAAGTTTGTTCGAGATTGATCGGGTGCTTCAAGAATTTTAAGGTTTTATTTATTTTTATATATCCCACTTTATTCCCCTTCCGTACACTGTAAAAAATCATTGTATCACTACAACGACATGCCTATGTGTTAACATAATTGTGTTAAATAATAACACAAACAGTTCGTTAGAACAGCTCACTCTCCATTTGGAGTTGTGTGTCAAATACCGGTAGTTGAAACGACACAGAGCCTGTGTGTTAAATTATCACAAGTGTAGAATATTTGTTGTTGTTTTCTGCGTGATTGACAAATATGCTGGCCATCTATTTATAAAGGCTTGTCTGAAGCTACAGTCAAACAGAGTAGAAAGCAAAACTTAAACAAATCCAAGTATTCGCAAAATTTCAACATGCAAACTGCACGATGAGTTCAGAATTGTTTAACGTAATGTTTCTGCAGAAATACAGATGGTGATCAGAAAAATACAAACACCTGAACGAAATTGGAACTTACCAGATTAATATGGTGTCGGGCCACCTTTCGCTTTCAGAACAGCCTTGATGCGACGTGGGATGGAGGCATAGAGGTCGTGAATGGTAGCAAGTGGAATTTTACACCATTCCTCGTGCAGGGCATCGGCCAGTTCTGTGAAAGAGGATGGAGGTGGAAATCGTCGCCGGAGTCGTGTTTCCAAGACGGAGCACAGATGTTTAATTATGTTGAGATCTGGGGATTGGGCGGGCCAAGGGAGGTGTTGAACTTCATCCCGATGTTCCTCAAACCACGCTGCAACAACGCCAGCTGTGTGAATGTGCATTATCATCCTGGAAGATGGCGTCATTGTCCGAGAACAACATCCAGACCATAGGATGCAAGTGGTCTCCTAAAATTGCGACATAATCGTTGGCAGTGATTCGTCCGCTAAGTGTGACCACAGGACCCAATGAAAACCATGATATGGCGGCCCACAGCATCACCGAGCCGCCGCCATGTTTCACAGTGGGCGGAGACACTGCAGATCATAAGCATCTTTTGGCGTTCTTCACACATAAACACAGCCCGTGGTTGGGAATAGGGCGAAAGATGACTCATCCGAAAATATCACACGTTTCCAGTCCTCAACGGTCCAAGTTTCATGGTCGCGGCACCATTTTCGGCGTACGCAAGCGTTATGGTCTCTGATGAGCGGTTTGGCCCGAGCAACACGACCCCGTAAGTTTATGTCATGTAATTCTTGGCGGACTGTGATTGTCGAAACAGGGTGGGGGAGGTGCTGATTGAGTTCCTCCGTCACTTGCTCCGCAGTGGCACGACGGTTCTGCGTGACAATGCGCTTTAATACCCGGCGTGACCTGTCACTCATGATTTTCTTCTGCCCAGTGTTCAGCTTTCTCGATATGGTTTTCCCATGCATTGTGTACGCCGTCATGACCTTCGACACTGTCCCACGCGACAAAACTAACACAGTAGCCACTGCCGTCACACTCACTCCACATAACCGCGCACCAACAATTTGCCCCTTTGAAAATCTGAGAGGTCTCCCATTTTACACTACCTCCGTCTGCTGCAGCCACTGAACACTGCTGTTCCACTGCACCTGACGTAGTATGGAGACCGACCTAACACACCACCACCAGCGGTTCCTCGCTGCGCGTGCCACGACACCACTGCCAACCCATACATCTGACGTGTTGCCAACTACAGGTGTTTCCATTTTTCTGATCAGCATCTGTATGTCAACATCGGGAAACAACACCGTATTACTGTCACTTCCACACTGCACTAGAGCTAATCAGTCAACATCGGGGACTGTTTCAAACATGGCGGAAAACCAGTATAAACACGATTAAGAGGCAAACATACTATAAGGATATAGGTAAGAGCTTCCTACCATTATTGACCAAGTCGTTGGAGAAGGTTGTGTTTCGAACAATCAAGAAATACTTCACAATAAGTGTTGGGGAGGACGACAAAAAAGTTTATGAAGATTTTCTAAATAAAGTGTTCTGTAGTTTACTATTCTTATTTTAAAAGTAGAATCTTCGGTAATCGTAAGCATGCACACCACAAGCTTTTCCAACACAGAATAATGGTTACATCAAACACCGCACACGGAGTTATTTCAACACCGAAATAGGTGTTGTAGTAACACAGAACTGAAGTCGAACTAACACCAAAAATGGTGTTAATCTGGTGGCCCGACCTTGAATTTTAACACAGAGAGTGTTAATTTAACACCAAAACAGTGGTACATATACAGCTTTGACTTTGAATTATGACACAAATTGTGTGTTGAAATAACAAGAAAATAATGTTGAAATAACACAGGGACTGAGTTATATTAATACTTTACATGGTGTAATATTAGCACAAAATAATTAACATACTACAAACTGTGTTACTTTCTTCGTGTTGGTCCAACACCGCCTGAAGTAACACTCAACACTTTTCTGCACACTACCGACCCTGACATGGTGTCGAATCAACACCGAAAGTACTAACACAGATCCGAATTTAACACCGCTCAACACCGGTTGTGTGTTAAAAACGTAACACATGGCCTGTTTTAAACGCTAATACCGCGGGGTCTGTGTTGAAGTAACACCGCATAGTGGTAGTTACGCTGGAAATACTGCCCTGTGTTAAATTTGAGTTGAGTTAACACAACCATTTTTACTTATATATATACATATACATATACATATATATATATATATATATATATATATATATATATATATATATATATATATATATATATATATATATATATATATATATAAGATCCAGATCGGTCATGCGGTTCAAGGGATTAAAAGTCACAAATATAGTCACTTTCAATTTTACAATATAGACTAGCAGAGGGCTCCGCCCCCACTCCCCGCGTTTCCTAGCCCTACGGCCCCGTAACACTTCTTTATTAGTGAATATCGTGCATTTGCTCGTTAATTACATTTCCCGAATTCGCCCAGCTGGGGTTGCACCCCTGTGTTTACTCGGCCTGCGGCCTCGCACCAATTAAGCAAACAATTCCATCAAATTTCAAGTTCCTTTTCGTACTGCAAGTATCTAAAGATAAGACTTTGTAATCCAATAAAACACTCATTTAAATAGCATGGGGATTTCTTTACTCTCTTTAGACCGCTTAAATCTGAAAATATTCACTTTTGGCAATTTTAATGTGGGCTAGTCCCGAAAGGCTACAAATATGCAAAATTTTATACTTCTAATCCTGCCGGAAGTACCTAAACATTTCCGGATATAGAAGATGTCCCATATAATAGCATGGGAAAGATTTTTCAGTTCCCTATAAATCCACTCTACAGTTGAAAAATTTTATTTTGGGTGATTTACTTAGTTAACGCTAAGGAAAACTTATAAGCATACCGAATTTCAAGTTTTTATTCCAATTCCAAGTATCTAAAATATTAGATTATATGTCCAAGAAAAGGCCCATTCAAATAACATGGGAAATTTCTTCATTGCCCTTTAAAGCCCCCGAAACTTAAGAATATTCACTTTTGAGTATTTTTCCTGTGGGTTAGTCACGAAGAGCTACAATCATGTCAAATTTAAACATTGTAGTCCTACAGGAAGTGACCAATAATTCTGGGGTGTAAAAGGTGTTCCATATATATAACATGGGAAAGATTTTTCAATTCCCCATAAATCCACTCTACAGTTGGATTTTTTTTATTTTTATTTTTGATGATTCACTTAGGTAACGCTAACAAAAACGTACAAGTATACCGAATTTCAAGCTTTTATTCCAATTCCAAATACCTAAAACATGACATTATATGTCCGAAAAAAGGCCCATTTATACTAAATAACATGGGGAAATTCTTCATCACCTCTGTAGATCCTCTAAAAATTAAAAATATTCACTTTCGGCATTTTTTCTGTGGGTTAGTCCCAGAAAGCTACAATCATGAAAAATTTCAACTTTCCATGTCAACCAGTACCCCTTTAATTTATGTCTGTTCATGTAGTTTTATATATAGTTAGGATTAGGATGCCCATCTATTGCTAGAGTAACATCTGTCTTGGATAATTTGTTTGCAATAAATTCGAAGTGCTACCTAATTTCGTCACACAACTTTGTATTAGGATTCTGTATAGGTCGCTATTGCTCACTTGTCTTATCCAGTAATAATTTGGTTTTTGTCTATCTTGTATGGTTTGTTTCTTGAGATAGTTATATATATATATATATATATATATATATATATATATATATATATATATATATATATATATATATATGTATGTATGTATGTATATGTATATATATATAACCAGTAGTTAAAAATTAGAATAACAACACTGAATATAAGGAAAGACGCAAACGACTTTCTGCTCATATTGTGGTATACTAAAATGCCACATAACAATATATGTTAAGCGCAGCAATATATGTTAAGCATTTTCAGATATTTTATCCTGGTTATTTTCACTTGCATTAACTCTCTAGTATAAGTAGACTTATTACATCTAGGGGTCGCGGTGGCTCAATGCTAGAGCGTCCATCTCTGGTGCATGGGGTCTCTGATTCGATTCCAATTCGAGCCAAGTGAACTTTTTGGTGGGCAAACACCGCATGCGTGGGTTTTTTCGAGGTTCTTCTGTTTTATCCCACTTAATTCATCTCATCATTTCATTCATTTCTCATCATCACCGTCTCCTTTAGCCTAGCCGGCTTAAGTGAGGGGACGTAAAACTTTAAATATTTCATTTGAATTCGTTTTCATTACATGTAGACTGAAGTGTGCTGTGATTGATTTTTGTCTATTAAAGTACAGTTTGTTGCTTTTATGTTCTCTGTATGGTACAGCGTCATAATACAGAACTGTGAAAGTCGTTATTGTCACCATCTCTACGGGCCAACCATTACAACAATACAAGAGTTCTCACTACATATCTGCTACGAAAAGTTACTCGTTTTCAACTAAGCTGTTTTTTTGCGATGGTGTAAACATCTTTTGTTCGAAACTCAGCTTGGTTGAAAAATCTTTCTTTTTTTGGTCATGAATGCACCCTTAGCAACGCTTGTGATTTTTACAACCCCCAGTGGGTGTTTCCACTTTCCTACGGTTGAACTTCAAAAGCTGATCGTCACACCGTCTCGTTGACAAGAGGCAAGGAAGAAAGAGGGTGAGAATCTAAACGGAGTCAGTTTGTGCAGCTATCTGGAGCTCTGTGTGTGATGCAACCTGATGCGATTGCAGCTTCTCTGTATTCATACGTATTCAGAAAACTTTTTTTTTTCTCCTTCCCGTGTCTGAGTGATGCAGTGCAATGGGACTCTATGAGATAAAAGTGTCATGCTGAGATGTAAAACCGATGAATGGCGTATCTTTCTCATTGGGCTCAAGGGTTTTCGTAATGCGAAAAGTAGGAAAACTGATTTCCAAATATATATACAAAGGCACAATATAATAGTAAGAAAAACTGCAGGTTTAAAGATTTTTCAAAATTTAAAGGAAGCATACAAATTAATTGCTTTTTTTTATTGTAAAGCACATTGTGTCCATTTTTTTTTTTATTTCAAAGTAGCCGTGTTGCTAGTAATATGATTTTGGTGTTCATTGCCTTGAGTTCAATCCTGGTGAAAGAACATGGAATTGGACGCCATATAAAAGGAGAAACTCGTGTTTAATATAGCATCGGTGTTAAAAAAAGAAAGAAATTAATTTTAAAATGTCATTTAAAATAATTAATTATTGTCGAAGATTTATTGCAAAACGCAGCAACATGGTTTAGACACCATTGGAAACAATATATATCAGAGGTGCACTTGATTATTCTTACATTAATAAATTACTCTTCACACAATAAAATGCTGAGACTTTGATCAAAATTTAAACTTGCTTTAACATGGGACATTACGTATGTAATTTGAATGTCATAGTTTGTAATGCTACAATAATTCGTTTTTCATTTTCTCAAAAACTACACATGACAATTTATCACAAATTATGCATTTCATTCCGCTTGATGTAATTAACACTAGCTGAAATGCCAGTTCTTCGCAGGGGGAGAACTGTTTACATTATACAAATTATTGAACCCCTTTCTCCCCCTGAGGTCACGGACTGGGGGTGAATTTGTACTTAAACGTCATCTCAAAGATAATTAGGATGAATATCTGCGCCGCATTTGTGTCTTCAAAATGGATCATTGTATATTTGGATCCAGGGATTGGGGATCAAGGGAGGTGCTCAACTTTATGCCATTGTTTTTCAACTCACAGCAACATCTCCAGTTGTGTAGGTGAGTGATGAACGCCTAACATAGTGCCGTGATCGCTGAGAGTGACGCGGCCAGTAAACATCAACACAAGACTCACTGGAAATCATGATGTTGCAGCACCCAGCACCACAGAGTCGGTGCCATGTTTCACGGTCGGCGGTTTGACTGCGGTTCATACGCTTCTCTGAGGGTCTACTACACACAACTCGGCCCGTGGTTTGAATTGAAGTGAACGTTGTCTCATTCAATCGTATCACACTTTCCCAGTCTTCAATGATCCATGCTGCATGTTCGCAACACTATTAGCGTCGTGCTAAAGCGTAATGATCCATTATCATCCGTCTTGCCCGTGGAATCCGACCACATATGTCCATATAAGGTAACTCGCGACGGTCTCTCGTTATATATACACAGACTGTGGTAGATGCTGCTTAAGCTTTTTCCACTACTTGCACCATAGTCGCACTAGGTTCTGAGTGATAATTTGCTTTACTACTCGGCGGGACCTGCTTCTGAATATTTCCGTCTGTTCATTGTTTCTCTTCATCGATTTGCTTATCTCGTGAATTTTGTAGTTCATCACGAGCTTGGACATTGCCTCATGCGACACAGCGTCACGCCACTTCCGTCACGCTCCGTCACGCTCGCACCATATAACTGAGGGCTCATTAATTTCCGTAATTTGTATATCAAAGAGATCCCTTATTTTTACACGATGGTTGTATGCTCAATTCACTGCACACTATTTGGTCACGTAGTACGAACCTAGCTCTAACACACTACCCACACAACAAAGAGTTGTGGTTCCGCCTGAGTGTTGCCAACCAATACGTCTGAAGTGTTTCCAACTTGAGGTGTTTCTATTATTTTGATAACTATCTGTGTAAGTTAAATCTGAACAATACTTTAGTTAAATAGTAGTTAAAATTGAAGCTCTAGTTAAAGTTATGTAATTAACCGTACTATGAGCAGCAGTGATACTAGTGTCACAAGGAAGAGCATAATGGGGGTATATTTGGAAACTGGTTGAACCTCAGTAGCTAAATGATTTACTCCTCGTATTGCAGTAGTTTGTGTGTTGTTGTGTTTATAAAGAAGTTTGTTTTCCCCATTTCCTCGAAAACTTCACACGAGTTCTTAAGATCACGCATACATACGTTTAGAGCTAAATAAGATCTGTTGATTCTTATATAATTCATCGTTGGACATTTTTTTCAATTTCTAGTTAAACGTTAATAATTTTGTAAAATTATTTATCGTGTTTTTAAACATAGTTATAGACAAACCATTATCCAGTTATGAAATACAGCAAAAATTATCAAATGTGTTAAAGGATGAAGAAACTGAGATACATGGAAACGTTTCTAACAGATCTCTCGTTTCGAAAGACAGCTAAAAGGTTGCACACAGAGGAAGCATGGTGGTGCGCCTTCTAAGGAAATTGAGTGGGAAGCTTGTTCGCGGTTGAAAAGAGAGCTTTTTCCTCCCTTTTTCAAAATTAAATCCAGAAAGGAGGACAAGCTTCGATCACCGTGACCCGAGGGTCAATTCACTGACCCTGAAGATGCTCTGGGTTCCGTTTCCTGGATCTCATTTTCCTTCAATCTTGATGGCCTTTGTCCATTTTGAAGCAGTCATGCCAATTCTAGCGCCTTATATCATTGTGTTTCTCTGTATCAGAGCTAAGCCATCACTTCCGCTTGCTCGTCCATCAAGGGTACTGTTTAAGTTCACGTTTCACTTCTGATTGATCACTTGCACCGAAAAGTAAAGATAAAATATATAAAGGAACATTGAAGAAAAACTTTTAATGGTTGTTTCCTGAATAACACATGTTGAACTTCTGGTTCCATATTGTTTTTTTTTTCTGTACACTTAGATTTATTTTTCTTTCAAGTATAGTATTACATTTGAAAGCATATTTTTTTCTTTTCTTATGAATAGCGGTGAAAATTAAATGGAAATGAATGCAAGTTTTGTTAAACATACTATGGAAGTACATAACACTTGCATGTAATTTGCCCTTGTTTCTTTCATGACGTGAAATTAAAGTTTACAATTAAAGAATATTAAATGTGGTTTTCTGCAGAGTCGTTTTGACATATGATTAGCACCATACTCAGGGTTTCACTAACGCATGGTTATTGGCTGTACATTCAGAATTTCACATTAGCAAGTAGTAGTTGAGTAAGTTAATCATATGTGGTTAATTAATTTAGAGCAGAAAATACCTTGGTTTAGTCACGGTTTAACCACAATAAACTTATATAACCAGAATACAAAGATAATTAATTATCCATCCTTCTGTCTTTCTTTCCTTTCAGCAGGCCATCGGGTGAATTAATTGTGAAGCAACGAGTCCTTTATAATAACAGAACTACTATTCCTTAAAGTGAACAATGATAGATGAGTACACAATTTCCAATTTTCTGAGAGATACATACAACTCATCGATAAGTTATCTTCTCTTATAATTACAATATAATCCTTCTATTGTCGCTAATATTAATTGATTTCTATTTATTCCTGCCATAAATAGATTCCTCAGAAATGAATAAGTAAATTGTATTCCGATTTTGCAACTATTAATAAGCTGTTGTGATGTCAAACCGCAAAGAAAATATTTCAAATTACGTATTTCACTTTTTTTTTTTTTTTTTTTTTTTTTTACAGATTATACATGCGCACGTCTAGATTTCTGTACTTGCCACATTTAAGCATGCTGCTTAAATTTGATTGTCATTTAAGAAAATCTACGATCGAGCTGGACACCTTTATATTATTACAGGTCTGATGAGTTAGTTACTAGATGTGTTATGCAGAGGTTGTCATCTTGTGTTATTGGTTGAAGACCTGTTGGGAGGGTTGGCATTGATACTTGTTTTTGGCACAATACTTTACAGGGATTGCAGGGCATATGAACTGTAAGAAAATTGAGCATCTATTTAATGTGTCTTTCTGTTTTGTTACTGTGTGCGAATTATGCGATTATTGAAGCCGGATAATTGTGATTTGAAGGGGAAATTAAAATACCAGAAGAAAAACCATACAAAGTAATTCTGGCTGATAATACATATAGAAAGAAAAATACATATGGATGGGTGAAATCTAAAGTAGTGTAACACAGTTTGTCAGGAAAAGTAAATAAACACATTAAATTCTATAAAAAGAAAACCAGATTTGGGTAAGTCAATCTATCAACAGAAAATGATAAATAAGTCAGAACTTTATTTTAAGGGGTGGCAGATTTCAACAGATCACTGTGGGTTCTAGTCATAAAGAAAACAGCAGGTTTCTTTATCAGAAAAGTGGCGTTAGTCAGAAAATAAAGAGTATTTAAACCACTTCAACTTTCACCCATCCACATAAAGTACTGAAGTTGTGTCGAGAAGGAAAACCCTACCATATAAAAGTATTAATGTTATTTTTTAATATATTATTTAATAATAAAATATCTGAATGTTTTCATGTTAATTTTAGATATTGAGTGTAAAACGATATACACGACTGTTGGCACAAAAATTCAATTTGAATCAACCTATTGTTTTTATGTCCTTAAAGTGTGCTTATCCAACACTGCCATATGTTCGACGCGAGTTGTGCACAACAAAATTAGTTCGCAATTTTGCCATCTCCACAGATATATCAGACAAGTACGTGGATGACCAGGTAAATGAAGTGCAAGGCAGGTTTGTAATAAAAGTGCAAGGCATAATTACATCTACTAATTTTAATTGCAAAGTCTAATTACAGTAATTACTCTCTCGGGAAAAATGGGAAAAATCACTGAATCCGATTAGTTTTCAAATGATACACTGCAAAAAATCACTAAATAAGCAACAAATTTTACCCGTTTATGGGAAAAGGGTATCACTCTAAGTACAGTAATTACATGCAACACTGCGAAATGGTGATTGCGGTTTATCAAAGTATCGACTTAGAAACACATTATTTGTTTGTTTGTCGTTAGCAAAAAAAAAAATCATATGTCATCAATGTTTTGATACTATATTGAGGCTCAAGAATGTTTTATGGTTTTGTATTCCTCTTCGTTTCTTATTGCTGTTGTACAAACCTGATTGTGTATGTGTCCTCATCTTCTTAGAGCCTACGATTGAGTCGAATACCCTTTGAATACCCAGAGCATTGATTTTACACAGTTTTTGCACTAAACAAAGGAATAATTATATATTTATTTATTTTTGATTTTTTAAAGTTTTTTTTTCTTTTTTGTAAGGAGTCATGAAAATGATGTCTTAACCTTTATCTGTACATTTACTTCATAAGAAAATAAAATAAGAAATGAAAAGTTCTTGTGATTTTTAAGTTTTTTCGTCATTCTCGAGGTTTTTTTTTTTTTTTGTATTACATAGTTTTAACAGAGCATATCTTTAAAATACTTTACAATGATTACATATTATTTTGCCCATACTATCAACAGACATATCTGCTAGTTTAATGTAAATGAAAAGCACTTAATAGCTGATACTAAACACGTTATTAACATTGTAGGGGTCGCAGTGGCACAGGAATAGAACGTTCGCCTCTATTACATGGAAACTTGGTTCGATCCCAGCTCACGCCAAGTGAGCTTTGTAGTGGACAATCACCGTGTGCGTGGACTTTGTCGGGGTTCTCCCATTTCCTCCCACTTTCTTCATTTGATTCATTTGTTGTCATCACCGTCTCCTTTAGCCTAGCCGGCATAATCGTGGGACGTAAAACTGAAAGATTTCATTTCATTTCATATTTCTATTAAGCAGCTCTTCTGAGCACAATAGAAAAAGAAAGAGGCAAGTAAACCTATACAAAGTTATAGGATGTACTTGAAATGAATGTTTTAGAGTAATGAATAGATTTAGTTCTAGATGAACACCTTTCTGTTTTAGACTTAAATAATAATAATAATAATAATAATAATAATAATAATAATAATAATAATAATAAGAAGAAGAAGAAGAAGAATAAGAAGATTGAGCTCCTCCGTGGCTAAGCGGTTAGCGTACGCGCCTTTGGCGTGGGAGGCCCGGGTTCGATTCCCGGCGGGAGCTCATGTGGTTCGGATTCCACGTCAATCAGTAGGCCCACGTCTCATATAGCCTCGCTGCTGAACGGGACGTAAAACTCAAAATCAACTCAATAATAATAATAAGAAGAAGAAGAGGAAGAAGAAGAAGAAGAAGAAGAATATTTTCTACGAAAGTGTACGTTGTGTCAAATGTTGCTTTCAGGCGGGAAGGAAATTACTTTGCAGCAATTTTTCCCCTATCCTAGCCTTTTATCTTTTTCCTGTTAATCTGCCACTATTCCTCTTTTATGTTCTTTTATTGCTATTGTTTTCTTTAATATTCCAAATATTCCGGTGATCATGGGTTGAGTTTGCCACAATTTTGACAAGAATCAGCAGTCTGTGCTTTCTTGGACCAAAATGACGCAGGTGCAGTTTCAAAGGCACACCAGGTCTTTCAGCCAGAGGAGGTTCATCATTTGCAGACAAAACACCCTTACATGTCTTTGTTTACATTCTTGCAAATATGTGGACGGCTGTCATTAAAAGTTTGCTTAGAACAAAACTTAGAATGACAATGGGTTATATACTTCCGTGAGTTTCAGTTGAAATATGTTGCCGAAGAGAAACTTGAGTTTAATCTTCAGATAAATTCGAATCTTGTCAAATTTGTAACATTTACAGAGTCGAATTGCGAGTAAACACGAAGTTTGTTCGCGAATATGTTTTATCTGGAAATAAAAACGAGATTACTTGATTAATTTGTTGTAGGGCTTAGGAGACGGTAGAAAAGTGGTTATTTCTGCCCAGCACACACACATTCCCTTAATATTGCAACGTTTTGTTTAGTAGAGTCTTAGATAACGAACTGAGGAATTAAACCCATCGCCCTTTTATTATAAAAAAAATTGTCTTATAAATGTTTTTACAAAGTTCTCGTAAATCTCTAATGTTTTCAGTATATAATAAATTTCCTCAGCACATGAAGTGGCCTCGGAATAAAGGTAAATTCACAGCTGTCTCCGACAGTTATCAAGAACACTCAGTAACTAATGCCAGCTCCAGGAGTTGGTGATTAAATGATATGTCCTTCGATCATAGCAGCCTCGAGAGATAGTTTCAAAGGAAGTCTCCATAGCGGACCCAGGAGGTGTTGATAGGTGAATGATCAGCAATGAATTGACAGTTTTCTCAACTAGTCGTCTTCTTTTTATAGGCACCTTTTGAGGGGAGGACCAATGAGGGTAGGTCGGTCTTCTTCGTAACTTTTCCTAACCTTCTTCGTGTCTTTCCGGTAGTCTCCTTCTGTTGTCCGATATTGTTTATATATGAACGTAAAAACACATGTTTCTTGTAAAGAAACATGTGGTTGCTGTACGTGAAGGTATGGAACCTTATAATATACATGACAAAGATATATTCAGTCTTGTTCAAAATTATCTGGCCACCCATCAATTTTATAAAACCATTGTACTCTTACACACAGTTGGAACTACGTCAAACAAAGGTAAATTTTCCTTGGACAAATAAGATTTTTATTTAGAACCGAAATATTGGAATTTAGTATGTATGGTTCCAAGAGTATCGTCTTCAAAGGTAAAATCGGTGGCCGAGCCTTTTGAACAAAACTGTGCATATTACATTTGTCTTCTTTTTTCTTTTATCTTATGAAAACTCCCCCTAAATATCCTAGTTGTGGTAATGACTTTATGACCTTTGTGCAGATTTGAAGAGCAGACGTCAGTCACATGAGAATATTTCACTCTATATTTTGATTTGTATGCACATTAACATATATCTAAATTATTGTTCTTATCGTTGACAAACGCAATCCTCTCTATCCATCTCTGTATATATATATATAAAGAGAGTTGTATGTATTTACTTCAACTATTTGCCTCTTGTCTAAAAAACAAAACAAAAGCAAAATAATCGATCCACAAGTGCCATAATTTTCAGTTTGTGTCCTTTACTCCCCCCAGCTTTTTCTCTTTGTTTTCTTTTCCGAAACAAAAGAGTTCGTATATTTCTTCTCCTACAGCTTCACCTCCCGTGGAGAGGATTCTTTATATAACTGGAGTTCGAGATACGACTAGCCACTATATCTTTTTTTTTTTTTGTTTGTTTGTTTTCAGATTAATATTTTTGTATTTATTAGCTCAAGTGCTATTCTTTGTTCGTTCCAATCTAGCATACAGGGTCAACATTCAATTGTTACGTATCATCTTTTGTTTATAGTTTACAAGTACAATTTCATTTTTCGTCACATTAAATCGTGTTTCCTTCGCGTTCAGTTTCTTGCTCGATTCCGGGTTGGAGCGCTTATCTCGTATTCGAAACTCATTTCAAAAACTGGTCCTATCTGATAGTATGGAAGCTAGAAATCGAGATTAAATCAACATTCGTGAGATTTAATCAACGGCTTTTATGAAACAATTAATAAAATAATCCATTCTCCTTGTTAAAGCCCATAGAAACTCAAATATTCAATTTCGACAATTGTTCTAAGGGTTTAGTTCCGAGAGGCTACAATTATGCCAAACTTCCTCTTTGTACTCATACCAAAAAAGTCTAGTAATTATTTTGTGTAAAGGGCGTCTCATTGAAATAATGTGTGAAGATTATTCAGTTTCCTATATTAAAAAAAAAAATAAATAAAGTTGGAATTTTTAATCATTGATGATTGACTTCGATAACGCAATAAAAATTCTACAAGCATAAAAAGTATCAAGTTTTCCTGCCAATTTGAATTCCCAAAAACTTGAGATATTTTGTCCATTCCATTTAAATAACACTTGCCTACTTAACTTACTTTCTTTCGAATTCTTGTTTAGTCATACATAGAAAACAAATGCGGTATTGTCCATATACTCGTACATCTTCAGAATTTTGTGAACCGTGCATTTGTAAAGTGATACTCTGTATGAAATACTTGTGTACTTTAGTGTTTAACACATTAACTCCCACAATTAGGGATGCGCACGAGTCGAAACATGTCTCGAATCTCGACTCGACTCGAATTCGAGTCGAGACACACTTTGTAAGATTCGAGACGAGTAGAGACACGAATCGAGTGGAGACTGCTCGTAAAACTCTCGACTCGGTTCGAATGTTTCGAATTTCTTCTATAATTTTTAATGTTATTTTGAAGAAAGTATTCACTGAGAAACAGACTTGAAACAAATTCGAGTATTTATTACTTTAGAAAGGTACAGAACACACAAACTTAAAAGTTGGTTTTTCGAGATCAAGATTTAATTTTCGGCTTAGTTCACTTAATTAAAACTAATAATTAATATCGTGATATTTGATTGTACTTCAAATATAATAATAATAATAATAATAATAATAATAATAATAATAATAATAATAATAATAATAATAATAATAATAATAATAATAATAATAATAATAATAATAATAATTGACTATCTAGCATAAGACTATTTATCCGTAACATATATCTATTTTGCATAAAACTAAGTATAAAACTATGTATCTCTTTTATATAAAACTACTTTTTTGTGATAAAGCGAACTTCATACATTCTCTGAATCAGCAATTGGCATTCTATAGTAATTTAGCATAGTTATAATTATTGTGTTTTCGTTCCCATGGCGGACAAAAACAGCGCATTGACAAAAACCGCGCATGGACAAAACAGTACATGCCGATACGGCGTGGACAATAACAGCGCATGAACAAAAACCGCGCAAGGAAAAACAGCGCATGCAAACACCGCCTGGACAAAAGTAGAGCATGGATAAAACGCATTTCTTTGAACTGGGCTCGCGATTCCGACCACTTCCCTCGAATGCTCTTGCAATCACTCGCGCTCGTGGTTACTTGGGTTCGCGCTCACTTCTCTCGACTAGGCTCGTAGTAACTCGGGCTTGCACTCTCACGAGCGGGTCAAGATAGGAATTAGGTTGAGAACCACTTCCACAGACTGTTTACAATTTTTATAGACATCCTTAGGAAAGATGAATCAGGAACAATTACAGCAGAATTCCCTTAAATTTGGCATCCTAAATGTCTTTACCGCGTTTCAGCTTGTATAATTGACAGGTAGTACTCACATGTACAAAAAAACGCGCTTGGACAAAAACAACGCATGCAATTTAGCATAGTTATAATTATTGTGTTTTCGTTCCCATGGCGGACAAAAACAGCGCATTGACAAAAAACGCGCATGGATAAAACAGTACATGCAGATACGGCGTGGAAAAAACCAGCGCATTACCAAAAAACGCACAAGGACAAAAACCGCTCATGCAAAAAAACGCATGCAAATACCGCGTGAGTGAAAGCAGCCCGTGAGTGGACGTTTTGTCATGGACCATAGATGAACATCTTCCTCTAAGCTTGCTCGCGCTCGAGCTCACTCATTTCAACTGGGCTCGCGGTCATTTACATCAATTGGGCTCACACTCTCCTCTCTCGACTTGGCTCGTACTCACTTGGGCTTGAACTCACACGAGCTTGCACTCACTATTGTTATCTGGGCTCGCGCTCACTAGAGCTCAAGTTCACTTCTGTCAAATGAGCTCGCACTCACTCGGGCTCCTGTTCATTTCCATCAACTTGGCACGAGCTCAATATCACTTCTCTCAACTGTCCTCGCGATCACTTCCCCAAACAGAGCTCACGCTCGCACGAGCTCGCACTCAAGTCTCTCGAGTCGGCTCGCGCTCAATAATCGTAAGTAGGCTCGTGCTCATTCGGACTCGCGCTCACTTCGCTCAACTGAACTCGCGCTCACTCAAACTCACGCTAACCTCCCTCAATTGGACTCGCGCTTGGGGATCACGTCCAAGCTTAGCTCGTGATCACTTCCAGAAACTGGGCTCTCACTTAATTTTCTCAAATGTCTCGCTCTCACTAATCCTAAGTTTAATGGCGTTCACTCGGACTCGCGCTCTCTTCTTTCAACTGAGCTTGCGCTTACTGAGTCTCGCGATTACTGCTTACAACTGGTCACGCGCTCACTCGGTCTCGCATTAATTTGTCTCGACTGGGCTCACGAACAATCGAACTCGCGCTTACTTATTTCATTGAGGCTTCGTGCTCAATTACTCAACCAGGGCCCGGCTGGGCGCGAGTGACGAGCTCACGACCGTCAGGCTCGCTAGTTTGGACACGACAAAAGAAACTCATGCACATCCTTTCCCAAAGCAAACATTAAGGCAATAATTGTAAGACTAATCTAGCAAAACATATTAGCTCTTGCGCTGAACCCGACTCTTGGCTTGATCGCGTTGACATGTAGTATTTCAAACTTTACTATAGACTTCATCTTCTGCTGATTCCTAGCAGTCAGGATTATATTAAAAGTAACACTTCCCAATTGTAACACTCCGATTTTGATAAAAGTTTGGCAGGTAGATACTCAAATACATGAACGTGTCGTCCGGACATCCCAATGAAACATAGTCCATTCGATAAACATAACAAAAATATGTTCATACACTAAAAGTTAGGTGCCATGGACAATGGATTAAGTCTCCTGAGCCCATTTAATACTGTTAGCATAAAAAATGTAAACTCGCAGTGAAAAAGATATTGCATCAACACTGTTCATTGGAAGGTTATGCTTTATAGTTCATTCCCTTCAGCATAGAGCAAGTTCTCTAGAGGTGCTATGCATTGGCGCGCATAACGTAATTGAAAGCGGAAAGTTGGGAAACATTCCGTCGAAAAATACCTCCTATCAAACTTGGCCCCCTCTGGAGTGGCCCCAGATAAAAGCACACAATCCAAAAGTATCTTGAAAAATACTACAGGGGTTAAAATATTAGTTTACCAAGTTTCGTTGTGATAGGCAGAATAGATATGAAGGGAAAGGTTGTATACCAATACGCTATGTATATACAAAACCGATGACTTGATCTATAAAGAGAACAAAAAAAAAGCATAAACGCAATACTATTTATTGAAATATCAAGAATTGTACAACGTTTGCTTTGGGAAAGGATGTACATTGAAAACCATACATGCACTGCTTTTGTCATAGGTGTGCCAACACGAGAGCCCGACGAACCCGGCAGTCGTACCCAGCTGGGCTCGGACTCAATAATTAATAGCAAGACTGAGCTTCAATTATATAAGTGAGCGCAAATCCGACTAAGAATGAGTCTAGCCAAGAGATGTAAGTGTGAGTGCCAACCCAGTTTGAGGAAGTGATCGCGAGCCCGAGTGAGCGCGAGTCCAGTTGAGAGAAGTGATCACTAGCGCGAGCTCAGTCGACAGAAGTGAGCGCGAGTTCGAGTGAGCGCGAGCCCACATAGAATTAGCGCGAGTCCATTCAAAGGAATTGAGTGCGAGCCAGTGTGATGGCAAGCCCAGTTTTGGGAAGTGATCGCGATTCCAGTTGAGATAAGTGATCGCGAGCTGTAGCCCAGTTTAGAGAAGTGAGCGCAAGCCCGAATAAGTGCGAGCACAGTTGAGAGACGTGAGCTTGAGCGCAGTCGAGCGAAGTGAGTGCAAACCCGAGTGAACGTGAGCTCAGTTGAGAGAAATGGGCATGAGTCCGAGTAAACGCGAGCATACTTAGAATTTGTGAGCGCGAGACCAAGTGAGCGCGAGCCAATTTGAGAGGTTCTCTGCGAGCCCGCATGAGAGCGAGTCCAGTTTGGGGAAGATATCGCGAGCCCAGTTGAGAGAAGTGATTGCGAGCTCGAGACCGGAAGTGTGTGCAAAAGCCCGAGTGAGTGAAAGCCCGATTGAGGTAAGTGATCGAGAGTCCTAGTGAGCCCGAGCCCAGTTCAAACAAGTGTGCTCTAGCGCGAGCGAGCCTAGTGCAAAATGTTCATGAACGATTTTTGTCCACGACGTACTTGCATGCGCTGTTATTATCCATGCACGGGTTTTGTTCATGAGCTGTTTTTGCAGACGCTGTACTTGTGTGCGCTGTTTATGTCAACGCTCGGTTGTTGTACACGCACTGTTTTTGTCCTTGTACGGTTTTCGTCCATGCGATTTTTTGTCCTTACGTCTATTTAACTAGTAAGAGTGCATGTCATACAACCTGAAACACAGTAAAAACGTTTGAGTTCTCAAACTTAAGGGACTTCTGCTGTAATTGTTCCTGATTCATCTTTCCTAAGGAAGTCTATAAAAATTGTAAACAGTCTGTGGAAGTGGTTCTCAACCTAATTCCTACCTTGACCCGCTCGTGTAAGTGCAAGTCCAAGTGACTACGAGCCCAGTCGAGAGAAGTGAGTGCGAGCCCATGTGACCGCGAGCGTGAGTGATTGCAAGAATGGTCAAGGGAAGTCATCGGAAGCGCAAGCGCAGTTGAGGTAGGTGAGCGGGAGCCCATTTGAAAGCAGTGAGCACGAGCGTGAGATAGAATAGTGCAAAATGATCATCTATTGTTTTTGTCCATGGGCTCGCTCACACGGTATTTGAATGCGCTGTTTTGTCCTTGCGCAGTTTTCATCCATGCGCTGTTTTTGTCCATGCGGTATTTGCATGCTAGTTTTTGTACATCCGCTGTTTTTGCCTTGCGCGGTTTTTGTCCATGCGCTTTTTTTGTCGTTATATCTATTTAACTAGGAATACTACCTGTTGTTACGTATCGTAACTTTATATATATATAAAAAAAATAAAAAAGTAACGAGAATAGTATTAGAGTTGCGTCTTAATTTTCTTTTGTTAAAGTGTTAATCAGCGCCGCCAAGTGGTTGGTAGACGAACTATACCAACAGGTATGTGAAATATGTGTAAGACCGCTTCATACTGAAGTTGGTGGTAGCAAGGGTAAAATATATCTAGTGTAGAATTGGATACTGAACGAAATCCTCATTATTACGACGAGTTTGAGCAGATTTTGTAATGAGTTGTGATATTTCGCTCTTCTTGTTAATAGAAATTTGTTTACAACATTGATATAAGGTTGTTCTACGAATTAATACTAAATAGGAGGATAGAAAAATATGGATTTTTGTGACTCTGTGGACGTTTAAACGGAAGGTGTAAGTCTCATTAGAAGCATATGTTTGTGGTGGATAAAAACTCCAATGTTCAAGATTTGTTAAGTTTTGTACATTCGTTGGTTTATTTAATTCCTATAAAGATATATTCGTTCATAAGAGTTTATCATTTAACCCGAATGGAGAACTTAGTGATATATTTCTTAATGATCAGTGTTTTCAATCTGCTATTTCGTGGCAAGTAAGTAATTTTCCAAGTGAAAGAAAGCTTTATGTTATATGGTCTCTGCAATATTCTGATGAATTTAGTGAACTATTTTTTGTCTCTCTCTGCTTCAGTTTCACAAGTTAATCAAACAAAACTTGAGGTAATTTCTCGACTGGGATCGCTTTACCCTATGCGACTGTCCGTGCTTACTTCGGTAAGGTCACATGAGCACAGCGTAACACTGTCAATTATGCAAGCTGAAACACAGAAAATACGTTTGGGTTGTTAAAATTAAGGGACTTCTGCTGTAAATGTTCCTGACTCATTTTTCCTAAGGATGTCTATAAGAATTGTAAGCAATCTGTGGCAGTGGTTATCAACCTAATTCATATCTTGACGCGTTCGTGTGAGTGCAAGACCGAGTGATTACGAGCCCAGTCGAGGGAGGTGAGTGAGAGCCCAAATGATCTTGAGTGCGAGTGATTGCGAGAACAGTTGAGAGAAGTGGTCAGAAGCGCGAGCCCAATTGAGGTAAGTGACCGCGAGCCCAGTTGAAAGAAGTGAGCTCGAGCGCGAGCGAGCCTACCCTAACATCACAATTACATAGAATGCATATGATTATCATGTTCCCTTAGGTACATGGGAATGTATCCAGTATGTACCTTATGTACCTCTGAGAGAGAAATCACATGCATGACAAGTGATAATCACAGTCTATGTCCGCCCCTAGGCACATGCCTGACATGTACCTGGGGAACGTGTCTAGTATGTTCTAGGTATGTTCCCTACGCCCTAAATGTCAATGAACCACAAAATTACTCTCCCAAAATATGTTTAATCGCCTATATGCGGAATGTGTTTACATTAACATGAGTCTAAAAACGCTTTAAACAATTAAAAATGTACCTTAGGGTGAACGAACCACCAACCTTTGAATTACTAGCCGCGTGTTCTTCCAACTTGGCTACGGAGGCGATGAATTGGACGTCGCTTGTAGAGGGATAAATTGTCGAGGTCTCTTGAATGACGAGTGTCCATTTACTTTCTTTCATGGTTCTTCCATATTCATTTTCAAATGACCTAATAAAGTTGATGCGTTTGTTGCTTCTAGTACACAGTCGCTTAGAAAAAGAAGCAACAAATGTATCAAATGTGGGAGATGAATTTAGAACACTTAAATGTACATGCCTAACACATCTTGTGCTGTTAGATTATCTGAAAAAGTATGCATCTAGAAAACGTACCTAGAACATGACAGATATATGTCCCAAGTGAAAAATAAAAACAAATGACTGTTAGAGTGCGAATCTTCGTCAGGTATAAAAATGCTATATTTGTGGAGCATACTTGCAAATATCAATTAGGTGTAACAAGTACCTAAAATTGTAGGTAGCTGAATTACATACCTAGCACATTAATATCGTATGTGCCAAGTGTCGGGTACCCAAAACGTAGCTGGGAGACCTAAATGGCACATGCCTAGCACATTTTGTACTGTTAGTGTGGTGCAAAATGTATATCTAAGGTTTTCGTCCATGGGCTGTTTTTGCTCAAGCGGTATGTGCATGCGCTGTTTTTGTCCTTGAGGAGCGTTTTTGTCTATGCGCTGTTTTTGTCCTTGCGCGGTTTTTGTTCATGCGCTGTTTTTGTCCACATTGTATTTGCATGTGCTGTTTTTGTGCTTGCGCGGTTTTTGTCCATGGGCTGTTTTTGTCCACGCGGTATTTGCATGCATTGTTTTTGTCCATGCGCCGTTTCTGCCCTTGCGCCGTTTTGACCGGATACCGAGACATTTTCTCAATACAAGTCAAGACAGGCTTAAATCTCGACACGATTCGACTCGTGCACATCCCCACCCATAATAACAAGAAAAAATAATTTTCTGAGGACTACGGCGTTTCATTAGAACACTAGATTTAAAACATCGAGAAAAAAAACATAGTTTAAAAATAATTAAGATTTTCAGGAAATAACTGGGCGTTTTATTTCTTTGGCAAATCTTCGGGCTTAAAATAGTGGTTAATGTGTTAAGTATGCTTATGCTGCATATTTTTTTTTTTTTTAAGAAATGAAATCTTTTAAACTTAACGTCACACCATTATGTCCTTTAAGATAAGGGAGACAGACGATAAAGGCAAGTGAATGGTGATAAAATAATTTTTGGGATGGTTACGTGGGAGGAAATGGGAGCACCAAGAGTAAACCCACGAACACGATGTTGTCCACCATAAACCTACTTGTTTGGAAATCTATCGGGAGACTCCACAAGAGGTGAGGGCTTTACCACAGAGCCACCGTGGTCCCCCTGATTAAACTAAAACGCGACAAGAAATACTTCGCAAATTCGTATTATTGACCCAAAGTTACTAACAATAAGAATGCCAACAATATGAATCTTGCACTTAATTGTCATGGATCTATAATACAAATCTTCATTTTCCATTATGAAAGTGAGTAAATACGCAGTCGTAGTTCTAGTTCGTGTATTTCAAACACAAACAGTATAGTTATTTCTGAAGGCAGGAGAAAGGTACAGCTTTGCTCATGGTATCCACAAAACTTATCTTGGTTTAAAATGTGATATCTGCCAATATATAACTTATATTATATACTATTAGTTTAATTGCAGTGGCCAAAGAAAATCTGCATTTACTTGATTTGATTCGAACTGTAGATAAGGGGGTAGGGCTTTTCAAAGAGAGGATGCTGCTTTCGTGTCTTTGAACAAGACTGCTTTTACCAGGTTATGTTCAAGTCGGATACATTCCAGAAGAATTATATGGAACAGACACGGAAATGCTATTGGATTCAGGAGGACTACAGGAGATGATTGACAAAATAGTTGAAACTGGAGAAACTATATGGAATGGAAATCAGAATCAAAAATTCGGAAGTCATGAGAATATCCCGTGGAAATGCGCCCTTAAGGGCCAGAGCAGAATAAAGAGTACTTCAAGAGGTGGACCATTTCAAATATCGTGGAAGTTTTTGACCAAAGACGAGTACTGAACCAGAGGGATTAGGTCGAGAATTCCAATAATCAAAGAAGCATCAAACAAGAAAAAGCCATTCTTAAGTACTAGTCTTAATATTGGTTTAAGGAAGTAATTGGTCTAGTGCTAAATATGGAGTATTTGACTGCATGATTCAGAGACTTGGACACCACGGAAGTTAGAGAGATATATTTAGAAAGCTTCGAAATGTGGTGTTAGGGAACGATGGAGAAGATAAAATGAACAGAAATAGTAACAAACGAAGACGTTTTAAAACGAATAGGAGAGAAGAGGGAGCTTCTAGCCACCATCCTTCGTAGAAAGGCCAATTGGATTGGACACACCTTGCGAAGAAACTGTTTTCTCCATACCGTCATAGAAGGAAAGATGGAAGGAAAGCGAGGAATAAAAAGGAGAAAAACACAACTGATTGATGATTTAAAAAAAATAGAAAATTTTTGGAGTTAAAACAGGAATCTGGAAATCGAGAAACATAGAAGAAACTTTCCCAGGCTCAAACTGGCAATAAGGTAGAGTGAATAAAAGAAAACATTAGTTCCAGGACCTGCCAAAAGGCAGAAAGCTTAATTATATATATATATATATATATATATATATATATATATATATATATATATATATATATATATATATGGTCTAGGAATTAATTCGTGCGGGTGGACAAGAGATGACGCAACGAACGGAGCGTCCCACAGTTCCGTGTATCCACACATGTGTTGCAAACCCCTGTCATCGCGTATCGTTCGTAGTATAGGGCAGTGGATTAAAGCGTCAACAACACCAGTTTGTAGTTAAGTGAACATGGCGCAATTTGTGCCTGATAAAGTGTTTTTGCGGGGTGTCCTGCTTCATTACTTTAACATGCAGAAAAGTGCGACTGAAAGTCATCGTATTTTGGTGGAAGTGTATGGTGACCATGCTCTAGCTGAGCGAACGTGTCAGAAGTGGTTTGCACGGTTTAGAAGTGGTGATTTCGGCTTGGCAGACCAAGAGCGAGCTGGACAGCCAAAAAAAAATTCAAGACGAAGAATTGACAGCATTGCTCGAGCAGAATTCGTGTCAAACGCAGGAACAACTTGCAGCAGCATTAGGCGTTGATCAAACAACAGTCTCCAAACGCTTGAAAGCCATGGGAATGATTCAAAAGATGTCACATTGGGTTCCACATGAATTGAAAGACAGAGACGTTGAAAGACGAAAAACCATTTGCGAATTGCTGCTTCAACGACAGAGCAGAAAGGGGTTTCTGCATCGAATTATTACGGGTGATGAGAAGTGGATCCATTACGAGAACCCTAAACGAAAAAAGGCCTGGGTAAAACCAGGTGAACCAGGTCCATCACAACCAAAACGAGATATTCACTGTGCAAAGGTTATGCTGTGCATATGGTGGGATATGAAAGGCGTGGTGTACTATGAGCTGCTGCAACCGGGTGAAACTATGAATGGAGAACGTTATCGACGACAATTAATGCGTTTGAACCTAGCTCTGGCCAGAAAACGACCAGAATGGGAGAACAGACATGATAAACTTATTGTTCAACATGATAACGCTCGCCCACATGTCGCAAAACCGGTCAAAACCTATTTAGAAAATGTCGGATGGGAAGTTTTACCCCACCCGCCGTATTCACAAGACGTTGTTCCTTCGGACTATTACTTGTTCGATTGCATGAACAACGATTTGATTGGACAGCGGTTTACTTCTTCAGAAGATATCGAAACATGGGTCTCTGACTGGATCGCTTCCAAGGATGAGGACTTCTTTCGCCACGGAATCCGTACATTGCCTGACAGATGGGCGAAAGTGGTGGCTAGCGATGGACAATATTTTTCTTAAGGTATTTATGTATTTTGTGTTTGTACTACAGCTTCAATGTGTGCGTACCAACCGCACGAATTAATTCCTAGACCAAATATATATAACGGCAGATCCAAGGGAAGCTATAGGGGCTATAGCCCCCCTTGACCTTCAGGTATACACTGTATGAAATGGACTTCAATCCTGTTTAACACTGGATAAAGCGGCAAACTATGGTTTAGCCCCTCCCTTGATCATATCCTGGATCCGCCACTGTATATATATATATATATATATATATATATATATATATATATATATATATACATATATATATATATATATATATATATATATATATATATATATACCAGTTTCTAGAGAACAAAGATGTTTGTTATATTTTCTCGTCCACATTCAATAAAGTGAAATTTGTTGTGAGCCACGTGTAGGCATAAAACCTAATTTCGCAATCCAATTACAGTGAACTGACATTTGGAAATCACAAAATGGAAATCTTTTAATGAAAGTGAATTAGATTGTGGCCGGTACCTTCCTACGAGGATATGAGGATTTGCTGCTTCTGTTAAGAAGTGAGAAAATTGACATCACAATTCACTCACCAATTTGTAGTTGGTTGTATCTTGAAATATTGATCTACTTTGCGATTCGTAGCACGTGTTTTTTTTCTTGTCTTTCTTTTCAACCGTATGTTTAACACTGCAATGTAAAAGTACACGATTTAAATATATATTTATTTGAATTCGTACTCAAATACATTGTACACTTCTGGTCACAAAAACCTAGGTTGCCTCCCAGAGTTTAAGTCAAAAAAGTTGAACTTTGATCCTTATGTTCCTCTGATCTGCTTAGAAAGGACATATATTTTCCCTCCATTATATTAGGGTACTACACGTATTCTCTAATAGAAACATAGATCATCTAGGCATTGGTCTCAAGTAAATATTTAATTGATACGTACAGATCAATCATAAATTACAACAACAAAAGAAGATATATGTCAAAAAAAATTGATACACTATATAATGCGTAATTCAATTCTGTGGTAAGTACAGCATCGGTAGAACCGTAATAGAAACAAACATAAAACTCTAATAACACTGTGCCACTAGTCTAATCGACAACATAACTGTTCCCCATGCATATATTTATTTTAACATAGGCTCTCTCTACACATGGTGATGTTTTTCTTAAAATTAAAAACAAACAAAGAGAAAGTACATTTTACTAGCAAAAATCATCTATGCTTGATTTTAAGAAATCCTATCCTAACTGTATTTAAAACTACATGAACTGACATAAAATAAAGGGTACTTCCGGTTGACGTGGGAATTTGAAATTTGGTATGATTGTAACTTTCCGGGACTAAATTAATCAGTTTCAATTTCATTCGGGAATCAGTTTCATTCTTTCTTGCCGTAAACAACTTCTTGTATATAAAGGATACTGATCAAATGATTACTCAGTACTTTCTGGGGTCCCTCAGGGTTTCAACCTGGATCCCTTGCTTTCCTTACTATTTATTAATGACCTTCCTAGTTGCATACAAAATTCAAATAAACTATTATTTGCAGATGATCTAAAAATTTACTGTTCAATAAATTATATTCATGATTGTGAGAAGTTCTAATGTGAACTTATCTCGATAATTAAGTGGTGTAAAAAATATTTTAAATATTTAAGTACTTTATGAAAGTTAACAAATGCAAAGTAATATCGTTTATAAGACGAAAGGTACCGACACATTTTTTTTTTTTCATATTCAATTGGCAAGTAGATACTACCAACTCTGGAAACAGTTAGGAACTTAGATATCTTACATGATTCCAAATTAATATTCGATTGTCATATGGAGAATATCATTAATGAATCGCATACAAATCTTTGGTTGATACTTAGAACTAGGCGAGAATTAAAAAAAAATGGTGTTTAATAAAGTCTGTGCGAGGTGGTTTCCAATTTGACATCAGAAATGAAATAAAGTCCAGGCAGCAGCGTATAACTGGTTACCCACACGTCCCCTACTAATATTTGTACCTGGAATTGAGAAGCTTGTCCAGGGCTAGCATAAGAGCTCAATTTGGGGGGGGGGATAACATTGAAAAATAAATAAGTATTGTATTACATTCTCGTAATACGCGCTGATTCTTAAAAAAAAAAATCTGTTTTGTTTATTGGATGATCCGTGTATAACGAATCTCTCAAAGATACTCTTAAGATATTATCATTATTGTATAAACATAATGGGCCTTATGCAGAGTCTTTCTGACACGTGATTAGTACCATACTAAAGAAATCGACTAACATTTGTTTCCTGCAGCAGTCGGACCTTTAGTGTGATACTAATCGAACTTCAAAACGACTCTGCATAAGGCGGAATGTGATTTGCATAGAGGAAAATAAACTAAAATGACCTTTATATATATATATATATATATATATATATATATGTATGTGTGTGTGTGTGTGTGTGTGTGTGTGTGTGTGTGTGTATGAAACTGTCATATGTTTGTACAGATTTACTTTGTGTCTAAGGTCAACGGAATGATCACTGAAGAGTCAAAATTACTAGATAATCACTTCTTCGAATTTCCGAGTTGGCAAAGGAAGAATTTGTCATATATATTGCACAATGAAAGAAGGGAGAGTGTATTTGAAAAACAAGAGCTACTGAATCATCGATCCCTTTTTGGGCTTCTGTGTCGTTCCACAGCGGACAGCATCTATGCCTTTTTCTCTTTGATGCGTCCCTTGGGTACAGTTGGAAGGATTAACCTGCCGGTTTGACGAATGGGCGGCGTTCTCAATGGTCACAATCGCGAATATATGTCACATTTGTAGCATCCCGGCAATCAGAACCACACTAGTTTGTTCATATTGAGGTGTTGGATAGTGACATAAACATTTTATATCGTGGCTTCTCGAGTTTGAAATATTTTATATTGACGAATAAATGAGAAAGCAATAGACAATGGATAAATTTTATATGACAAAGTAGCGTTTACTTAATCGAATGTTTATGTCTGTCTAGGGAACTACAAACTAACTGCTACGTCAGAATTGTATATATTTAGGGCACACATTTTACGTTCTACACATTCTGCAAAATTTCAATTGAAAATAATAATTTCAGATATTTTACTTATGGACTATCAGTAGTGAGAACCACTAAAAAAATGGGTAGTTGTTACGGAAATATTGAATTTTAAGTTAATTTATGTGGTCTCCTGTTCACGTTCTAACCCTTGCATTGCAACAGGGCTCTTTTCTAACTCCAATCTTTCTTTGACCCGATATAATAGACCGTCTCCTTTAGCCTAACCGGCATAACCGAGGGACGTAAAACTCAAAGATTTTATTTCATTTCGATATAGTAGAGTTTAATACTGATGTAGCTTTTCTAGCCTTTTAATAGCCTGCTATAGTCCGCGTCAACTGAATTGGCGTGTAGCATCAGCCAATAAGCTTGCAGCGCAGTGTTACTAAACCTTCAAGGAGGAATCAAGTCATTCATAATTGATTTTGTTCGTATTTGTGGACAATTATGAATGATTAGATTCCTCCCTGAAGTTTTAGTAACAAGGCACCGCGAGCTTTTTGGCTGATGCCACACGCCAATTCGGGTGACGCGGACTATAGTTGATATTTTACTTTAATTAACTTAGTCGTTTATGGTTATATGACTGATGACATCAGTGGTGATGCCAACTTAATTTACTTGGGGGAAGAAAACGAAGGTACTTTCGTTTTCCGGGGTGGTAGTCTTTTATTACACCGAAAAAGATATACTGCTTGTCAACTGCTTTACCTACTTAATTTAGGTGCAACATGTCTCGGGCAGTCGGGGGCATGCATGGTCACTGAGGGTGAGGTAATTGTCCCTTTGCACCTTTGACGCTATCACTGGATGTCACTGTAGTTTGTGTACATCAAAAGAAACAAATCTCGAATAAATGCTGCTAGTATGTAACATTATTTCTTATAACTAAAGCTGGCATTAAGCAATTACATCATGTGTAACTTAAATCTACTTTCTATGTGAAACTACATAATATACCGGTATTCGTGCAACCAGGACGAAATATGAACAACAATGATTTTTTTTAATGTAAGTGTCAGGAGTGCGAAGTGTGTCAAGAAAGTAAGATTCCCTAGGGCAGTAAACACATATAATATACAGTGAGCTTGAAACATATGCACCACCGGAATTTAGACATTTGTAAAACGTGCGATCAACTTTATATTCTGATGTTGTAAAAGTGAGACGGCTGGGAGTGGAACCACCCTGACCACTTGACACACAATATCTTGAAAGTCAGGTGTGTCAGGACAATTTTGTGCAACGAAGATCAGGCAATGTGCGGGAACTGGTTGCTGAGATCTGTTATCGTAAAGCGACGGTTCTTCAGAATGTGTCGGGAAGTTCGCAAGATATTCTATCATCAGAGATGACAACAAAAGCGAATCCCATTATATGGCAAATGTATGCATTCCGGTGGTGAACATGCTGAAAAGTAGTGTTATCTGTGCTAAATCTGTGTCAATAGATGTTTCAAGGTCATTGCGTGTTCTTTGTGTTTACCGTCTAGAGAATCTTACCTTCTGGACGCATCTCGCATGTTTTATTCTCTTGCTTGAAAATTGTAGGTTTGCCCTAATTTACTAAGCATCGACTACTTATAAGAGGGTAAGATAAGTGCGTGCACTTTTGGTCTACTCCATCTGTAGATTGGCTGAACGATTTTGTGCGCTCGCAAGCCGATATATTATACCATTGTTTTCACTTGTGTCAGGCTTCAATGTTATCACTTTAGTTCACTTTGAACTGTTGCAGAGGAAATATGGTTGCGTAATTGTCCGTTTGGAACACAGGAGAACACCAGTGATAACTCGTTTAAAAGAAAAAAGTTTCTTCTCCGTTAGAATGGCAGTCCAGTAAGAGCCAGATTGTCATGCAATTTACCTTGTTCTCTTCAGTGAATGCTTGTGGAAACTATCTCGCAAATACTTTATGAGAGTTAAGTTTGTTATGGTTAATTTCTCATCCGGAACTATGACTAATGTCCATATGATTTGCAATGATTTACCATTAAATCATTGTCCTCCTGTTATGCTTAAAGTCTTCTATCCATATCACCACCTGAGACCACAAAAGGAAAAAGGAAGTTATGGAACACTGTTTTCCTGTGGTGAAAATGGACAGAGGCGCAGAATGGTTTAGTTCAAAACATCACAAAGCGAACTGAAGTTATAACGATTAAACTTGACTTAAGAAAAGACTTTGGCGTCATCTATTAGCATACGAGCGGAGAAAGCCATCCAGCTAAGCTACAGGGAAATAGAATAAAAACACACATACCAATCGGCTTACGCTCGTATATAACTTGCTTATATAAAGGTAATCAAGAAAGTTCTGTTGTTTTTACACCCACCACCTTCGAACACCGATATATCACCTAAGACATACCTGGAAGATCAAAGATAGTCACCATCAGCATCGACGACCTTCTGCCAACGTTCTGGAACGCCAGGGATTCCATCGCGGCAGAAATTGGTGAGCCGTGAAGCAAAGAAGGTATCAAGTGCATTTTACACCCCAACTAGCGATTTGGACTGGTGTTCTCTAAGGGGATTGTCCAAGGAATGGAACAGGTGATAATTGGACAGTGAAATGTCCGAGGAATATGGCGGATACAACAGTGTTTCCCATCCAAGGAGTAGAATGGTGTCTCGGGTAAACCTAGCCACGTGGGGCTTAGCATTGTCCTGTAACAGGAGAACCCCTTTGCGGTTCAAAAGTACTGGCTCCAGTGTCTTAAGTTTACCTTGAACACGGTTCAACTGCTGACATTACACAGTTGTATTGATGCTTTGACCAACTGATAGCAGTTCCCGATGCACGATACCGCGAGCAGTCCACCAAACACACAGGAGGGCATTCTTCTAGTGTAGTGCTTGTTTCGGCTGTTTTGGAACCGGTTCATGGGGTGCTAGCCAATGATGACGACGCAGTAGAGCTTCGTAAGGGACCCGCTTATCAGTTGTCAACACTCTGTCCAGAAATTGCTCCTTTTCCAAAGGAGACAGCAAAGTAACATAGGAGTCTGCTCGTGTTGACTCCTGGCCCGGAGTCAAATCATGTGGGACCCATCAACCCAACTTCTAGTGCTTCCCAAGTTGATGGAGGTGGAAACAAATGTTTTTTTCTACACACGCTGAATTGTAGGCTCAGTTCCTCACATGTCTGGCCACTGTTCGCCTCACTTGCTGCCGGTAGATCTTCATTTTGTACATTTGTTGGTATTCCGGCACGTGGTGCATCTTCTAGTGTTTCATCACCATCCTTAAACTTGTTAAACCACCGCTGCATTGTTCGCGTGTTCGCGACACCCTCACCAAAGGTCTGGCTTATCTTCTGGCCCTCTGCCGCGGCGTTTGATCCCAGTTTCAACTCGCACAGTATACACGCCCTTATGACGCTCTGTGGAGGTCCCATGTTCACTCTCCTTGCACAAGCTCATGGTATAACTGAACTGCCACAACCAGGTAGTATGTTGGGTATGCACACACTAAGATCTGACCTTCGCCTTATCTCCATTCGCATTTAACTCATGGTTTGAGGGCCAATGGAACACATACCTCCACAAAAAGTGACAGAACTTTCTTGGTTACCTTTATAGTTTCTAATAATAAATATTTGGGAGCCACTCGTGCAATGTACCCTGATCCGATCTCAGTCCAACCAAGTTTGTGAAGAAAGAGTTCGAAGTTTAATGTTATTTTTCAGCACCGAGGATATGTGAGTCGTTGGCTCTACAGTTTAAGATGGGATCGGAACCACCAGATGCCGCTAAATTTCAACTCTCTCTCTCTCAGCAGGGATCGAACCCAGGATTACTGTACCAAAATTGTGTGCGCTAGTGATTGGAACTGCGGAGAACGCTTATAATGCAAAAGAGCCAGAAAAATGGCAAGAACATGCTAATTAAATGCACAATACATGAAATCCGATTGGGGATGATGTGAAGAAACAGTAGAATTCCCCTTCCCCAAATTGAGACTCATCTTGTCCCTTTTATGTTCGTGTATCATTGGATTGGACCGAGAAGTCATCGCAGAATGAAAATAACTCAAAACTATTTTTTCTTTATGCTTAAAAATACTAAGAGGCCGTAGGTGTGTGTTTAGCGCACTTGATTTTTAATCGGGAGGTCCCAGATTCGAATTAGGTGGTTGTATTTCTTTATTGTCATTTTCAAGATGTATCTTACTTCCATCAGCCAAATGACATGATAGTACCTTGAAATGGAGTCCCAGGACGACTGTACTTCGCATAATTTTAAATTGATGTTGTTTTTCCTGATATTGTTGTTGGTTGTTAACAATTCCAATGTAAAATTGCCTCGCAGGCTATACCTGGAGGTTTGTTAAACAAGCACATAAATAAACAAAACAAACAAAAATACTGAATAGTCACAACTCTTCGTCAAATACATATAATATATATTTGTAAAGAGTAAACAACATTTTTGAGCGTATTTCGAATAAGGTTTCCTATCAGACAAGATTTGAAGGAGTCTTGGTTGTAGAAACGTGGAAGTTGTGTTTCTATCTAAAGAGTTCTACTTCATCTCTTAGGCAACTTTAGCCCTACTAGGGCCGTATACGAGGCGAACGTAGCAAATTTTTTGTGAGGGGATTCGATATGAGACAGATCTTTTAAAGTAGGTACAAATACAATTTTTCGAGACATCACTTTCAAGACACATTTTTGCAATGAGACAGACACAACTCTTTTCTCGTGTGCGTCTATAATTTCTATATCACATTTTAACACTGGAAAACCCGAAAATCGATAATCCGATTCCCTCAGACTTCCGTCATGTCTTTCGGAGCCGGTGCCATTGTTTTCTGGAGGCTCCGTTTATGTTTTGATGCGATATAGCTGCTAATCAATTGTTTGGTCTTGCCTATAACTACTAGCAGTCAATCCATCTTCACTCCTTTCCATTTTATCATTTGTTTGCTCCTGTATAACCTCTTTGTAAACTAAACGTTGTGTATGTATTTATTACTTTTCTTTCTTTGAAGAACTCTACAAGTAATCACATTCTGTTAAACACATACAGTACATATAACCATCACAAATCCAGCATTTTATAAATCCTACACTCTTCAGGTCCGTATGATCCCGGATTTTTAAATGTCAATCTGCATTTTGTATATTATTAGGAAGTTTCAAAACGCAAAGTAACTTGATTGATACTTCACAAAACTCTCTAGTAACTATTTGCTCCTCGTCATTTTCAGAAATACGTACGCTCTCTTCTACATAATTTCTGTAACTTTTCTAGGAGTATGTTTGAAAACATTACTATCACTTAAGAGCAATTGTGTGTTTGAAGCTCCTTATAAATATGGTTGGCTACAAGTTAGACACAGTATGAAGAAATAGTTATCTTAAGAGTAAATGAGTATTGTTTCGAGATATAGCCTTACGATTTATTTATTTACGAAACGAAACGACATTCTCCGAAGGAAAACACATATATTATTTTCTTCTGTTCTTTCGTACATAGTGCCAGTCAGTAATGTGACTCTAATTTAAAAAAAAAAAAAAATCGAACTTTCGTATCACGTTTGAGAGTTCATCACCTGAGGATGGACTTTTTTTTTCTTTCTTTCCATAAATTTGACATCACGTATAAATCGTAAACCAGCGACGTTTTACGATCACACTGTAAGCTTCATGTTACACTGAAGTACTCACAGAAATTTATCCAAAGAGCATAACTTACTGTAATCAAGTACCAGGCTATATTTATTTTCTTCCGAATGTACCGTAGGTGGAAAATTTCTTGAGTAAACACACACACACACACACACACACATATATATATATATATATATATATATATATATATATATATATATATATATATATATATATATATATATATATATATATATATTTGTAAACGAAGCATGAACGCCATCTAATGAGCTAAACCATAATACGTGTTCTTCCTAACTTTAGAAGGTATCTTGATACCGTCTGAGACATTGTGTATTTGTAGAGCACGTGCAGATACACTGTCAGTTTATTCTCATGAATTCTCATTATTTCGTTATCAATCCGGCTGCAAATGGGGTAACTCCTTGTAAATACTGTTACAGTAGATGATAACAAATGCTCTTGTGTGTTACTGTCGACAATATGCTTCATTTGCTCCTTATACTGATCAACTCCTCATGTGTCTTCGGAATTATTATTATTATTATTATTATTATTATTTTACAATTGAATGATACATTCATATTTCCTTAATTATAAACATTCAGTATAATAAATGTCGAGATTTAGTACCTAATGATTCCAAACGATTCATCAAGTTAAGGAATCTTAGGTGAACAGGTCACGTAGCTAGGATAGAAGAAAGTACGAACGCTTTCAAAGTCTTAACTGGAAGACCAGAGGACAATATTAAGATGGATCTCACATAAATAGAAGTACAACATAGAAACGTGATCCATTTGGCAAAGGATATAAGTCGGTGTAAAGCTTTTGTAAACGCGGCATTCAATCTCTGGGTTCCATAGACCATAGAGTCAGTCAGTTAGTTATTTAGTTAATGATTCCTAACATGTGATGAGTATATAATTTGCTGGAACTTGTCACACCATCTTCCTCTCCTAGTTGAATTATATAATAGGAGCACCGGTTTCCCCATATGTTACTGCAGTCAATATTTTTCGTTTCTTCTTCTGAACCTTTGAAATAGAATTAATCTAAACTCGAAGTTTTTACAAAACTTTAACCCCTCGTATGATCATCTTAGTTAACCACCCTCACTTTTTGTTTCTTCCATTTTAGATCAAAGATCTAAAAACGCTGAAACATGTGTTTTGTTATATTAAATGAAATATCAAAAGTACTTAATTTCATGTTTCTAACCGATGGGATTCCGAAATATAAACACCTTATTATAAAAATTGCAATTCAACTTCACCCAGGGCCGGCTCTATCATATCTTCACACGTGCATTTGCTAGGAGCGGCAAGTTTCGAAGGGCGGGAAAATCTGTCACATCTGCATTATTTAAAAATAAATATTTCTTATTGGAAACAACCATTATAATGATGATAGGTAAATTTACTAAGCTGAGCTTCTATTTGAATATTAGATTCATAAATTATGTTTAGGTCGCATTAGTTAAAGGTCACATGAACCGCGCTAAAACAAATCCCAGCATGAATTGCTTGATTATTGTCAAAAACGAGAACTCAATTATCGAACAGTAACAAACACGTGTTCCATTTAGTTAGTGATCACGGTTTTGATACAAAAGTTAGTTTTGTCTTTGTCACAAACAAGTTCCTTATCATTGAAGATGGAAACAAGTTTTCTTTTTTATATATTATTTTTAAACAAATGTAGAAGTAAATCCATGAAATAAAGATAGAACAGATAGTTGCACTGGGATTGCAAACTGATATATTGAGATTGGAACTCGATATTGAATTCTATGTATTGAAAAAAAAAGTCACATCTTTCCTCTGCAGGTGTGTTTGCTTTATCTTTCACTAACATAATAGATTATTAATTAAAGTAAAAAAGACACAACAAGATTGTATTTGTAGGGTTTAGGCCTTTCTGAGTGCCATCTAAGGAATAATTGCCAGAATCCATTTAAGGAATACAGATCGCTATATTTGGTGATCGTGCTCGTTCAGATACACATTGGCTTCATTTGTACATTCTGCTTTATTTTCGGTAACTAGTGGCCGAATCTAAACTAGATTTGGTTAGCAAATAACCCATTTCCTAGGGAATACACCTCGCTATATTTGGTGGCTGCTTTCAACCAGGAACATGGGACAGAGCACGTGCTTCACAGCTTTGTGCGCTGGGAGCTTTTGAGCACGGAACAGTGACTGTGTTCTACTTGTTAAATGCTTTGTATTCGTACCCACAAATGGTAAACTTTCACGTATATGCTACAGAGAAAGGCCTTAAAAAGATTAAGAATACGCCATATAATTAGTTTCATGGATTCTTATAAAGGTTTAAATATAGAACTTCTGGCGAATAAATTTATTTTACCATGACTGTACAATACTTATTTTTGGGATAAACTATGAAGAAGAAATGTCGTAACATCAGGCTAACACATTGTACATACTACATGTAAGCAGAATTCATCTTAAATAATACTGCACTAAGGAGTCGAAGCTTGATCCAGGCGAGTATCCTGGATACCTCACTGTTATGGATCGTCATAGGACTGAACTTCTTAAAATGCAGTCCATACTCAACTCTTTAAAGCACCTGTGTCTACTTAACTTTGTGTGTACAATATACGTACCACAATGCTTCAAAGAGTTAAATGGTCAGTAGACATGGTGTCTTCATGTTGTACGATAACCCTAATAGCACAATTACATAACAGGCATATGCCTATTATGTTCCCTCAGGTACATAGGAATGTGTCCATTGTGTGCCCTGAATACCTCAGAGAGAGAAATCCCATAGATGGCAAGTGATAGTCACAGTATATGTCCGCCCCTAGGCACATGCCTGACATGTATCTTGGGAAAGTGCCTAGTATGTTCTACGTATGTTTCCTATGCCGTAAGCGTCAATGAACCACGAAATTACTCCCCCAAAATATGTTAAATCGCCTGTATGTGTAATGTGCTTACATTAAGGTAAGTAAAAAAGACTTAAAAAATAAAACAAAATGTACCCCAGGGTGAGCGCGAACCACCAAACTTTGGATTACTAGCCGCGAGCTCTTCCGACTTTGCCACGGAGGTGATGAAAAGAACGTTGCTTTAGAAAGATAAACTTTTGAGGTCTTTTGAATTTGGCTAATCAGAGTGATCCTTTAACCGCGTAAATTCGACGACAACCTTTTGGGATCAGATAAAATGCACTCACCATGTAACTTTTTAGCAAAATGACGAGTGTCTATTTATTTTATTTCATGGTTCTTCCATATTAACTTTCAAGTGATCGGCGACAGTTGCTATCTAATAAAGTTGATGCATTTGTTGCTTCTAGTACACAATCGCTTAGAAAAAGAAGCAACCAATGCATCAAATGTAGGACGTGAATTTAGAATATCTAAATGGCGCATGCCTAGCACATCTTGTGCTGTTAAGGTATCTGAAACAGTATGTTTGTAAAGGACGTACCAAGAATATGACAGATATATGTCCCAAGTGACGATATAAAAAAATGTTAGAATGCAAAACTGAGCCAGGTATATAAATGCTATATTTGTGGTACATAGTAGTAAGTATCAATTAGTTGTAACAAGTACCTAAAACTGTAGGTAGTTGAAATACATACTTTGGACATGAATATCATATGTCCCAAGTGTCGGGTACCTAAAAGTACCTGCGACACCTAAATGGCACATTCCTAGCACATCTTGTACTGTTAGGGAATTCATGCTCGTATGATACGGAAAATACGGATCAGATTCCTCATGAGTTGCAGTATGGATCTCTTTCTCACATATCTCTGCTTGTGGCCTATTCTGTTACCACCGTTTTCTGCATCTCGACTACTTCTTGGACGGAAGATCTTCCAGGGTGACGGTGCTACATGTTGTTGATGAACTATTCGTATCCTAGATATCTGAATTATGTCACCAGGGAGTTATGTCCTTGACTGAACTATGTGGAAAATTTGTGGTTGCAGATGGCGACTGATTTGATTAGTCTGGCATTGCAGTTTTTTCTTTCCTTTTTTTCTTTTTTGGTCTTTGGATATGACGCACTTGGCGTGGACGTCTCATTCGTACCAACTCAATATGCCGCTAAGAAATTAGGAACCGTTTCTGAACAAGGCTTTGTAACCACTTCGTGATACTTTATAGAAGAAAATTAAACCCAATTTCTACCAAGGTGAGCACGAAGGAGTCTCTGTGTCTCTACTTTTTTTTTCAGTGAGAATCGACACAACTTTCACCTTTTCTTCGGCAGGTAACTGTCCACTGACGTACGAGGCGTGTTCGGAAAGTAAACTCCGATTGGTCACTGTGCGTGAAGTAGTGGGGGCAGTGCTATCATCTTTGCACAGACGTGCGCGGTAGATCAGTCTGCATCCAGCCGTGGTAGAGTGAAGTTTGACTGATCACTAGTTCCAGTTTTGTAGCGTATCAAAATATGTGCTGCAATATTCCGCCAAGTGTGAGGTGCGAGCTGTTATACGTTTTCTTATGGCAAAACTATATTTGGCAGCAGCTATTCATTGGGTACTTTGTGCAGTGTACGAACAAACATTCGTAACGAAGGGAGGAGTTGCAGGTCATCAGTGATCACTGAAAAACTCGTTCAGAAATTTGATGGAACATTTCGTGAAAATAGACGTTTCGTAAACTTGGAGCTTTCCGATGAATTTCCAAAAATCTCAGCGCTTTGCTGATGAGAGGAGTTGAAAGATACGGTCACAGACTGGCTCAAGGCACAGACGGGATACTTTTATGCTGATAGAATTTCTAACCTAGTGCAGAGATATGATAAGTGGTTGAATGGTTATGAAAACTGTGTTAAAAATAGAGCAAAGAAGTAGTTATCAGATGTATACATTAAATTCTTCATATTTACTTTGCTGTTTCTTTTTTTTAACAAATCGAAGGTTATTTTCCAAACGTCCCTCGTATATGTTTTCAACGATTGCTATTTTTTACATGTCAAGTCGTCTATCATTCTTTTTTTCTTTATAAAATTCTGAATTCACTTTCAAAATGTTACAGCTTTAACTTCTCAGCGGAACATCAAAGATGATGTTTATAGTTTGCTTACTGATTATGGATTCAAAAGCAAAATATTCTCGAGCACTGGTTCACCACAACAATGGTGATCAACAGGAAGTACCATGCAATTTTGGATGAATGCCTTTATTGACATACGTGGACGACTGTGATGGAGCACCATGAATATATGCATTTAGAAGAAGTGATTCATCTGCGTCCAGGCATTAGGAAGTAACAAATATATATATAACTTTTTAGAAAAAAAAAACAATGCTAGTAAGTAAAATTAACAAAAATATTGTACTATCTAGCGAAGTATTAATATCCTGGGTTGCAGAAAATAAACAGTTGACTTCTTACCAAACGTCCTCATTCGACTGCGAGACAAATAAACTAGGGACTGTATCAGACTTCAGCCGGAGAACGCAGATCGACTATCTAACAATTCATTTAAAACTTTACTTAGAATAATACATTTCCAAAGGAAATCAGTGCACATAATCTCATATCATAGAATGTATAAACCGTCATTTCAAGACAGCATTATTTGCATCTCCGTCTTAATGAAGATGGCGCTGATGTTTCATTAATCGTCTCCGTTAATATGTTCTGCAGACAGAAGAGAATGAGCATCTTTGTTTGTTACTCGTGTACTTGTCTCTCTTTCCTGCTCTTGACAGTGAACTGTTTCTAGAATGAAGTTTACCGTGCCCCGAAGTCTTCTTAAGTTGCGATCAATGCCTGCCGTTGTATGAACTGGGAATTCAAGTCGTACGCGACTTTGAGGAAGGTTGGAACATAATGCGCTGAAAAAGTTACCCCTTTAATGCAACGAAAAATTGTATTTTTTTGCTGTTCTGCCTTTGATTTTCCTATCTTCCAAGATATGTTGTAGTCCCTGTCGAAATCGCAGTTACGTTGTCGTTACGAAAGATCCTAGCATCGGTTCCTTTGAAAGAAATGCGTCTATAAAATGGTTTCCTATACATATTTTATACCGAAAGTCAGTCAGTTAAAGTCAAATGGAGGCCTTCTTGCTGGATTCGACCGGCGAGTACGTATCATCAAATTCATGAATTGAACAGCAAATGTATGATTTTATCTTTTATCTAACTCCACGCATAACAAGAAGAATACAGCTTCTCATCACGATATACCTGAATATACAATTTTTGTCTTTTAACTGTGAAAATATGGCATTTTCTTCAACGTTTTGAATCACCATGCTCATTCTGCATGGTAAAACCGTTGACACATAAAACTTTTTTTTTTTAATCACATTTCGTTAAGTCCTGTCCTTACCCGTATGTTCGAAGCTAAAATCTTAATTCGCTAGATACATGAAATAAGAATCAGGATCCTAAAAATAAATACAGTAAATAAATAAACACATACATATATAGAGTGTTTCAAAACAACACCGACAACGTTTGGAAGGTGATTCCTGACACCGAGATAAGATACAAAGTGTAGGCCAACCTGGGTGCAGAAATCTGTCATTTCGGAGCTATAGGCTGCCGAAAACATTAAAAAAGAAACGAACTTTAAAGGTCCATAGCTCCAATACTATGGGAATTACAGTAGTTGGGTCAAGACTTCACTTAGAAGCTAATATGTGTGCTATCCAAAAATACCTGTTTCAGAACCCTGCGGCACTCACGCTACATTTTTTTTTATAGAGGGAGATTGGCTACGGGCATATAATTTGAAGTACTCATCAACTACCTCTATAAAAATGGTATATATACAAAGTATACATAGACGCACTTAAATTCAGCGAAGGGGACACGGTGGCTCAGTGGTAGAACACTTACCTTTGGTGCGTGGTGTCTCTAGTTCGATCTCCAGCCAAGTCGATATATGGTGGACAACATTGTGATCGTAGATTTTCTCGAGGCGCTCTCGTTTCCCTCCACTTTATCATTCCATTAATTCATGCGTCATCATTCACTTGCTTTAATCATCGTCTCCCTTAGCCGAAAGGGCAGAATCGTGGGACGATAAACTCAAAGGTTTCATTTCATTTTGAAATTCAGCGAACCACCCTGTCAGGGATGACAAGCAAATTGGAGAATTACCGCAAGCATAGTTGTTATGCTGTTCTGGTCCACATTATAAACTGGCTGTTAGTGCTGTAAATAATATAAATAAGTTAATAGTATATTTTACAAGCAGGAGGAACGTGTTTTATCTTCATTATAAAAACGAAGTGTTCTTTTCTTTAGTTTAACGTACTATAGTTATGCTCTTTATGGAGATTAATGGGAAATGGGTGACTAATGAAAGTAGAATAATTTTCTCTGATCAAATATTAAATATGTTATACTTGTATTTATTAAAGAATAGAAATGATAGTTATAACATAAGGAAATAAATTAAACAAAGAAATAAAAACAAAATCTTATGCTACCTTTTTGCTTTACTGCCTTCTTTGGTCTTGATTTTACCTTATCTTCAAGTTTTAAGCAGTTTGGTTTAAGAAATTAAGTATTTCTCGTATCCTTCCTGTAAATATTCTTAAATGCCATTATAATTTGGTTTAAAAGTGAATTGAGGCGCCTAGTATCAAAATCTGCTACATCCATTTCGCTTAGTTTCGAATTATCTCGCAAAACGTGCAGTGAAGCTCCATTTACACCCGTACAAAATCCCATGTTTCAACTAGTTTTTTTAGTATGAAATATTAAGGTTTTAAACAAAATTCTGTTTCCATGGAATTCCTTTAGATCAAGCATATAACAAGCGATATATAACTCAATTTCGGTAAAAAAAAAAAAAAAATGATATCGCGGTTTTTGCTTCTAGGCGTCTCAATTCAGAAACGTCATTATAGTTCTTGCTGGGGGGAAAGAGGCAAGTTTTTAACACATAAGTAAAGTTCTACATTTCTTATTGTTATATTGTTACTACATTGATTACAATCTACAGGGTGTCCATAAAGTCTGGGTATATAGTAAAAATCACATTTTAATCAATCTAATGTTAATGAATAATATTTTCAACATGATTTCCGTGTTGTACAATGCATAATTCGATGCGTTTTGCAAGATTAAGGTGAACTCGATGGAATAGGTCTGAATTACCGTCCATTTTAGCACACCGTCTGGTAGGGGGGTTCGAAGAACCGGTTAACCGGTTTCGGTTCGGTTCGGTTTGGGAACGGTTCGGTTCGGTTTGGAAACGGTTCGGTTTGGGAATGGTTCGGTTCGGTTTTGAAACGGTTCGGTTTGTAAAGTGTTCGGTTCGGTTTGTAGAATGATTCGGTTCGGTTTAAGAACTGTTGGGCCCTTTTTGAGGACTGTTTTGTTCGGTTTCAGTTCAATATTTGAAATCGACAGAAAAGTAGTTTGCATTATTAGCAACCGTCCACCCAGACAGTATAATAAGGTGAATGTTACGTTTTTCGGTATAACTTTATTCAGATTAAAATTATTTCGATATTACTGAAACAATTTAGGGGTCGTACTTGTGTGGATAATTTTACTGATGCTTTGGAGTTTGGAATAAAACTCTTAATATCAGTTGGAATACAACTTTACGGCATGGGCGAATTTAGGAGATACCGTGGTAGGGGTGGTAATTACTTGAAGGGTGGATGCTATTCCAGGAGAAGCTACGTTTAGAATGAAACATTAAATTCGTCTTGAAATGACTAGGGGAGAGGGCATGATTTACACCTGTATGTGGAATGTATCGTGGTGTAATATTATCAGGTAACCAAGAAAATTTATGCTGTTTTTAAGAACAGTTACTTTTGTCGCGTTAGTGAAGTCAAATTGATTCTGATGACACTACACAGTACGGCGCTAAATTCGTTGTATATACAAAAACAGAGGGGTGATTCCTAAGAGCAAAACAAACAACAACACAAAAAAAATCCAGTACACATAGAACGAAAAGCGTGTCGTGTACGTGTTATAGGCTGCCGAAAGCGTGGGAAAACAAACTTTAGAGTTAAATAATGCACAAACTACTGATTGTAGACGTGATGCGGCATGATATCGACAAAATATCCTAACCTGCTCTATCCAAATTTGCAGTTTTCAGATTTTTGCAATGGCGGCACAGGGAATTCCCTGATATTTTATGACGTAAATTGAGTGGACAACAACATGTAAAGAACATTTCACTGCCTGGAAATAATACTACGTGGCAGGTCAGTACTCATACACGAAGATAAAAGATGGCGGGTGAAGTAAAAATTATTGTGTGTGGTTGCATACCTCCTTGAAAAGTACTAGTAAAGTCGTTGTACAAGAACTCACTGAAACTTTACGTTTCTAGAATGTAAAAATACTTACGGCACAAGCCAATAGGTAACAGAAAATAAAGAAATTCCGATTGCTGATCTGCTCATATTAATGATATCGTAACGCTTTTGACAACGCATCTACCTTTACAACTACAGTAATTGAACAAGAACTACAGACAAATAAAGAACGCGTAATAATAATAATAATAATAATAATAATAATAATACACATAACTGTTTTAGCACATTCATTTCGATCAATACATCACATAAATGCGACTACAGTACGTTTTTTTTTTCAATCAATGTTCTAAACTGACGGGTGTGAAACAAAATATTCCTTCCATTCACGATATTTGTACTTACTCTAACAGGGGCCGATATTTCTGGATCCAAATCGTATAACGGGACTGCATACAGAAGGTAGTTGTAGGGAGCAAGGTACAGAGGGGAGTCTTTGTTTACATGGAAAGAGGATGGTTGTCAGAATGGACACTGCAAAAGGCTTTCAAAGTTTTAACCCACCACTTCAATGCAAAGATTACAGCGGCGTCGAAAGGAAAGACGCTGCAAACTCGTTGAAACACTCCTGCCATTTTCTGAATGCTCCACGCTGCAGCAAAAATTTGAGCAACCAAATCCTTCTCTGATCGCACAGGCGTCGCGTAGATTAGTTGTTTCATATGGCCCCAGAAAAAGAATTCTAAGTGGTTAAGGTCGGATGAGCGAGGTGGCCAAGATACCGGTCCTACTCTGCCGTCCATTTGTTCGGAAAGGATGCGTTGCGAAAATTTCGCACCTCCACAGCAAATGTGCTGGAGCACCGTTGTGCATAAACCACATGTTTCGATGAACAGCCAGTGGCACAGTCTCTAGTAGTTCAGGCAGAAGCTCTTTCAAAAATATCCAATACTCCCACCCGGTTAGTCATTGTGGTAGTAGGTACGGTCTGATGAGAATTATCAACGATTCATGCCCACACATTCACAGAACACCGTTCCTGATGGGCACGAGTTGACATTCCATATGGGTTTGCCTCAGACCACAAATGTTGAGTGTGAGTGTTCATCACTCCATCATGGGAAAACATAGCTTTATCTCTGAAGAGAATACGAGACATAAAGCGGGATATATTAGCATGGTTCGCGTAACCACTGGACAAACTCCCGCCTACGTGGATGGCGTGTAATGCATGCACCCTTTGGACTGGAAAGAATACATCTGATTTTCGTGAAGCATGTTCCAAACCTGCCGATGATTGGTGTTAATTTCAGCAGTTACTACCCGTGTGCTGGTGGACGGTTTTCTCTGATCTCAAGCAAGAATTTCCTCCCCAAAAGTCACAGTCCATACGATTCTGTTTCGTCCAGCATTGGGCATGTATGCTTCCAGCAATCCTGTTTCTTGTAATCTTCGATCTACACCTGAAAACGTTGCGTGGTGGGAAATTCTAAGATTAGGAAACTGTTGTCTGTACACCGTTGTGCCACACGGCCATTACCGTCCGCTTTCCCGTATGCCAGATCAATGTCTGCCAATTTGAATTGAATTGAATTGAATTTCTCTTTATTGCAGCGGGCGAGGTTCAACCGGAGGCTGCTCTGCCACCTAACCCTTGTCATCATTACAATGAAAAGAAAGAAAAAAAAACAAAGACACAAATAAGATACAAAATACAAATAACAACATAACATGGCACATCCAATAATACTAAGGATAAACAAAACACTCAGTAAATGTAAATGTAAATGTAAAAAAAACTAATTCTGTTAGTCCAATTTCATACCAATTTCATACTGTAGTAAACCTTTCATGTGTACCAATACTTTGTCCCTGATCTCTAAATAATAATGTTTGGAGTGATGATTTAAACGAATTGTATGGTTTGTCAGTGATTGACTGTGGTAGGGAGTTCCAGATTCTTACTGCCGAAATTGAAAATGCCTTCTCTGTTATTTTTCAAGAATGCCGGGGCATATTCAGTTTATTACTTCCTCGGGTATTGTAACGGTGAATTTCTGATCTACAAGTTATTTTATGATGCAAGTAAGGTGGTGTTTTGTGTGAATTTATTTTGTATAGTAAACAACAGTATCGGAGATATCGTCTTCGGGACATGGTTAGGATATTGTTTTCATTAAGTACTGACAAAATATGCTAAGACTTTCTGTAATTGAGAGAGAAGCGTAAAGAATAATTCTGTATTTTCTGAATTGCTCTAGTATTTTTAATGGAGAGAGAGCTACCATATGTTGAATCGCAGTAATCGAACAGAGGCAAAAAGAGAGTGTTAACCAGATATAGTCTTGTTTCTTGCGACAAATAGCCTTTTAATTTATAAAGCTGTCGTAAGATGCGCTTAGCTTTAATACACTGTTCACAAATGTGTTTATTCCAGCTAAGCCCTTGGTCTATTATTAAGCCTAGATCTTTTACAATTTCTCACGTGTGTACTCCTTTATTACCTCTGTAATCACGCTCGTTGGCCGTATGGTGATCAAATAAAGAAAATTAAAGTGGGAAATGGTAGGTTTCCTCGCCATTCTGTTCACTGTCCAGAATCAAAGATAGCGAGATTGCAACTTAGTACAACTCTTCTGTCAGAGAATGACATTTATGTGTACGATTAGCAAATGTACAAAACCTACATCGTGACGGAGAAGATACTACACCCAGAACTGTAGCTACGGGGGGAGGGGAAGGAGCTAGTAGCAAGAGGGCGCCGAACAAGCAATAAGAAAATAGAAGTGTTGAAAATGAGTAAAGGATGTGGTGCCCTGTAAAGGTATTGGCACCCTATTAAATCAATATTGTTGTCGGTTTGCAATGAAATAGATTTGATAAAAATTTTCTTGCTCGCTACGCTCGCAATCCAAACGTTTCAGTAAAACTCACAAGAAGTTTTTACTTATTATTTACAGAAAGTAATTATATAATGATTTGTTAACGATGTGATATACAAGGTGCCGAGTATTGACTTACATTGTACGTAGGAGCGTTTTCAAAATCAGAAACGGTAAAAGTCTGAAATATGTGTTCGGCGTTTTGATGATGATGAGTCTGGTTAGTTAATCACGCTTTTCTTATAATATTAATCACGACGGTGAGAATGAAAGTATGAAAAATGAGAGAAATGAAGACACACATGCAAGCTGCTATTTGAGCAGGAATATTAAAAGTGAAGGTAAACAAGAAGAATAATAACATTTTTGAATTTGAAGCAGTTGTAGAATGGGGGCTTAACAGGTCAGAACTTAACCCAACGAATTTCATCTTTTTCAAAGACTGATCACTACCAGCGATTTTTTTTTATTCCGTTGACATATGAAATGCTTCTAATTTGAAGGAATTTATTGGGATCATTTCTCCATCAAATACTTGTATTGCCAGGATTTTTTTGTGCATACCTGGTTGTGTGATATTTTTTTATCTATCTACATACATACAAAAGATATACAAACATTATATATATATATATATATATATATATATATATATATATATATATAATGCAATGAGTACTTTCAGGCCCTTTGTTATTTTATTCTTTTATTATACACAAATCTGCTAACTGGTCGTATGTTACGAGTGAGTTAAAGATTAAATTCAGCTCCATGTGGACACAGCTAAATTTGCTTTGACGGAGTTCGCTTAAGTTTTGGTTAGCCAATAGTAAACGAAACCACGTTTCAAACCCTTTGGACAGTTTAGTTTGTCAAAGTTCTACGGAACGGTACGATTCGGTTCGGTTTGGGATCGGTTCGGTTTGGGATCAGTTCGGTACGGTTCGGTTTGGGATCGGTTCGGTTCGGTTTGGAAACGGTTCGGTCCGGTTTCGGTTAACCGTTCCAAATCGGTTTAAGTGGCAAACCGAAACCGCGGTTTACGTTTTCAGGAACCGTCCACCCCTACTGTCTGGTAATGCGTTCTGTCAGGTGGTTTACATTTCTTATCTTCATCGAGTAAACTTTCTCTTTCAGCTTACCCCAGAAAAAAGGGAATCAAAAGGAGAAAGGCCGGTTGAACGAGAAGACCACTGCACATGACGTCTTTTTCCAATCCAGTGAGGAAAACTGTCATTCAACCAATCTGTAACAGCTACAGCAAAATGGGTAGGGGGCCCATCCTGCTGAAATCAGTCTGGAAGTCCCTCATCCAAACGCTCAATTTGAGTCATCAATTTGTCTCTCAGCATGCTCAGGTAAACGTCACTCGTTACATATTCATCAAACAAGAAAGGTTCTAGGATATGAGCTTACCACAAACCACACCACATCACGCCATCACTTTTTGGTAGTCCTGCTCTTGGGATGGATTCATCTAATGTGGATTGCCTTGAGACCAGTACCAAATATTTTGTCTGTTCACTTTACCATTGACATAAAACACAGCTTCATCACTGAACAACACACAATCTTTAGTAAAATTGATATTTTCATTCAATTTATCTGCAAACCATTCACACATCAGCATGCGTCTATCGGGTCATCTTCATTTAAGTGATCCAATATACGTAACTTGTACTGACAAAACTTCTCTGCCAGGATTTTGTGGATGGTTGACCTTGGAACACCCAGCTCCGTGGATGCCCGACAGAGCGACTTCTTTGGGCTAGCATAAACCTTAGTCAAAACAGCCTCTATCGTTTTATCTGAAGTTTTTGGTCGTCCGAAATGGGGTTTGTCTAACACACTGTCTGTTTCTTTAAACTTGGCGATTAATTTCCCGACGGCAGTAAAACAAATAAGTTGACGATGAGGGTGTAGCAGGTTAAATTCTTCCGCAATTTTGCAATACGACCATCCTTCTCGTTCACTTAAGAGTACCAACTCTACTCGTTCTTCTTTAAACAGAACCATCATTCAATCTGGAAAAAACAAAAACAGATTATTAGAATTCCCTATGCACCCAGATTTTATGGACACACTATATACATATGTATGACACTGTTGGGAATCCTTCATCTTACAGCCTCAAATGACACCCATGAATATATTGCTTTACTCAAGCTCTATTACAAAGTTGAAAAGGATCGACAAATATTGATTATTTTCTTCAGACTGAACGTATGTGCAAGGAGGGCGGAAAGTAACTCCCTATTTTGAATTGTGAATTTCTATTGATAGTATGTGTTGATAGCAATGAAATTTTTTTATAGACTAAATTATGCAGTTTTTTTCTATTTTCTTCAGATCCCGTGAAGCTTTTGTTTTCCCTTAGAAGCCACAGAGATGCCAGGACGATTAAGCATTGAGGAGAGAGCCAAAATTGCAAGAAGATTTGAGGTGTGGCAGTCTGTAATTCAGGTCCAGCGGTGCTGGTGGGATCAGCATGGGAGGCAAGGTGTTCTGAATGCAAAAACAATTAAAAATGGCCACAGAAAACTAATGGCTACCGGAAATGTATTGGATATTAAGAGGTTAGGTAGGCCCTCGACTTCGGTATCAAAGGAAAATATGGCCACAGGAAGGGACATGTTCAAGTGAAGCCTTTCAAAATCAACATGCTTTCAAAATTTGCAGGAAAGAGTGGCATTACACGCAGTATGTGCGTGCAATTCTTCACAAAAAGTTATATTACAGACCACGGAAGCCTCATTACATACAAAAGTTGCATCCAGATGATTGTGATAGATGATTTGAATTTTGTGAGATGATGTTTGAGTGGCATGAAGATCATCAACACATGTTTGAAAACAGTTCTCTGGATTAACTAAGCTGTGTTTCATATAGGGGTGCTCGTTAATTGTCCTAATAAACATTGCTGGACAGAAATTTATCTCAATGAGACCGTTGAAAATGTAGGGCAAGCTAAAATTGACAGTGTGTTGTGGATTAACTTCTTCTCGCATTATTGGACCATGTCTGTTGAGAGATACTACAAACGCTGAAAGATACCTGCAAATGTTAGAAAATTTTGTATGATTTACAATTTCTGAATGGGATGAGTCACATTGACTGTTATTTATGCAAGTTGTGACTCCCCCTCATTACACATTCCCTGAAGGACAATGACATGATGAACGCTTCGAAGGCCGCTGGATAGGTTGCCGGAATTCCACAGAATGGTCAGCACGAAATCTAGACCTCACCCCATGCGATTTATTTTTGTGGAAATGTGCTAATGAAGAAGTATATCTCAGCAAACCACAAACACTTGGCGAATGTAAGAATAAAGAAACGTGAGGTCATAAGTGGCGTTCTTGCTGAGGTCTTGAGGAAGGTAGTACTAAATGTACCGGTTCGTTTGAGACAGTGTTTAGAAAATACTGAAGCACACATTGAGGATTTATGATTTGGAATTCTGGGCTGTCGGCATCTATGGCCATTTAGCCCGTCACGTTTGAGGGATGAAGTCTCCCGGCGAGCACATTATCCGGGCAAGAAAGGAAGAAAGGACTGGGTGAGGAAGGAAGTGGCCTGGAACCTACTGTATAAGTTATGTACCACATCGACATTTGCCTTTTGTGAGTGAGGAAAACTTCATTCAGGGTGGCTGGCCTGAAAAAGCGTCTTACACTTTTCGACCTAGTGCCCCACCGGAAATCGAACCCAGCACACTTCGCATCAAAGGCGAGAGCGTTATGAGGCGTTTACACTTAGTCGATTTGCGTTCGATTCAGTTGAATTGACGTCACTTTCAACTTAATCGACCGTGTAAACGGGACTTCAACTTAATCGCTTGTTGATCGAAGGCGACTAATCGACTGGCAACTGAATTGAAAGACGTTCTATTTTCTGTGGTTGAAATAATTGAACACATCCATCGATCTGATTCGGCCTAGTTGCTTCGATTTAGTGGCAAATGCAGCGAGTCGATTTAGTCGTGCGACTAAATCGATTTAGTCGTGCGATTAAATCGACCAAGTGTAAACGCCCCATTAGCGACTACAATACGCAAGACCACCTGAAGGACACATTGAGTTGAAACTTTTGTTAAGATAATGGTATATTATAAACTACGTGTGTGCATAAAAATGAGTTCATACCTACACTATTTTAGTAAAGAAAATATTTAAAAAAAGGCAGTAACTATCGACCCATTCTGTACATTTCTTTTTCTATAATTTTCTTTATTGTCTTCTCGAAAGATTCTCTGTATGATGAAGAATACTTCCAATCTTCTTTACCACGAGACATTTTCAATTATCTTATAACAAATTAAGGACTATACGAACGATACATCTGAGCTGCGTCCCTAGGTACACCGTCCACAGATACCTCATCACCACTCAACCAATTTTCGAACACAAAGCTTCTTACAACTTATTACTAAGAATTTAAAAAAAAAATGCCAACTGTACCTCAGTAGTAAACGAATATTTCAACACATGCACAACTATATTTATGGGCATATTTTTTAAGCAAGTAAGATATATGAGTATCACAGTGTACATCACGCGAAGGAGTTTGGTCAGAGGGTGGATTTTTTTAATAGCTGAACAATACATTTACCCTCACCTCACATACCCACTCAGAAATTTTAGTGTTATCATGACAACGGATTCTTATTATATTTAAGGTTTATTAATGGCTTGATATTTTTTTTTCAATTAAGATTGGAATTAAAAATGATAGTAGATTTCTATAACTTCCAATTTTAGTAGAAATATTAGAGTGGTGGGGAATATGCAGTAGCCGGCATAAAATGGAGGGCTGTAAAATGTCAGGCTTGGCTGTCCCTCTCAAGGTCCCACTGATATGGACCAGTTAGTATTATTGATAAACGATTTCAACACAATAATGTCTGAGAAAAGAAGAAATATTTACTTGTGGATGGAAGTGTATCAGTTACCTACAGTAGTGAAAAATACGCTAAGAATATGGTATAACAAAGACATAGGCCTAATACGAGAACGAAGTCACATCTCCAAATTCCTGTTTATAATACAACTTTGTTTTCGAAAACAATTGCATACAAAGTTGTACAACTATTTAACTCTTCGAATAATCAAATTAAATCTCTTTGCAAACATGAAAGTTTCAAAAAGTCAGTACGTACTCTGTTGTTAAACCACTGCTTTTATAGTGGGGAGGAATACTTGCAAACTGATCTAGGTTCTGCTAAGTCGTAAATGTAATTCTTGTACAGTGGGCTACATAAATTCTTGATTTACAAAGTCTGTGAGTTAGGTAACCCAACTTACGCCCGCTTCAAGATTAATTACGCCTGGTAGAGTAACTAGAACAGCAGCATGAAGTATGCCCCACCTCTTAAGAGAACAAATCGTAAAGAGTGTTTTTGTGCAGGAGAGAGGAGAAACCCTGGCTGACGAAATGACAAAAGGGAGTTTTTAGATACTTGTACTCACAGTAAACAGCACAAAAAAAGAAAGAAAGAAAAGAAAAGAAAAACGGACACCAGAGACGCGGATGAAAAGATAACAGTCAGAAGACTTAAATAATTTTATAATTAACTTAAATGAGGGAATATAAAGAAGTTAACTTATTTCAAATGGCTATACGTATATGCGTATCAAATAATATACGAATAGATTATGCGGTATATGTAGTAGGACATTTTTTAAGTAAACACAAAGCCTTGCGCTGAGTTTTGAAACTATTAACAGTAGTCCTACCTGCAAATCAATTAAAATATGGAGCGATCATTCGGGGGAAGAGCCCAGCCTCCAATGAAAATTTTGGGGGTCTGACAGGACCTGAGCTCCTTGGTTCCGGTATCACTGATTGATACGTAATACTACTTCGAAAGAACAACTTATCCAATTTCATTTTTCGTTAAACGACTTTCGAGAATGCCAAATATTGGTATGCAGTAATTTATTTGTAAATATTAGAAACACAAAATTCGATAACACTCAAACGAGTTGGAGAACTTATCCGTACTAAGTGTATTTTCCCTTAGGTTGCAAATATAACTGAAGGTTCCTGACTTGTATTGTATTTGTGAAAATTTACACATTGAGACATAAGGAGAAAAGGGGAGAATATAGTGTCAATTAACAACAGTTTAAATGTGCACGAAATTAATGGATAATATCAAATATAGAATCATTAACAAAATTAACTCTGTAACTCGTTTCCTCCATTCATTTTCTTCCTTTATTTTCAGGATTTACACTGAATTTCTCCACTGGAGATTATCTTCGTTTAGCAGCATCCAACTGGAGCTCAGCCTTGTAAATGAAACATAGGAAAAAGTCTAAAGAAAGACGGCGCGAATCGAACCCCGACTGGAAGATTAGGAAATTTCCACGCTAACCATTCACCTAAAGCGTTACTTGCTCTGGATTGCCTAAATAACGAGTCCTTTGTTGTCGCTCAAAACAGTAGCTTGTTTATAGTCAAATAGATTGGCAAAACACAGGAATATGCAATTGAGGACTCCCAGGGCATTATATCATTGTATTCACTAAATTATCAACATTGCAGATTAAAAAATATGCAAAACTCCTTTATCTTGAATCAAATACTGCGCGTATATTATACACGTAAACAGACTAAAACGAATCAATTAACGCGTAGTAATCGTGGTTCAGTGGTCAAGGCGCTCGGCCACTGCGGTGCGGGAAGTTTTTTTTTTTTTATTTTTTTCAATATAAGGAAACATTTTCTTAAATATAAAGTTCTGTTTTGATGTGCACGAAAAAATAAAACGAACTCGTTTCGTCACATTTCAAACCTCAGTCACATTTATTCACAATGTCCATCGTTTATATACGAAGACCCTAAAATGAGGAACGTTAACATTGTTTTAATGGGAACAGATTTCTGATTTGAATACCAACCTTAAACCACACGTCCAAAATGAAAATTATTTATGTTCCTGATACCTGCTGCAATATACAAGTGTATATGTAGAGAAAGAGAGATACTGTGTGTGTGTGAGATAAAAACAATATATGCTTGTATTTTTACTTACAATGTAAAAAAGGTTTTGTAATTCAAAATCTGGATTTTTATAAAACGATTTGAACGCTTGAAGCGACTAAATGTTCATACAGCTTCTTTTTCTTAAAGCTTTTATAATTAATGTCGCAAATAGTCCGATGCTGTGCAATATATGTCAAGAAATAAATGCTTGGTTTTAAAAGGACAGTATCGTCTACCCCTTGCTTCTGAAATCTGTAAGTTTTACGTCCCACTATTATGCCGGTTAGGCTAAAGGAGACGGTGATAATGAGAGACGAGTGAAATGGTGGAATGAAGAAAGTGGGAGGAAACTGGAGTACCCCGAGAAAACCCACGAGCACGGTGTTTGTCCACCACAAAGTTCACTTGGCGGGGGCTGGGATCGAACCCGGGACCCCAAGCACCAGAAGTGAACGCTCTACCACTGAGCCACCGCGCCCCCTACCCCTTGCTTCTATTGATGGTATGAAAATAACGTTGCGTTGATGTTGAGTTTAACGTTTCTTTTAGCAGCGAGGCTATATGATAAGTTTACCTACTAAATAGCGTGGATTCCGAACCACATGAACTCACACCAGGAATCAAAAAATGTATTTCTTATTTCATGCGCTATACGAAACATACAAAGAAAAACACAGAAACCAAACAAGGATAAGGATTCAATGTAAAATGCTTTGCCTCTCTCGAATAAATTACTATATGTATTACAAGTGCATATCTCGAGCGTTTCCAGTAGAACTACTAAAACGCGCTGACCTTATAGCTTCCATGTGTGGTTCAGTGGCTATTACGTGCGTCTGTGGTGTAGGGGTCCCGTTTCGATTCCCGGTGGGAGAACTTTTAGAATTTTAAATGTTCTCCATGTGTCTGTGTTCGTGTCCCTGTCGTTCAAGGTTACTGGAAATCACTGTAGAACGTGTATATCCCAGTAGGAACACAAGTTATTGACAAGGGGAAAGCAGACTTTGCTAAATGAACTTCCACGCTACCTTTCAAGAGGTAGGAGTGCACATTTAAAGTGTCAATATTAAAAACTGCAATAGCCAGAAAACCAGTCTTAAAGTTTCTGACTCTCCGCATAAATGTTAGAATGCTTTAAGTTATCAAGAGACAGAGTGAGGAATATCTATACCTTACACGCAAAAGGTCCCGCACGAGCCCTTTTTCTTGTTGTAACTAATAAAGTAGTCAATATTTCCAAATCAGTTGTAGCCGTAAATATATTGGTTCGCAAATATATTGACAGTGGCGTACTTAGGAGGGTGGGTGAAATAAATTTCGTATATAAGGAAGTTCATTAAATCTTTTCGCCACCCAAAAGGAAAAACGTAAGTGGTAATTTACGTGTTGTGCATGGCCCCTCCCCGAGACAAAATCCTAAATACGCCAGTGTTTATTGATATCACTAGATATATTATGGTTACCACAGTCGTTGTGCAAAAAATGTTCTTGGCGCTTCGTATGAATATCTATGGACAGTGCCAATTACAAGGGATATGAGGGGGAAATCAGTTTTTTTTTTAATACTGGCTATATGCTACAGACAGAGGCATAATTTGAGACCTTGCTTGAGGAGGCAAGAACACCACCGACATAAGACTTTCATCTTTTGTAGTAGTATATTAATAGACAATTGATTAAAGTATATGTATTCCTCAAACTATTGTGGGGAGGGGGTAATTGTCTCCTCTGGCTCCCCTAAATGACGCCCTTGGCTACAACTGTTATAGTTTCCCATGCAACTGTTGTTTGAAATGACGCTCCTGGTTATTGCATATATCCATTATTACCAAAGTGAATGTCCCTTTATAACCCTCGTAATTCGCACACTGTCCACTGATGAAGACACGAAGCGCCAAGAACATTTTTTACACAACGACTATGGCAACCATAATATATCTAGTGATATCAATATACAGTGGCGCATTTAGGATTTTTCGGGGAGGGGCTATGCACAACACGTAAATAAGCACTTGCATAAGCAAAGGAGGGGAACCAAAACACTGTAAAAATTTGGTTTGGCAGGTCCGTGCTTTTTTGGTCATAACGTTAGCGTATTGGCCTGCTCAATCAGTGATCCTAATTTCAATTCGCGCGCAAAGTAACAATTTTATGAGTACTTTTTTTACTCAAATAATAAGTTCATACATTTTAACTTCGAAAAAAAATAATGTATTTATATGTAATTTAATAATTTGCAACAAAATACTAATTGCAGCATAAATGATTTGGTTTTGTTGTAAATAATCCTATGACTTCTAATTATAATAACTCTATTACTAAGTACCACTTTATAAAGCTAATTTGCAAAAAAAATTACCGAAATTTGTATTGTGTGTAACTCTAATAAAGTATTAATTGAAGCCAAAACGTATAAAAACATATTGTTTGGGAAAACCAATAAAGAGATTGCTTGGCGCGGGAATAGAACTCAAGACCTCTGAAGCAGTTTCCAGTACGCTAACCATCTGACTACAGACTACGAACTGATAATCGATATTTTTATAACGTTTTGTTGGTCGCTTTTTTTGTGTGTCAATTCAAGAAAGGAATATATTTTACTGGGAATTTTCTAGAGAAGGAAGACCAATTGACTTACATGTGACACTTCCCAAGTGTAACACTCCAATTTTGATAAAATTTAGCAGGTAGATACTACACATAAGCGAATAGTGTTTTTTTTTTTTTTTTTGTTTTTGTACTTTCTGTGGAGCAACTGTTTTAGAGGGCAAAAGCCCCCACCCAAAATTTTGAAAGTTGAATTTCGAAAGGTAAGAAGAATTCGACCAAATTGAATGAAATTGTGCACAGATATTGTGGACGTAAAGTTAGGGAAGCATGGACCCCATGGCTCTGAACGTTGGGTGCAGCATGGACTCCTCCAAATATTTGATCACGAAATATCAAAAGTGCTAATAACAGTATATTAGAAGTGCCTAAAGGACATGAAGAATTGCTACGAAATTTTGTGTAGTGAAAATACGCAATAAATAAATATTTTTTTTTTTAGTTTGTGCCAAAAAACGGTTTTAGGGAGCAAAAGCCCCCACCCAAAATTTTGAAAGTAGACTGCTGAAGGCAAGAAGAAGTGGAACGAAGTCAATGAAACTCTGCACAGATATTGTAGACGTAAAATGATGGAATATTGTTTTGTATTTTCCTTTCAAAAGAGTTGGGCGGCGCACAGACCTTCTAAACCAATGATTACGAAATATCAAAAGTAGATTTCTGAGGGGGCCTTGGCCCCAATACTGTTTTGGGGGCTAAGACCCCCTCTGAAAAAAGTAAATTTTACCGTAGTAGCGCAGCAAGGAGTGGACCGAAGCAAATGGAATTGTCTGTAGGTTTTTTGTATGTTATATAAGGCCTGTCGTGTTTCCCAAGTGTCCGCATCCAGTAGAACTTGATTTGCTTCAAATTTTGCACATTAAGAGAATATAGGAAATAAATCGACACGTCTTTCTGTTTATGGAAAAACATTGTAAGGGTTAAAGATGCCCCCCGAAATATTATAAAATACGCTATACTGTTTCTTCTTACTGTTGATATGCCAAAGTTGAAGAAATCGGATGAGGACACTTGTTGAACACGAAAGACCTTATTTTGCATACATAATATGTACAGACAATTTCATTCGCTTCGGTCCATTCTTTCTGCCAACTAACCCTTCGATCCACTCAACAATTTTATTATTATTATTATTATTATTATTATTATTATTATTATTATTATTATTATTATTATTATTATTATTATTATTATTATTATTATCAGAAAATTCGAATCACGTATTCCCTCATCTTATGTCTACAATATCTGTACACAATTTCATTCACTTTGGCCCACTTCTTACCTTTCGGACGTCAACTTTCAAAATTTTGGGCGGGGGCTTTTGCCCCCTAAAACCGTTGTTCAACAGAAAGTTAAAAGCACGTTTTCGTTTATGTGTAGTATCTACCTACTAAATTTTATCAAAATCGGAGTGTTACACTTGCAAAGTGTTACATGTAAGTCAATTGGTCTTCCTTCTCTAGAAAATTCCCAGTAAAATATCTTCCTCTATAATAAACCGTATGCTCTTGCACATTCAGAAACCGGATTTACTTTCACATTCAAACTCAGATGTCTCACACCAAAGACGAGGTTGCTAATAATTAAAAAACAAAATCATTCGACATATTTGCTCCTTGGCCTTATATTTGTTTTGAAACTTCTACACCTGTATATCCTTTTATCACAACACATTACAAAAACATAATTTTAAAGATCCACTCCCGAAGCCCGATTCAAACCAACAACAGTCATAGCGTGTGTTCTTTATCCGAAATCTTGTATCGGTACGGATATATCACGATATGAGTTGACTTGATTTTGAGTTTAACGTCCCTTTCACCACGAGGCTATTCATAAGAAGTGAAAAATAAGAAAACATGACTATTACTGATTTTTACTATTGCGATTTAAATCCATGTTGGGAAGTAGTTATTTTGTGTTTGGAAACATTTTGTAAATTGATAAAATTCTGAATTATGCTTGCAACTTTTTATGGAAAACATAAGCATTATATATGTGTGTATGTCTTCATAGTACCGGAACGATCAATTATCTCGCGAAATATACAGGTCAGGAAAACAAAAACAGCACGTGTTAAATATTTGGAAAGGCTAGCGAAATATACCAAACGCAACCTCTATCCCTACCTCCTTCGGAGCTACGGGAAGTAACTTTAAAATTTTGAATGTGAACCCGCATTTCTTATTGCACATTTGGATTCTGAAAAAAAAAAAGATAAATGATTTGACCCAGAATGAAGACAGGCCCTTCGCGGGATGGCGCTTGAATCCACACACAAAAAAGCGAGCAAGAAAACGTTAGAAAATATCAGTCCCGTAGTCTGTGGTGAGATGGTTAGCGTACTGGAGTCCTGCTTTAGAGGTCTTGTGTTCTATTCCCGCGCAAGGAAATCTCTTTATTGGTTTTATAAATAAAAATTTTGTACATTTTAGCTTCAATTAATACATTATTCAAGTTACACACAATACAAATGTCGATAGTTGTTTTGCAAACTACCTTTAAGAAGTGGTACTTAGTAATAGGGTTATTATTATTAGAGTTCATGGGGTTATTTACAACAAAACCAAAACATTTTTGTTGCAGTTTCTATTTTCTTGCTAATTAATAAATTACGGATAAATATATTATTTTTGTCGAAGTTAAAATGCATGAATTTATTATTTGAGAAAAAAAATACACATAAAATTGTTAGTTTGCGCGCGAATTGAAATTAGGATCTCTTGTTCCGCAGGCCAATACGCTTACTCTATGACCACACAGCACGGGCCTGCCAACCCACATTTTTACAGTGTTTTGGTCCCCTCTTTTGCTTGTATAAGTTCTTATTTACGTGTTGTGCATAGCCCCTCCCCGAAACAAAATTCTAAATAGGCCACTGTATATTGATATCACTAGATATATTATGGTTACCATAGTCGTGTAAAAACTGTTCTTGGCGCTTCGTGTCTTTATCAGTGGACAGTGTGCGAATTACAAGAGGGATAAGGCGAAATTCTCTTTGGTAATGCTGGATGAATGCAATAACCAGGAGCGTCATTTCAAACGACAGTTGCATGGGAAACTATAACAGTTATAGCCAAGGGCGTCACTTAGGGGAGCAAGAGGAGACAATTACCCCCTCCCCACAAGAGTTTGAGGAATACTTCTACTTTAATAAACTGTCTATTAATATACTACTACAAAAGATGAAAGTCTTATGTCGGTGGTGTTCTTGCCCCCCTCAGGCAAGGTCACAAATTATGCCTCTGGTTGTAGCATATATCCAGTATTAAAAAAGGGGATTTCCGCTTCATATCTCTTGTAATTCGCACTGTCCACAGACATGGACACGAAGCACCAAGAACATTTATTGCACAACGACTTTGGTAATCATAATATATCTAGTGACATCAATAAACAGTGGTGTATTTATGATTTTGTTTCGGGGAGGGGCCATGCACAACACGTGAATTACCGCTTACGTTTTTCCTTTTGGGTGCCAACAAATTTTAATGAAATTGTGTATAGAGTCTATACGAAATTTATTTCGAGGGACTTGAGCTCCATTGCAACCCTCCTAAGTACGCCACTGTCAATACAGGGTTTGTCAATTGTGGATTTAGTGGTGTAATTTGTTTCTTTTTCTATATTGTACAGCTTAGAAGTTATTAATGTTCAAAAGTGGGAAATAATTTTGATACTGAATGCTACCACACATGTTTTACGTGTTGTCCATCCCGTGCAATGCACAACTGTAGTCGCCGCAACCACTCTGACTGCACACGGAGGAGAAGGCCTTCTGAAATTTGGTCACAGGTTTGTTGGATGCGTTCCTCCAGGTGTCTCAAATCACGGATTTTCTCAGCATACAATATCAGCTTAAGATGTCCCCATAGATAAAAATCAAGGGGCGTTAAGTCAGGGGATCTGGGCGGCCACTCCACGGGACCACGGCGACCAATCTACTTCCCTGGTAGTTGTTCATCCAACCATTCACGGACACCAAGTCCATAGTGTGGAGGGGCTCCATCGTGCTGAAAATAAAATGGGAAAATGCCGTCAAGGTTCAGTGTGGCAGGGAACACCAGGTCCTGCAGCAACATCAGATACTATGGTGCAGTTAAGGTGTTGTAAATGAAAAATGGCCCAATGATGCGGTTGTCCCATTTGCCACACCACACCATCACCTTCGCTGGACTATGCTCTCGACTCGGGTCAATCCAGTTCGGATTTGCGTCACACCAGTATCGACAATTATGTCGATTAACCTCCCCGTTCAAAGTGAAATACGACTCGTCGCTAAACAGTATGCTCTTGGCAAACGCAGAATCCAGCTCATGTTGTTCAGTACCCCACATGCAGAACTCCAACCGGCGATCAGGGTCATCCTCGTTCAGTTTATGTTGCATGTGCAGCTTGTAAGGATGCTACTGATTGGCATGCAATATCCGGACAACGGAGGATTGGCTTATTGCACATGCTAGGGACACACGACGGGTACTTCGTTTAGGACTTTTCACAAACGACTCAACAACCGCCGTTGCAGTTTCCTCATTGGTGGCAGTCTTTTGTCGCCCACTAAGTGCCCTATCTTGAAGGGAGCCCGTCTCCCGGAATTTGGTGATCACGTGAGCCAACGTACTGTGCGATACCGCTTCTCTGCCTGGGTGCCGCCTATTGTAGTCAGCTGCTATTGTTCGGCAGCTCCGTTCCCCTGATATAAGAATGATTTCGATCTTCTGTTCATGTGTCAGACCCATTTTAGATCACCTGGAACAAAGAGAGAACTGGGTCAGTATCAAGGTAATTTCCCACCTTTGAACATTAATAACTTCTAAACTGTAGAAGATAGAGGGAAAAAATTACACCACTAAATTTCTGAGCTCAAGCTAGTGTTATTTGATGTGCCGTACACCCGCCTTCCCATTTAAAAAAATGAGATGAAAATGAAATGAAATCTTTTAAGTTTTACGTCCCACGATTGTGCCGGTAAGGCTAAAGAGACGGTGATTATGAGAAGTGAATGAAATGGTGGAATGAAGAAAGTAGGAGGAAACGAAAGAACCCCGAAAAAAACACGCACACGGTGTTTGTCCACCACAAAGTCCACACGGCACGAGCTGGGATCGAACCAGAGACCCCAAGCACCGGAGGTGATCGCTCTACCACTGAGCCAACGCACCCCTTAAAAATGACTTGAATCCAAAATGACAGATTTCTAGATGGCGGCCGTGAATAACATACACTCCAAAAGTTGCAGCCCCTCATCAAACATCTGTTCCCGTCATCACTTTTTAACTTTTCCCGTCGATTTTCAAACTTATGCAGGTGTCCAGGGACTTTTGACTCACCCTGTATATTTACAGATACAACTGATTTGACAGTGGTGCCCATCCCCCCTTATGCCCATGACGCACCCCCCGCAATTGTCTATCCATAGGTATTCTTCCATGAAAAAAATATTTTCGATTAATTTTTACCCCCCCGTCAAACATATTTATATAGATTTTTAACCCCCCAAATATTTCAATGACGCAGTTTGCGTCATAACCCCCCCTTGTGGGCACCCCTGGATTTGAACATTTTTGTTGTTATATGCATTATAAACATAAGGTGAACAAATATTTTACTTGTAGTTACAGATGATAACTTTATTAGTTACAACAAGATAAGTTACTCGAACGGGACCATGTGGGCGTAAGGTATAGATATTCCTCACTCTGCGTCTTGATAATTTAACGCGTTGTATCATTTATGCGGAAAGTCAGAAACTTTAAGATGGGTTTTCTGGCTATTGCAATTTTTAACATTGACACTTTAAATGTGCACTCCTACCTCGCGAAAGGTAGCGTGGAAGTTCATTTAGCAAAGTCTTCTTTCCCCTTGTCAATAACTGGTGTTCCTACTCGGTTATACACGTTCTACAGTGATTTCCAGTAACCTTGAACGACAGGGACACGAACACATACACATGGAGAACATTTAAAATTCCAAAAGTTCTACCACCGGGAATCGAACCCGGGAACCGGTACACCACAGACGCACGTGCTAGCCACTAAACCACACAAGGAACTTAAAAGGCCAGCGCGTTTTAGTAGTTCTACTGGAAATGCTCGAGATATGCACTTGTAGAGTAGAGGGGGGCAAGAGTACGTGGGGGGTAAGGATACGATTCCCTAAAATCAGGTGAATATATTCGCGTATGGCAATAATGCGTCACGTGGAGTTTGATGTTAATGGCGTCTAGAACCTAAACAAGTTTGAGTATGCTGCGGCAAACTACAAGCTATCTAGGTAATTATTTATGTTTTTCTAATAGTTTGATATAATATTGGGACATAAGTAGTTAATGAACAACTTACACAATTTTATAACGATCTCAAAGTACTATAAAGCGTTAGTTTCTAACATATCCATTGTTTGACAGGATGGAGTAAATTGACTTTCTTCCAACAGTTGGCTGTACAACATCACGGGAAAGTCAATTGTGTAGTGAGGGGGCAAGGGTACGCAGATACCTACGGGGTAAGGGTACGCGTGCGTACTCTTGCCCCTTCTGTTCTATGAAAAAGAATCCAATTTGATTTAGAACTAACAATCAAAAAAGAATGTAGATTCCGTTGTAATAGAGAGTGACCGCAAACTTTACGTATACTGGTTCCCATATGTAGCCTCTAACGTTAAGAATTCTGAAGAATCCTGATATTTTCTTATGTACGAGGGATAAATTTTTATTCTAAATACTATTCCTTACATAACAGTATCTAAGGTGGTGTTTGAGTTTTCGAAACAGATAAACGTGTGAGATAGTGACATCTGCAGTTATTCAATAACGTTACGCTTGCTTATTTTATTCAGGTTTCAGAAATACTACGCTTTGTCCTCTTTTATCTTAAATGTCAGTAGTCTTCAGTAATAAATTTCAATGGGCCTTATGCAGAGTCGTTCTGACGCGTAATTAGTGCCATACTAAAAAGTTCGACTACCGTATGTTTCCTGTAGTGGTCAGTCCTTTAGTAATCATACGTTAAAACGACTCTGCATAAGGCGGTATCAATCCAATGATTGGTATGGGATTCTATAAAGATATATGAAACTAACCTAACCTAACCTAACATTTGACAATATGTAGCTTCATCAAGGATAGGTCGAGAAGTTTTCAAGTTACCCTTGTAGGTGACAAGCATTCTGTAACTGATGGAATAAGCTGGAAATATATTTTTATAAAGGGTCTAAATATAATCTGATTTTTTTTTGTATCCTATGCATTCCCATTATTGATATAAGGAGAATTAAGGATTTTTCTTTTCTTTTTTGAATGAGAATCTGCAACGTCTTTAGGTACAATAAAGCCAGTAGGCCTATTTACCGAAGGAATGGAGAACGAATTAGTGTAATATATCACATTACTGGATCAATTCTTCTATGAATTAACTTTAAAAGATCTAAGAAGAGTGGCATACAATTTTGCTGAACGTAACTAGGTGCCCCATATCCTTTAGTCGTGTGAATCGAATGGCAGAAAGAGATTGGACAGAGTCTTTCCGTCGTAGACATTTAACAATTGCTTTGCAACACCCCTTCAAAGACTGGTCTGGGGAGAGCTCGTGGTTTTAGCAAGCCACAAGTTGAATGTTTTTTTAATTGTCTAAAAGATCTTGTAAGACAAAACGGCTTTTCTCCACGGGATATATACAACATGTACGAAACTGAAATAAATACGGTTCCTCATAAAGTTCCAAAAGTCGACTAAAAATCGGTTGTGAATAAAACTGTATCTAGTGATTTTGGAGTTAACATAACAGCTGTTTCATGGTGAGTGCATCTGGTTCCTTTATTCCCCAGATATTTCCCACAAAACAAATGAAACAAGAATTATTCGATGGCTCGCCGCCAGGTTCTGTGGGAATATCTAATTCTGGTTCATCCACTCACAACTTTTCGTAGAATGGTTATATTATTTACACCAACATGTGCGATCAAATTCGGTTACGAAAAAGGCATTTTTGCCTGTTGACAATCAGACCTCTCACATTTCAATCGAAGCGATTGGTTTCTGCAGGCAAAATAGGATAGTGATGTTGAGTTTACCACCAAATCCCAGTCATAATTTGAAACTATTAGATCGCTCGTTTTTTTGACCCGATGAAATTCTGGTATTCAACTGTGTGTGATAAATGGATGAGGAATCATCCATCCCACATAATTCCAAGTTGCGAGTTTGTTTACTGAGGCTTACTACAGAAAAGACTCATAAAATTCTTCGTGTGGAGTGTTGTACTGTATGGGGCGGAAACGTGGACAGTACGTAAAGGTGATGAAAATCGACTGGAAGCCTTCGAAATGCGGGTGTGGAGAAGAATGGAAAGAATTAGTTGGGTCGAGCGGAAAACGAATGAGAGAGTGTTAGAAATGGTGGGTGAGAAAAGAACACTTTTAGATATTATTAGGAAGAGGAAGAGAAACTGGTTGGGACATTGCCTAAGAAGATATTGTACCATGAGGGACGTCCTAGATGGTATGGTGGCGGGAAAGAGAGGGAGGGGGCGAAGGAGACTACAATTAATGGATGATGTAAAAACAGAAAGATCATACGCGAAGACGAAGAAGTTAGCGGAGGACCGTGGAGCATGGAAGCTTCTCAGCTGCGGCAAGTGACCTGCCAATAAAGGCAGAATACTTATGATGATGATGACTACAACGCTGCAACCATTGGTATCCAGCCTTCAAGAATGTGGAGTTGTCCTACTGAATCCAGATGTGTTCACTGAAGAAGATTTTCTTCCTTCTATTGTGGATGTGATAGACTTAAATGTAGAAGCCAGTTCTGAAGAGGAAAGCATTCCTGAAGCAAAAAATCAAGCATCAGACCTGAATAGAGCCCAAAATCGTTCATCGGATGATTCACTGGAAGTAAAAAGGGACCCATGCGGTGCATCCAGATCAAACACTCCTTTGCCAGTTGCCCGTCCTCCTCCATCTGTTGCCAAACCTTTAAACAGTAACGCTAGATCCTCACTAGAAACAAGCAAGAGCTCATGCGGACTGTCCACTTCAAATACTCTTCCGCCGGTTGCTCGTTCTCATTCATATGTTACCTAACCTTCAACCAGTAACACTGGATTCTCACTAGAAGCAAGCAGGAGCTCATGCGGATTATCCACATCAAACACTTCTCTGCTGACTGCTCGTTCATCGGTTACCAAACCTTCAACCAGTAAACTAGATCTTAACTGGAGGTAAGCAGGGGCCCATGTGGCCCATTTACACCATGCACTCCTTTGGTGGTTGTCAGTCCTCCTCCAACTGCTACCAAGCACTCAACCAGTAGATCTTGATATTCTCGAAGTCAATCAGAGATTCTGACATCCTCTCCTTTCAAGCAGAACTTACTTTCGAAACGGCGCCCTCCAAAGAGCAAAGGCAAACATCATCTTGCACCAGGAAAGCTACAACCGAAGTTGTAGCTACAACTCCTCAGGTCAGTGAGGAAGTAGTGTACGAGTGTCCATTATGCAATATCATTTACAGTGATCCACCAATAGAAGACTGGATCAAGTGCGCAAGATGCCATGAATGGTGGCATGAACAATGCACATCATATACAGGAGTAGCACCTTCATCTGTGATAATTGTTAATGCTCTTTTGGGTGCGTACTTTTGCCCCTTTGATTTCGTACTCTTGCCCCACATATAGGGGCAAGAGTACGAATTTGAATGTTTTCATTTTATGAGTTCTACTTCCTCTAAGAATAGAGGTATATAAAAGTTGAGTTCACATTTCGTAAAGGAGAGTTCAAGTTTTGTGTTCCATGTAAAAGTTTTCCGTTGTAACTATTTTTTACCAAAATATATAAGTTTAATTAGAATTTGCGTACTCTTGCCCCCCTTTCCTATAATACATATAGTAATTTATTCGAGAGAGGCAAAGCATTTTACATTGAATCATTGTCCTTGTTTCGTTTTTGTGTTTATTCTTTGTACGTTTCGTATAGAGCATGAAATAAGGAATAAATTTTTCGCTACGATGTCCAGAAATAGTATTTTAACTTATCATAAAACAGAAATCTATCGGTGAAGTAATATGGAGTAATATGTGGTATTCTATTTTTATAAGGAGTTCCTTCGTGGCTAAGCTTGATAATGTAAATTTCTCGTCCAGAAATGCTTCAATATTTAATTAGCTTACATACAAATCAGTCGAAATTGGTTCCTCATCTGAGAGCATTTTACGCAAAGATATACGATTTTGCTACACCGTATAAGATATTTATTTTATTTTTAAATGCTGTTTTAAGAGTGAATTCTGAGTAGTCAATAAAAATAGATAATAAAAAAGGGAATAAAAGGTAAGATATACATATACCTTTGTTTTGAAAGGCTGGAAATTTCGGAGAGAGTGATTTTTATCAAATATACCACATTTGTTTTTCTGTTGAAAATACAAAGTGGAAAATACGAAACGAAATTTGTCTATGTGAAGCAAGACTCTAAATATGAGAAATATGCATATGTTATATATTCATACTGCATGCGCATGTTATATGTCTGTTTATGTTTGAAATATGTACATTACGAAGTTTCGTATCAACATGTTTTGTCACCTGTATTACCACACAAAAATGAATTTTTGAAATGTCACAAAGAATGCATTCTGCGAAAAATATGTTATTACCTGTGTTTATTTACTACATGTTTCTTGGATCTTTGCGCCGCACACATTCAACTACTTCTCGTGCGTGATGATGGAACAGGTTGTTGCAAAACGGATCGATCAAACTGCTTCACTAGAAAGGCTAGTTCAAAGTCTGTCAGGAACTTTTGTTTACTGCTCCCATGGTTTCCAATGAATGACAACACCTCTCTCTCTCTCTCTCTCTCTCTCTCTCTCTCTCTCCTCCCCTCCAATTTGGTATCAAAAGCTTTTGTGTTCATATCTATTTACTGACTTCTCTATTTTCGTTGCCATTCGAGTATATGGAAGTAAACAATCTTTCTAAAGTTTCCTGCACTTGTATGAGGGATTGTTTACTTTCTGTATGGGCGCTGAAATTACATTAAAAGATTTATTTTCCAATCAAAAGAAAGAAAGAAAAAGTAGAATATACATTGGTATAAAATTAAAGTAACAGTTGTTGAGGTCTTTATTTTTATCGTTTCATTTTAGTTACTCGCAATCTGATGAGAGAAGTACATTATTTCTCCCAATCACGATACTGATTTGAAATTATGTAAAATTAAATACAAGTGATTTCATTGAATACGATCACGAAGAAAGTATTGCAGCAGTAACAGTGGAACCAAAAAATCCCGCTGGTCATTTTTTTTCGTATCCAACACATTGTCCAGGAGTTTTGCGTTTGAAAAAGTGTACTGTACGTGTATCGTTGTGCAGGGAAACTTTACCGCCGGAAATTATTACCGGGGGCTAATATTTTCCTCTCGAATTCATATTTATTTGAAATATTTGAACGGAAAATCATACCATATTAAAAGACTCGTCAAAGAATCACCCCGACACTTCAAATTCCCATTTATTTGAAACTAGTTGAATATACCCATGCTTCGCACGGGGGCTGTATTTGGAAGTCAACGCCTGTGGGAGTATCACCATTGATCTCAGCGACCGCGAACACTATGGATTTGATACTAATATCGGTCATTTTGGATTACTTTTATATGTCTCGGTATTTCACACACACCCCCGGTGACCCCAGGCCCGGAGCCGAATAGCGTGAATTTGGAAGTTAATGCGATCTGAGTTTCAAGATTGATTTCAGCCACCGCGAAAACTATGAATTCGACATTAATATCGGTCATTTTCTACTACTTTTACAGTAAACGCCCCCCTGAGAACCCCCTGGTGCAAATTTTGACAAAAACGTTTAACTTTCTTCTGGGGCCTGGATCAAGGTATTCGTGACTACAATTTTGTAACTCTCGGTCAGTTTGTCTGGTTCCCAAGCCGGTTCCGGTAAACGCCCCCCCCCCCGAGACCCCCCTGGTTTGAAATTTGAAAAAGGTCGTGTCTTGTTCTGGTGTGCCCCTGACCAAAATTTGATAACTCTCGGTCCACTCATCTGGTCCCCAGGCCACACAGAGACAGACAGACAGACAGACAGACAGACAAGCACACAAACAAACTCTTTATTTTATTTATATTAGAGGCTTACTTTCCTACCAAATTTTTTCATATGTAGTCATCTTGCCGAAACTGAGCACATCTGTAAACAGATAACAAGAAGTGGTTTCAAATTAATAACATAATATTTAAATTTGTCTTTGAAGTAACCATAAACCGACAGGGGTATTAGTATCCCAGAAAAAAAAATAGTATCCTCTATCAAATTTTTGGACATAAAGTCACCAAAGTGAGTGCGTCTTTAACAAATAACACGTATTAGTGATAATGTATAACATAACATTATTTTTTTTTTATTTGAAGTCGTCAGGAACCGACCGGGAGGTATTAGTTTCCTAACAAAATATTAGCCTTTTGTTGGAGTGTTTCCTTGACGTATCGTTTGAAATTGTATGATTTTCTGTTTGATTATTTTAAATAGATGGAAATTTAAGGAACGTAATAATTCCATAGGGTAATTACAACCCCTCGCCTGGGAATTTCCTTCATTTATTCTTAATGTGGTGTGATATTCCATTCAAATATTTCAAACAAATGGGAATTCGAGGGGGTAATAATTCCCTAGGATATTATTACGACATCCTGGGGGTCTTTATTTGATGCAACTTTTGAAACAGTGTGATCTTCCGTTCAAACATTTCAAATATATATGAATTTGAAGGGGGTAATAACTACTTAGGATATTATTATTCCCTCGTCATGGTGTTTGTTTGATATATCTTTTGAAACAGTACTATTTTCCATTAAAATATTTCAAATAAATGGGAACTCGAGGGGTAATAATATCCTTGGAAATTATTGGCCCCTCGTAATTGATATATATTTTGATATGGTATGATCATTAAACTTTCTAAAAATACTGCAGAGAGTTGAGAAAAGCCTTCGGGTCTCATCCTAAAAGAAGGGAAAATTCCAACCTACGCCTCCTCGCGGAAGAGAGCGGGTAACGTCTTTGGCGGCTAACGTAGGTGGGGACCGACCGACTCCCGGGATAAGGAGTCAGCTTCTACCAAGTGCCAACGGTCTTCTCGGAGCGCAGATGAGCGGGTGGATGTCAGGGCACCTTCTTGTCCTTAGGAGTGGAAACTGTCCTAAAAGGCGGATGAACCACTAGATGGTTAAAGGCATGGAAATGTGGAAAGGAAATGGGAATACTACCACATTGTATTTTTACCAGAAGGGACGAAGAAGGAGAATAAATAAATATGATGGTTCTTCCTGAGGTAAAAAAAAAAAATCCGTAGGTAAAATAGTCTCCCGTTCGGATCTCCGGGTGGGGACTACTCCGGGAAGAATCATCAGAGGAGATAATCACTTTCCTTTCAGCATGGGAACCTGGAACGTACGAACTCTACGATGTGAGGGAGAACTTGAAAATTTTAAAGTGGAAATGGACAAATGTAAAGTAGACATAGTGGGCTTGAGTGAAGTGAGGTGGCTAGGGAAAGATGAGATAGTATCAGGAAATTACAGAACATACTAATCGGGTGGCGATAAGGCCGAGAATGGTGACGCGATAGAAATGAAGAACGAAATAGCAAGAAGTGTAAACAAAGTGGAATACTTCAGTGACCGCTTGATGTTTGTAAAACTGCATGCAAACCCAGTGGATATTGTGATAATACAAGTGTATATGCCAACAACCGACCATGATGATAATGAAGTAGAAGTAATGTATGATCAGAACAGTGACATATTGCATCAGGAAGGACGATGCAAGGTCGACGCCATAGAAATGGGAAACTTCATCAGCGTAGTAGGAGAAGGAGCTCCGAATAAGGTAGTGGGACCATTTGGACTATGTAGAAGAAACGAACGAGGTCAATTGCTTAGCGATTTATGTAGGCAACATGATATGGTGGTGATGAACACGTGGTTTAAGAAAAGAAAAAAACAAGATGTACACGTGGGAAAGTCCAGGAGATAAAAAACGCTACCAAATCGATTACATTCTTGTGAAGCAACGTTTCAAGAATAGTGTACGAGACGTAAAGAAATTGCCAAGAGCGGACATTGATTCAGATCACAATTTACTGGAGGCGGAAGTGCAAACCTGGTTAAAATCGATCAGGAAAAAATGGGAGGATAAATCGAAAATGGAACTTAGAGCGACTAAGAAATATCGACGATGATGTGAAAGAAGAGATTGAAGAAAAATTCTATGCAATGGGATTTATGGTCGGCAATATAGAGAATACTTGGGGAAAAGTTAAAAAGATTCTACTTGACACACTCCACAATAACATTGGTAGGATGGAAAGAGCACCGAAAAAACATGAATAACTAAGGCAATGCTTAAGAAGATCGAGGAAAGCAGAAGGGCAAAAAACACGGATATCACTGAATACATTAGGTTGAATAATGAATTGAGAAGAGAAACGGACGAAGCCAAAGAAATGTACATGGAGCAGATATGTGAAAAAATAATAGAACTTCAACGGCGCGGCAGATATGATAGATTTGATCTGATGTACCAGAAAGCACAATAATTAGGAAGGAGACCTAACAGAAGTATGCGAACGTTCGGCATCGAAGATCAGCAAGGTAGTGTAACCACTGACCATCAAATAATCCTTAGAATTGGGGAGGAATACATAAAAGTTCTGTATGATCAGAAGAACCGCCTCAAAGGTATTGCGATCGATGCAGAGTAAGAGATGGATGATGATGAAAAAGGACCCAGTATATTGAAAAGGGAAGTAGTACAAGCAATCAAAGATATGCGAAGGAAAAGGCCACTGGAGACGACAACATACCGGTAGATTTACTCAAAGAATTAGGAGACAATGCGATGAAAGTACTGACTTCACCTACTAACAAGATCTACCTGAGGGGAGAATGGCCAAAGGATTTTCTTGATGTTACAATGATTCCATTGCCCAAGAAAAATCAAGCAAAGAAGTGCAGCGATCACAAAACCATTAGCCTGATTCCCCACACTGGAAAGATCATTGCACGCATACTGAACAGGCGGCTGGAAGATAAGATAGATGAGAGGTTAGAAGAAGATCAATTTGGATTCCGGAAAGGAAACGGCACCAGAGATGCTATTTTATTTATGAGAATTATATCAAAAAGAATTCTTGATGTAATGAAAGAGTTGTGTTTGTGCTTCATCGACTGGCGAAAAGCTTTCGACCGAGTCAATTGGACGAAACTTCTAAAAATACTTAAAGAAATCGGAGTCAACTGGAGAAATCGATGACTGATTCAAAACCTGTACATAGGACAACGAGTGAAGATGCGCTTGAATGAAGGAGAAACCAATAGTGTAGAGATTGGACGAGGAGTCAGATAAAGATGTAGTTTCTCGCCCAAATTATTCAACATTTAATGTTTAATGAAGAAAGCATTAATGCGAACTGGAGACTTCAAGATTGGAGGACGGATAACTAACAAGATCAGGAATGCAGATGATACGGTTGTAATAGCTAAAACCGAAGGAGGACTACAGGAGATGATTGACAAAATAGTTGACACTGGAAAACTGTAGGGAACGGAAATTAACATCGAAAAGTCGAAAGTCATTAGAATATCCCGTGGAAACACGCCCTTACGGATCAGAGTAGAACAAAGAGAACTTGAAGAGGTCGATAATTTCAAGTATTCGGGAAGAATTTTGACGAGAGACGCTTACTGCACTAAAGAGATCAGGTCAAGAATTGCCATAGCTAGGGAAGCATTCAACAAGAAAAGATCACTCTTAACTAGCAGGCTCAATATTGGACTTAAGAAGAAGTTGGTCAAATGCTATATATGGAGCATTGGACTGTATGGTTCAGAGACTTGGATATTGGGGAAGTTAGAGAAGGAATATTTGGTGAGCTTCGAAATGTGGTGTTGGAGGAAGATGGAAAAGATAAAATGGACAGAGAGAGCAACAAAAGAAGATGTTTTAAAACGGATAGGAGAGAAAAGGACACTTCTAGCTACCATTCTTCGTAGAAAGGCCAATTGGATTGGACACATTTTGAGAAGAAATTGTTTTCTTCACACCGCCATAGAAGGAAAGATGGAAGGGAGGCGAGGGAAAGGAAGAAGAAGAACACAGCTGATCGATGATTTGAAAGATAGGAGAACATATTGTGAGTTAAAAGAGAAAGCTGAAGATCGACAAAAGTGGAAAGCGAGTGTCGTGTTGCAGTTGGCAATGATATCAATGTATCTGTATCCAGTTTATCCGCTATCAATATCCCATTCATCCGAGAGTGTTGTGGAGCGATTTTTTAAACGTCAGACCTAATATACTTTCCATGAGGACATATTGTTACTGGCCGGCTAATAAGGTGTCTGTGACGAAAGTACTAGATGTTATGGAGATACCAAGAGCCACTGTCAACAATGCCATGTGAGCATACACAGTTAGTGTGAAAATAATGTCTATGTGCCATAATAGTGGGACCTGAGGTACTTTCGGCGAGTACAGATTGTTGGTGCTTGCTTAGTGGGAGTGTCTGTGACGAAAGTAACGAGTGTTATGAGAGTAAAGAGAGCCATTGTCACTAATGTAATGCAAGCATTCGCAATTAGTGCGAAAACTATGTCTGAATACCATAACAGTGGTTGTAAGACGACACTCTCTGCCAAGGACATAGTAGTTGAATGGATTTTGAGTTTAGGGTCCATTCCAGCAGCACAAGGTGGGTCAGGGATATACCAGGACAACTGCAACTAAATTACATGAGCCAATGATCATCTAGACATTCCGATTTCCATGGAAATTGTACATAGAAAAATCTATAAAATAAATATTCATGGCAGAGTAGCAATAGCCAAGCCCTAATGGAACCAGTGAATGTTATCAAACACCCTCAGTGATGCAAAGTCCAAATAACGCGGACTTCTGAGGAATAGAAACACGTCATGTAGCAAGTTGAATCAGTATCCGCATTCATTCTCACTACATGAAGTCGGGACGCGCGAACACCATCTGAAGCCTACGAAGCATGGAGTTGTTTTGTGATAGTGTGGGTGGTGGTATCGTTTTTTTTTCTTCTTTTCAGTGCCCATTGTAGCCTTACGTGGAATAGTGACTGCCAAGTTATTTGAGAAAATTTTAGAGAATCACGTTATCTATATGGTTCAAACAGTGTTTCCTGCTGGGAATGATATTAATAGTTAACGTCTCACGCATATGTCGCAATATGGTTAACGAAATGTGAACCGAAACTTAAACACTTGCCCTGCATTCCATAATAGCCGGATCTCAATATCATCTAGCCACTGTCTCTTTTAGAAAACTATGTCTGAGACTGGGACGGGTTGTCTTATTTTCCTTTACCACTGTACCTGAAGGCGCTGGAGCGCGTTTTACAGAAAGAGGATACAGCACCTCACTAACCACCTGTGCCAGTCGATTCCTCATCGGTCCCAACCTATGTTGACAGCAAAAAGCAGTTCTACACCGTATGAAGAACTACTTTTATTTGGTTGTGGCCTTTCGCATTACTCTGCCCACCCACTGTAGATTGTGTGTGAGTGTGAGCGTGTGTGAGTGTGTGCCAAAATCGTCTATCTTACATCAGCTGTCAAAAAGTGTCCTAATAATGAACGACAAACGCCTGTATTTGTTGGTCACACTAATAAGTACTGTTACGTATGCTATCATTTGCCTATTACCAAGTCGTTGAATAATTGGCAAGTAGTGGTCCGAAATTTCGGGAGGGTGCTGGATAAACTAAAACTAAATAAATGCATATATACATTAGTAGTTACATGTAAAAAAATAGTTTTTAATTAGGAATTATTTTAATCAATAATGTACAGCGAGTCAAAGGCCTGGGCGGAATAACTAATTTAAATAAGAAACGAATGAACAACAAATTGTGTTCTATGTTAAACGTTAAATTTTATAATTACACTTTCATTTTTTCTCCTAAAAAAAACTTTTTTTCATCCGTCTCTGGTCTGTTGATTGATGTTTCACTAATTGTTTTTTAATGGTATCAATCTTTGATCATTTTATACTCATTTTAATCCTGTTTAGAGCTAGTTGATTGTTGTAAATGTGTATCTAGTAGGTTGGGAACGAACAGCACGGTAAACCAGTGGTGCATCTCATTGCCCTGGGGATTAGTTGTACATCCGGAATGGATATTCCCTTTATACACTCTCACTGAACAAATTAGGCTTACAAAGACATTACTGATAAGTGGGAAAGCTTTCACCTTCGGTGAAAATGAGGTTAGGAGCTTGATCCGAACTAATGGGGAACGGAACTTTGTATAGCGAATAAAAATGATGGTGGGATTAACATTACCTTCTTTACATGTTGCTAGCCTTGTAAAAAAAAATAACTGTTTAAAACGTTCGTTTGTTACGTTCTAAGGCTGCAAAATTGAAATTAAATTATTTGCTTTAGGATTTAGTTTGTCTTCCTTTTATGTTTTCCTCTTGTGAAGTAGCAGTGAACAATATTTCATTTATGAATCATTCACTAATTTTATTTTATCTAGTATACATAGTTAGGTAAAAGTATTAAGGTGCACATATAATGTTTCAAAGCTTCAGAGAAACACATTCTGCTGAATGTTTTTAGGGGAAAGTAGATGCAACATAGAGGATATTGACCAATTGTGAGTGGTGGCAAAAAGGATGCTGCGTGGGTACCTCGAAAGATTAAACTCATGCAATCTTCATTAAGTAAGATATCTGTTGAAAAGTAGCATGAAGCTCAGAAAAAAAATAGTGATGCCATGTCCGTGTGCAAAATTGTAAAAAAAAAAAAAAAAAAAAAAACCTAATAATGAAACTAGTATCTTCCAGCAGATGCAGCTCTTCAGTGTATGATCATAAAGAAAGTAGACTGTCTAAATAATTGTACAATTCACGAGAGATTTATCATATTATGTATTCAAATATATCATTACCATACATGTTGACAACAGTATCTCGTGATAAAAATGCATCTTTAACGATCTTGTGATAGAAATGCATCTTTAACGATCTCGTGATAAAATAAGAGGTAATGCCAATCATTTCACTTAATATGCATCTGCTATACTTATCGTATAACATGGTATAACTCCATTTTGACTGAGTTAGGGACTTTATATTTCTTGTTAGATGCTTACATAACGGATCGAGTTCTTGACCAATTTTGAAATATCATATTTTTGGGGATGATATTTGGTTTCATATTATGTAAATAGGATTCATATAGCCACTATTAATTGCAGAATTTTATATTAAATATGGTGCATTCAATGGAGTTAGAATCAGAGTTCATCATATCTTCCAATACATCACTAATATCTCAAGAGATGGACAACATGTTGAAATGAAGTTGTGGTGACACAGTTCAATATGAAATTAAGACATATTAGTTCCATTCATAAGAAATTGTTTTATGTACGCCAATATATCTTGGACCTACTATGTCCTTCAGAAACGAAAGATTGAGATGTCTAACACAGATTTAACATTAGCAAGTTTCTAATTACAATTTGTGTATTACGTGTATGTTGTTTGTTAGCTCTCTCAATTCAATTGACGTTTCGAATGTCCTTATTCCGAGTTATCTCTGAAGAAGTCATATTTATATTGAGGTACTATGAAAACCAATAAACTTATCGCTATTGAAGCAAGAAAATAAAAACATTGCACATAACACAAACAGAAATTCGAAGTTTGGATAGCAACTTATTTATTTATTTATTACAGAAGTGAATTTGAATGCTGTAAAGGGCTTAACCATGTTACAAATGCAGGTTGTTTTTTCATGAAATATATTAACTTTTATCTTTAGACATGAAAAGGCGATTTAGATACCACTGAGTTTGGTGAAGCATAATTTAGATGCATTCTTCGAAAATCTATTTTGGAAATACAAAACGATTTTACTTAATAATTCCATAGAATAGAGTTAATCTATTATCTTTTGTATATGGAAGAACGATTAAACTATTCTTTGTACGTTTTGGAGGTACGTCATGGACGGTTATAGTGAAAATGGAAGAACGCGACTGGACATCTTTAACGCAGCATCCGTTACTGGAGAATGTTGTCTTATCGAGATACTGGAATGGTATGTTCATCTTGTCCGTGGTGCAGTGGAATCTGACTTTGTTTACACGGATGACAACGTGTGCCCATACGGAAATATCAAGTTACAGAAGCACTGAAGTCAGAAAACAAAAACTGTACGAATTGACTTGTATATTCCCGAGATACTCATTCCGTCGATTCTGTACCTGGGATTCTCCCGAGATGTGAATTACACAGAGAAATTCACAATCTGACATATTCCTGACTATCAAAAGTGTCCTTAAGGAAATATGGGGCTACACATCCCAGGCTTATCTGAATAATTTCACCGACAGAATGCAAATATATACACATGATGCTATGCTGTCCGAGAGATACATACATGTTACCTATGTGATCAGAACTCAATGTGCTCCTGGCATGGCTTTGCATCTTCCTTTAGGTTTACCGCGTGCCGTTTCTTTTCATGTTGGGTAATCTCAGTCACCCTTTGACCATAAAATTGGACTGATATTGTTTACACAAATGCTGGTCACTTGATGTATTCGTATAATATTCCTAAGAAATATGGATATTTTCTCCCTAGGAATCAGAGATGGAGTGGGTCAGTAGGTAGGTGGGTCACTGGGTCAAGTTTTCTGAGTGGGTCAGTGGGTCGTGGGTCAACGGCATTTGACCCACTGTGACCCACCGCCCACCGTGACCCATTGTGACCCACCACTCACCGTGACCCACTGTGACCCACCACCCACCATGACCCACTGTCACCCACCACCCACCATGACCCACTGCGACCCACCGACTCAGTATGATCTACCGACCCTCTCTGCTCACTGCATTGTAGACAGTATCTTCTGAAGACTGGTAAATTTGTCTTCGTTTTACTTCCAAGACGTTCATTTCCCTTCCTTTTCCACTTGTTTCTGTCTACTTACCTGAGGTGAGTATATCTAACCAAGTGAAAAAAGAACTTCAGGCGCTTTTGGATATTGGTATATTTAATTGCAATAATAACAATAAGACTTATACTACTACTTGGCTTTCAAAATCTGTGAGTTTTTAGAGGAGCTAACTACTGGAAAAAATACATTTTTGAATCACTGTAATATATAAATTATTATATAAAAAATTGAATGTAACTATGTGTACCTGATCATCACGGCAGAATTGCAAAGGCAAATGAAATTACTTTTGGTATGTAGTTAGGCCTTAATCCAAATTGGGATGTTGCGTTGCTTTCATTATAATAGCTACATATCCTAAGGAGGGTGAAAATCCGATTTTTTGCGAAAAAAAGATAGTATCTCGCAAGCCGTTATACTTACTGAGCTGAAATTCAGTGTATTAACTCTTTATTGAAAATAAACAGAATGTGTTCTAGCATATTTTTAAATTATCCTTTATGGAGGGGGGCACTTTCTATATATGGAAAATTGGTAGTGAGTTGGTTTGTAAAAATGATCGAAAACGATCGATGTTATTTAAGAAAAAAAATCAGAAACAAAAAACTACAGTGCTTGGCTTCATATATCCATTGCTTTCTATATAATAATTGCTGAAGCTTATGTTTATTATATGGAGCGCTTACAGCACAGGGCAATCAACCCAAATACTTGTAACTAAAATAGGCATAAAATTTGTACTGTAAGCTTAATTACACGGAAATTTCAAGTTTGGATTGTACGCATAATTATATTGAAAATTTTACACTTTTTTCCCTTTACGTTGGTTTACTTACCTTGATTTGGAACTTTAAAATTTCATCCTTTTTTTCCACTGAAAAGTATTGATAATTCAACAAGGAAATAATTATACTATGATAATTTAATTTAAATTCATCGTAATTTGCCACATGGCAAACAGCAGTGTGGTAATTGAAGGGGAAGAAAGAGAGAAATTCCCATTCACCTCTGAACACTTTCCAGGAAGCACGTTCTCTTTCGCTTTCTAGACGGGAGAGGGAACTTCGTAATGGCATCAAACCTTCATGTGTAATTACAAAAATTAAATTTATAAATAAATAAGAAATCTTCAGTTTATCAGGTTTTAATTGATAATTTATTCACAAGATTCCCTATAGAAGGCGTGGTAGATGAAGTTTCTGTTCTCCATGAGTCGACATTGCCAACTGACATGGTCGATATGGAAAATATGTTGTATGGTGATTGAGAGATGATACTTCTTGCTGAGTATTTCAAAACTGACTAAGAAAAATCGTTATCAGACTTAAGTCTAACAAGCAGATTGTCGATGAGGAGTTGCAGAAATCGGGTAGAAGTATTATCAATTTCCACTACAGAGTGTGAACGGGGATTTCCCCTTATGAATTTACAGATGACTGATATTAGAAATAGATTAAGTGCTCAAACATTGTCTAACTTGTTGTTCATCAATGTTAATGGCCCACCGCTAGACAAGCTCAAAGTAGACGAGTTATTTATTTCTTGGCTGAACGATGGACATTATTCCGCTGCGGATAATTTACCACGAAAAAGTTACCAACAGGAAATAAACCCGATTTCAGGTTTGTTTTAAAGTGGAAAATTACGAGCTATAGAAAATGTATAGGCCTACTTGTATTACTAATGGCTTATTTGTGCTATTCAACTTTGTACCTATTTTTTAGTAAGTGTCTTCTTTGCTTTAGGTAAACGACTTTGAATAAATATTCATAATAATTGCAATTATGCATATTTGTAACTTAAATTTAACGTGGTGTTTAGTGATTACACAAATTACAATTATGAGCATACTTTATGGAGATGCTCTCACATAAGGTACCCGAGCACCTTTATACACTACGAAAAACTGATTTTTCAAGTCGTTTGTGAGAAAAATACTGTGAACTGAGAAATCATAACCTTTTCCATATTGTACAGGGATATTTTCCTGTGAATAGAAGTTTCTTTTGAAATGCGTTGAGAAATTAAGACTTGCAAGAATACTCTCTTAGTGCAAGTATATTTTACGCACACACTAATTTCCCCTCACCTCGAACTGTTTCAATTTCCTCAGTGACAAACACTTTACCATTTTATATCATACAGATCAGATGCACCGTTATTCTGACAGAGCGGTGCTTGAGCGATTGACTAGAAATTCAAACTCCAATTAGTGAGAATTTCACAGTCATGTTTTATTTCAAGTGTAAACTCTTTAGTCAGTACAGAAGAGGCCGTGGATCGTGTTCAGAGTTGATGACGATGGATTTTGGTGAGTCAGAATAGGTCAGAGTGGACGAGAGTGGTTCATGATGAGTGGTGGTTCACGGTGGGCGGTGGGTCAGAGTGGGTCACCGTGGGTGGTGGGTCACAGTGAGTTACCGTGGGTGGTGGGTCACGGTGGGTCGTGGGTCAGAGTGGGTCACGGTGGGTGGTGGGTCAGTGTGTCGTGGGTCAAGTTTCCATTGACCCTCGCCAACTCTGCTAGGAATTGCTGAGCAGTGTGTAATATAGAGTTTGTTGACTCGCAAACTGTATTTGACCAAATGAAATATAAAGTTTTGTGCTAGTGCTAAATAAATATGGTTTGGAATGGAAGGATAGAAGACTTAAAAGAACCTTATAAACACGAAATGAAATCTTTCAGTTTAACGTCCCACAATTATACCATTTAGCCCAAGGGAAATAATGATTATGGGAAGTGAATGGTGATCAAAGAATTGGTGGAATAATCGCAGCCACACACACACACACGCACACAACACAAAATAAAGGTTATGTGCACCAAACATCAGGGTATGGATTTGACGTATTTTGTTACACAGAATCCAAATTTCAAAATCCCAGGGTATGGATTCGATATATTTTGTTACACAGAATCCAAATTTCAAAATCCCAGGGTATGGATTCGATGTATTTTGCTACACAAAATGCAAATTTCAAAATCGCAGGGTATGGATTCGATGTATTTTGTTACACAGAATCCAAATTTCAAAATCCCAAGGTATGGATTCGATGTACTTTGTTACACAGAATCCAAATTTCAAAATCCCAGGGTATGGATTCGATGTATTTTGTTACACAGAATCCAAATTTCAAAATCCCAGGGTATGAATTCGATGTATTTTGTTACACAGAATCCAAATTTCAAAATCCCAGGGTATGGATTCGATGTATTTTGTTACACAGAATCCAAATTTCAAAATCCCAGGGTATGGATTCGATGTATTTTGTTACACAGAATCCAAATTTCAAAATCCCAGGGTATGGATTCGATGTATTTTGTTACACAGAATCCAAATTTAAAAATCCCAGGGTATGGATTCGATGTATTTTGTTACACAGAATCCAAATTTCAAAATCCCAGGGTATGGATTCGATGTATTTTGTTACACAGAATCCAAATTTCAAAATCCCAGGTATGGATTCGATGTATTTTGTTACACAGAATCCAAATTTCAAAATCCCAGGGTATGGATTCGATGTATTTTGTTACACAGAATCCAAATTTCAAAATCCCAGGGTATGGATTCGATGTATTTTGTTACACAGAATCGAAATTACAAAACCCCAGAGTTCGATTCAATGTATTTTGTTACACATAATCTAAATTGCAAAACTCCAGGACGATTGACCGCGTCAATTTTGTTTTGTGGGCGAAAACCTTGAACGATTTTGAATAGGGAGCACACATTTTTTTTTCACCCATTATACAAAAAAAATTGGGGTTTTGTAATTTGCATTCGGTGTAACAAAATACTCCAAATCCATACCTAGGTGTCCAGCGCACATAACTTTGATTCTTTTGTATTGCTGTGTAATGGGACAGGAAACGGAAGTATCCCGAGAAAAAAAAATATGGTGATTATGCCGTCACTACAAACTTAGTTGGCCGGGGATTTAACCAATAATCCTACACACCGGAAGTAAGACTCTACCACCAAGCCACCGGGGCCCCAAGTACCTTATAAACAAACCAACAGGTTGGAGTATAAAAAAATGGCAGATCAAAGTGTATAATTTGAAGAGAAGTTTGTCATTTTCCAAAATCATTTTGTATTTAATTAGAACTAGTAGTTGAAGGATCTGTGTAGGAAAAATTGAGTTTCTGTCAGATGACTTTTATTGCAGAATTTCAACAAAACATTAACAGAATGTTAGAATATTTGAGGATAAACTGGAAAGAATATGGCTTGAAAATAAACATTACAATGATGAAAACAAAGTAAACTGAATTAAATGTAGAAATTAGAAGGGACAAAATGGAGGAAATTAGTGCTTTTTCGTATCTAAGAGGTAGAATCATTAGCAAAAACCTGAAATTTAAGCGGGAAATAGAAGCAAAAATTGAATTCGTGTAAAATACCCATTAAAAGAAGAACCACACATATATTTGCGGGTTGCTAAATAAGGAGATTTTAGAAAAGACTCATCAAATGTTTCGTGTTGAGTGTCGTAGTGTGTGGGACAGAAACAAGAAAGAGTTACAAAAAATGAAGTGGTTGTGGCAGTAATCTAATAGAAATCCTCGGTCTAATTAACTAAAACGAATACTGAATTCTGAGTTTGTTCATGAATAAGAATATTGTAAACACTCTCACTACTGGTGTATGTTTCTATTTTTTTCTTTCGTCTTGACTTTAGTCACCAGGCTTGTGACAATATGATGTTAGTTTTCTCTGGATAGCATCAGTCTCCCATTTCCATCATTTTATATTGGAAACTAACATTTTGATCAATACACGTGATCTGTATAACCAATGATTTTTTTTAAATAAGTGATTTGTAACTTTCCCTTAGAAAATACGATACATTTACACATTTTATAACTATCTTTCAAACGTTTTGGCCCGCAGATTCAGTTTCAACCGAAAAGATAACCGCTAGCCTAGAATGGTTGACTTTGGGGAAGCTGTTATTTAAAATCATTATCGTAGTTTAACAACCACAGCCAAAATGCATATATGCAGTTGTATAAAACAAAACAAAAAAAAAAAAAAAAATAATAATAATAATCTTGAAATCATTCAGAATAGGCCTAAATTTGTATTTTATCCCGTCTTCTGACGAAAGAGTATTTTAAAACTCTTTACTTTATCAAAAATAATAAATAAAACCTCTCATGCTGATTTTGTTATGGAACAGCAGGTGGTTGTTTTCGTTCTACCCAAGGGAAAATTATGTTGTTATTATAAACGTACTGTTCGTCATGTAATAGTTCTTATGTGTGAGTGTTGTTTAGACTTTAGTACTTCTTCTGTGTTGTGTATGTTTTTTTTTATGCATTATGATTATAAAAAACACGGTGCCTTCAAGGGTAGTAACCTATAGCAGATGAGAGGCATCTTGTTGCTGTCAGATCTCAATGTTTACAAAGACGGTAGCACCGTAAAAAGGGAAAGAACATCCTTTATACTTTCTTGTTTTTTGTACAGATTTCGTGATGATCAAACTGTTTAGTCACTATCAGTTAACTCTTATATCCTAACTATATACAAAACTATATGAACTGACATAAAATAATACTAGAACAATAGTTATCGTGTAAAGTTTCTAGTGTTGAAATGTCAACATCATTTTTCTTTTCTTTTCTTTTCTTTTTTTTTTTTGGAATAAACAAAATGAGTACATCATTGAAATTTAGTTTATTGTGCTGATTCATCCACAGGTCCCTGTATGTTTCATAAACATGTCTCGGTTTAAGAGGGATTAGTACAAACATTTCCCAGTATATTCCTATGTTGTCCTCTTCCTAAGTGGGATATTGGAAGTAAAAGATTGAACCCACAAGTATACATGGAGATAACTGATGCAAGGGAGTAATATTCATGTTTTATATAGTTTGAATACATTTTTTTAGAAACTTTGGAAGTAGATCTTTTGTTTTGCGTTTAGTTTTTTCTCTCTTTTTTAATTTATCCGTGCAGATCTCTCCCACTCTCCCTTGGTATAACTTTTGGGTAAATTTATTTTTACCACGCACAGCTCCTGCTATTTTAAGTAGGGCATTTCTAAAAACGCCTTCAAGGCAGAGCTACGATACTTTATAAGATGAAATTTATTTGAAGAACTATGCGGGCATTAACTTATTCTGCACATCAAGTGCAATCATTGTGTGACGAAAGTAGATTTTTTTTTAATTAAACCACATATGCTAATTATGAAAATGAAATTGGAAATGTTCCATCACGTGCCGATGCTTCTAGATTTGCTACACATACAATGTAGCCTATATTTCATATCGCATGTAATGCAGGGGCGGATCCAGGATCGACTTCTGGGACGGGGGCGGTGGGTTGTCATACTGCTACTTAAAGGTACTTTTAACAGCTTCAAACTTTGGGATGGGTTTTATTTATATATTTTATATAAAACAAGAAAATTTCCTCTTCTGGGGGACATTACTCCGATCGCTCACCCTGGATCCGCCACAAAAGTAATGTATTGTAATTCATGAAAAACGAATTAGCAACTTTTGCGACACTTGGAAATTATTCCGCTACAGTACAGAAGGAATCAGTAGCTGTATCATAGACCAAAATAATGTCTTGCATTACATAAATGACAAAAGCTTTACGAAAAATATCATTAAAAAGTTGCAAGCTAGAAACCTTTCCTGGAAACTTTCGTTTGTGCGTGGACGATGAAGCTTCTTGTAGGAGTGTTCAGCAATAATTTCACAAGAGATTTGGTTACCGTTTTCCTTTATATTGTATTTTCGTGGCAGTTATTGCTTGGTGAAATCAGTTTCAATGTATTACTCACATCTCCGAAACTAAGTGTCAACCCTGGCGTTTTTTAATAAATTGTCGCATACATTTGTGAAGGTGAGCTAAGCTAACGTTTCAGTATCTATCAGCAATTCCTCGAAAGTAGTATATTTCATCAAATTGAGAATCTGAGGCTCAATGAAAATACTTACTTTATTTTTTGCAGTCCTATTCGTAGGAAATTTTGACAGTAGGAACTAAATGTTCCTGCCGTCTTTGTTCATTATTTTCAACAAATTAATTCATGATTCCCAATTTTAAATGGATTGGTTGTAAAAGTTAAAAACAGAGGTTTCTGTTCGGAGCGCCAATTTTTCTATAAAGGTTTAAAAATATGAGTACTCTGTTCACGGCACCAATTTGTCTATATAGGTTGTGAATTAGTGGGGTGTTGAGTTCGTGTTCCGACTGCCACAATTTACCTTATGTGCACCACCGTTGAAGTCACCGTTCCCGAAACCAAGATTGTTTATGAGTTGATACGCCATTGTATCCGATTTAGGCATGACATCACACATGTAAATTAAATGAAAGAACAGAAATGAGAATGTATTCCTCTATGCTAATTAACGAAACAAAAGAGTGAGCTACATGAATTAACGGGTGTTTAAAAAAAACATGTTTACACGGAAGAACGAGATCTTGAAAGGGAGAGTGTTCTATTTGGGTTTCGATCCCGTGACCCTGTCAATTAAATGTTTAATAATAAAAAAAATGAAGACTGATTTCACGGTCATGAAATCCTGTCTTCCCGCGGTATTCCAGGGCTTTAGGAAAATAAGATCTCCCTAAACCCTGAGAGCAAACGAACATTTATTTGTTTTACTCTTGTAGCGTATTTATATTATCACATGTTGCAATGCTGAAAAAGAATTAGGCTCTAATGTTTGATGTATAGAGACGAATTAGACTGACTTTAACTTTCCATGAAAATTGGAATAAACGAATTTTGAAATAAGTAGACAAATATCCTGGACTGAAAGTCCTGAAAATCAGTACGTGATAAATTGCACTGGAAATTTCCTGCATTTCCTAACATTTTGACCTATCAAACTCTCATAGAAACAGTATTATTATTATTATTATTATTATTATTATTAGTAGTAGTAGTAGTAGTAGTAGTAGTAGTAGTAGTAATAGTAGTAGTAGTAGTAGTAGTAGTAGTAGTATTGAGGTGAGGGATGCAATAAGTGGCTTGCAAAGGAAAAGTTTACACATTTAGGTTAACAGTGAAAAAAAAAACTTTAATGATTAAAAATAAATGTGAAAAAAAATCAAGTAAATACGAAAGAATAACAACGAATTTTGAAAGTATAATAACAAATAAAACAAAAAAGTGGGTAAGGCGTGAGGCCTTAGCACCAAAATGTAATCTAGTCAAACGTATTGAAATTTTCCTCCTTCTTGACCTTTGACTTGAATTATTTTCTGAATGATTTGACATACTTGAACCAGGCAATGACATAGTTCTTCGTAACAAGTTTTAACTACATTAATTTTGATTTATTAATACACACTGAGTTCTTGAAATTAAGGATCCAAATATAATTAAATTATTAACCTTACATTGACCAATATCGATTGACATAATTATACGGATTAGCAGATAATTGCTATTGATCAATTGATAAATCGTCTCAAGATGTATAAAATTAAAACGAATGTGTATAGCTTCTCTGGAATCTGCCTTTGAATACCAAAATTTAGACTGAGTAAATCAAGTAAATTAGTGGAAAGAGTGACATAAGGAAATAGAGAAGTCATGACTTTTAAAGAAAATTGATAAGAAATTTTGAAAGAAAACTGGAATTGCTTAATAAGAATTGAGTGATAGCTGATTTTTGATTTTTGATTATTATTATTATTATTATTTTTTTTTTTTTACAACTACGACTAAACCTTGGGCCTAGCTGATGCATATTTGCGTATTTCGGTATAGTAATAAACATAGGTTATATATATCAATACGAATTGCATTGTCGTTTTATCACACGTAACATATATTTTAGCACACAGAGAAATATACTAATATACACGTATATAGATGATATATTGAAATGCGTACACATAACACAATTAATACATGAATAATATATATATATATATATATATATATATATATATATATATATATATATATATATATATATATATATATATATATATATATATATATATACTATAGATCTAGATCTATATATAGATATAATGCAAAGACGTCTGTTCAAAAGAATTTAGGTAAATTTACTTGTTTTCTGCAGTTTTATTATTATTATTATTATTATTATGTTGCAACATTTTCTTTTGACCTGGTCGTTGATCGTTGTATATGCGCATAGATCTTGATCTCCCTATTGTTTAGGAGGATCAAGATAATTAGTTGATTGCGGCTTTGCTTAGCCTAACGTTTTCATGATATGTAAATAATTATTCATTTTCTAGAATACCATGTCTAGCCAACGGGTATCGTAGCCTTAACATGATTTTTCTAACCAATGCTTCTCTATTTGATTTCTCAATTCTATATTCTTTCAACTCTCATCAGAATACTAATGGCAGTTTCATATCACAAATACCTACTAGAAAATGTTAACACATATCATTATTTCATACTAACAAAAATATTCACTGCACGACTTTACGTATTATACATACAATTAATGCATGGCAATAGTATGCTTTGGACATTTTTAAATAATTCGAGATAAAAAAGAAATAAAATCATAACCTGAACGCTGGCGTTACTTTCTTAACTAACATTACATACTTAATTTGTAAAGAGTATCTGAAGCTTTTACCAGTAACATCTGGTTCGTTTCTTTTCATGGACAAATTTTAAGCTACATCTTGTAGAAGTAGATTGCTAATAGATTTCTTTAGGTCAAAGGCACTGAAATCCATGTAAAATGGATGCTGTTGATCTGCGGCAATTTTCATTATCGCACAATGTTATACTATGTATGTTCTAATCCAGTACAGTGCTCTCTTGATGGGAAAAGTACGGTTCACCAATAACATAGGGTCCTTAGTGTAGTCCATTTCCTCAATGTGTTCAATCTAAATGAAAGAAATGTATGTAATTCGAAAACTCATATGCAACTATTTATTAGTATCTAAGAGCGAAATCTGGTTACGAATTATCACATTGAGTAAAAAATGTTGTTCCTTCAGATGTTACTTTAAAATTGTCTCGTAATGTATCACTAAATAGCTTCCTGAATTGCCAAAAATGAAAATACTGTTTTATCTTGTTAAACAAATATAGAACAAGAACATGAGCTTAAACTTCAGGAATAACACTACGTATGGCAATTAGTGATCAATCTGTCAAGGAAGGTTGGAGAAAGTTATGAAAAGTATAATTTGTCGAATTTTGTTATTGCAGTTTATAGCCGCATTCCAGCATCGGTGCTATATGAAACGCATACCTACAGTTTAAGATTGAGCTTTGAACCACTGTAATCCATTCAGTGATTTCCCACCGTAAGTCGAACCCGGGATTTCAGGCGTCAAAGGCCCGCATACTATCTGCCATACATGAGAAGAGAGCTTTCTCGATTTTTTTTAGTCACGCTACATTATACTAATGCCGCATGTCTAATGCAATGTTTCATATACCCTTCCAATTATTGACAGTAATTTCTATATGTAAGCGTATATACTCGTCAGCCTAATCATTTGACTACCTGTTACTTTTTGAACGAAATCGTTGGACTAATGTAAGCTTCACAGGGAATAGCAGAACCACTTGCCACGCGGTGGTAGAGATCTCACGCAATCGGTCAGTCTGCTACTTATGCGTAGAATGAGACAGTTCTGCGATATATCAGAGTTTGATAGACGGTAGATTATGATGACCAGATGGCTGGAAACGAACATCTCGGAAACATCACGACTCTATCGGGTGTTCGTGACCTGCCGTGGTTAGTGTCTTGCAAAGATGGGAAAAGAGCTACAAAAAAACACCAAACGACGAGAAGTGGAGCAGCCACATCTCATTAAATATGTCGAACGTCATAGGCTTTCGAGGTTCGTAAAACAGGCTAGGAAGCGAACTGTGGCTCAATTAATATATTTTAACAGTTAACAAAGCACGAGTGTGTCTGAGCACATCCTTCAACGTAAACTATTAGTTATAAAATACTTCTGTACAGCCGACTTCCTACACGTGTATCAATTTCATTTCCATTCATTTATTTGCCTGTTTCATTAGCTTAAAAAGCATGAAAAATTATCTTGTAAGCATTACAGTTGTCAGAAAGAAAAAAAATACAGTATTGTCAAGTACCAGAGGTATACATCATGCATCTTTCTAAAATACAAAACCACATAATAGGATACATTAAGATAAAAACATGACAATTTACATCGTAATTAGGTAACTGTTTGTACCACACCAGGCATGTACTCACGAGTAAGTATCTATTACCAACTCTTCACTTAAAGAGTCATTTAAATATTCTTTAATGGTGTAATAGCACTTTTCAGCGAGTAGAATATATAACGTCTTACCAAGAATGGAAACATTGGTCATATTTTCCAAGTACAGAGGATGTTTATTATGCAATCTGACACAATTCGTGTACACGGTTTTACTTATATTAGCATATTTTTGATGCATCACAAATATGTCACTACCTTGTTTTGTATTATGGCTATGAACATTTTTGTTAAAGATAAAATGTTTGTTTCTCACAGTAAAAAGAATAAATTTATAGATGTATAAGCTGGGGATTGTTAAAATTTTTGCTTCTATGAAAACCTTTTTACATGTCGATTTTGTGGGTAATCCAAAAATTATTCTAATCGCTTTCTTTTGCAATCGGAAAATGCATGAACTATTTTCAGCAGATCTCAAGTGTATTATGCCGAAGTTAATTAATGAATTAAACTTGGCTTAGTAAAAGCTAAGAAGTGCTTCTCTCGACACAGTACCTTGAAGTTTGAATAAGGCAAAACACACGCCACTTAATTTCTTGTTTAAAGTGGAGATATGAGCAGACCATGAAAGATCGTCACTTATGATTACACCTAAAAGCTTTGTCATGCAAGAATATTGGAGTAAGTTAGAATATATTTTTATTCTAGGTGATATGCGCGTTTTTTCCGGAAAATGAAAATGTAAGAGAATCGATTTAGCACGATTTATAATTAACCTATTCGCTGTTAACCATTTTATTAATTTTTCCGTAAAAATGTCAGATTTCCTCTCAACTTCTTCTATTGATTTCCCTGATATTATCATATTGATGCCATCAGCATATAAAATGCATTTTGCTGGATACATATATTTTAACAAGTCATTTATATATATATATATATATATATATATATATATATATATATATATATATATATATATATATATATATATATATATATATATCAGGAAGAGAATATGACCCAAAATGGAACCTTGAGGAACACCTCTGATTACAGTTGATAAAGACGAACAAGTTGTTTGAAACCCATCTGCTGCTAATTTTGATATTTGTACCGCTTGTTGTCTACTGGATAAATAAGAGATAAACCAGTTGTGAGCTTCTCCTCTAATACCATAAGCATAAAACTTGCTTAAAAGAATAGCATGATCAATTGTATCAAAAGCTTTGGATAAGTCGATGAATAGGTCAACAACATACTTACTGTTTTTTAATTCAAGAGCTATATTGGACATGTAATCAAACAAGGCTGTTTCAATACCTTTCTTATTTTGGAAGCCATGTTGTGATGGTGATAGTAAGTTACATGACTTCAAAAATTTGCAGAGTCGTGACTTCATCACATATTCAATTTTTTTTTTTTGAAAATGTTTTATCCAATGACGAACCGCACTGCACAACATTGTCGATTAAGACTGGAATGGTCACGAGTCCATCGTCATTGGACATCCGACAATAGCAGAACGTTGGATGGTCTAATGAATCACGATACTGCCTTCATCACATCAATCGTCGAATCCGAATCCGTAGTTTCTCAAGTTACAGCTGCTCAAGTTACAGTAGGAGGACGATATGCCGGTGGTGGCTCCATTAAGATTTGAGGAAATTTTACAAGATTATCTACGGGCTCAGTAGTATGTGTGGAGGGTACCATTACACATCCTAGCAGGCCATTGATAATAATGTACATCCATTCATGTATACCATATTTCAGGCTGTCAGTTGCAACTTTCTGCAACAACGAACCCTTTCACAAGGCCAACATTGTGTGGTAGTGGCCCGAATAGCACAGTGGTGAATTTCAATTGATACAATAGCCTCCAAAATTACCAGATTTTGGGATAACATTAAACGTAAGATCCAAGTTCATCGCCCCCCTCCACGGAATTTACATGAATTGAGTAGCTTACGTCTTTAGATGTGATGTGTTATTTCTACAGCCACGTACTAAGGTCTCGTTGCGCCTATGTCAATCCGCATTGCTGCTGCCCTGCAAGCTGAAGGTGAATTTATCAGATATTGGCTAGGTGTTAATAATCTTGGATAGTGACTGTATTGTATAGCATAAGTAGTGCTTAATTAAACAAAATCAAATAAATAGATCCAGTTGAAACTTTATAGCGGATTTAATTATTAACTCATGTTAGCAAGTTAATTGGACATAACAAATTAAGTGAAAATTGTTTACAAATTTCGTTTATCAGAGACATAGCTGGTTAATGAAAGCGTAGCAAAACGGAAAGTAACCAAAAATAAGTAGCTAAATAAATAAAATAAAGTTGAACAACGAACGATATACCATACACAATTTGGGAGATATGTTTTATGATAATGTGTACATGACATGCAAGTAACTTAAGTAGCTACAAGATGTAAGTGAAAATTTTAAATGACTCTTGCTTTGCGTGACAACCATTTTCACGACATGCTGATGGCTATGGATGTAAGCTAATGTACAGAACAATGACAGGTATCTACGACACACATCAAATGTTGTTGCTCTTCGTTCTTTACTTCCTTTTAATTATGAAAGGTGCTAAAGTGGGAAAAGAGAATAAACAAACGTTTTGTAACTATCTTTAGAACTTAATGGCCTCCAACTTCAAAAGTCTACACCACATCACTCATTATAGTCGAATGCATTAAATTACAAACATGCATACATACATATACATATACATATATATATATATATATATATATATATATATATATATATATATATATATATATATATATATATATATATATATATATATATATATATATATATTTGTAATATAATGACAAGTGTGATTGTTATCTTCTCAAGACACAGTGAAATGTATCCTATCTATATACGCGTACTTGACCAAAAGGAGGAGAGTTTAACACGAAATATACGTTAGCAAATAAACGATATAAAATAAAAAATTTGGTGAATTCGACAAGATAGCTGTAACCTGCTTGCTTCATGATGAAATTTTTAGCTCCCTCGTGGCTAAGTGGTGAATGTATGCGCCTTTGGCATAGAAGACCCGGTTTTGATTCCCGGTAGGAGCGCATAGAGTTCTATTCCACATTACACTGTAGGTTTTCGTCTCATATAGCCTCGCTGCTGAAAGGGGCGTTAACCCTGCGTTACTCGCGTACGGTCTCAGGTTACGGTTACAGGGTCTTTTAGTTACTGGTATTACATCGCTATAAGTTAGTAACACGTGCGGACAGTTCGCATAGCTTCCGTTTCTGCCTCTCCCAGCCCAGAGCAGCGAAACCTTTCTCGTGAACCGCAAATGAGGATTCGAAGAGCCACTCCAGATTATCAGCAACCTGCAACTGTTGAAATTAATGCTGGAATATGTTCGTTCTGTTAGTGGAATCAGAACAGAAAAAAAAAAAAAAACGATTTACAAGTGTCAGATGCAATAAATCAATCTGTGGAGAGCATATGAATGGTAAGGGGGGGAAACAAGGAATGTCCATGTGTATGCTTTAACGGGTGCTTTACCCTATTTGTTGATGACTATTGGTACTATTTGACTGTATATGCCATGCATGAGTAGATGTAGAAATGTCCAAGGAAAGGGGAAAAAGATTTGACTAAGCCTATTCATTTTGTACGTTATTTCCAATATTAAAACGTCGTTTTCTCAAAAATACAGTTTTGTGACATTTCGTCTTTTTTTTCCTTACTCTTAATATGTGTCCAAAAGCAACGTTTCTTGATAACTTATTTCGAGTAAAACGTTTTTTTTTTTTTTTTTTTTTTTTTGTAGTTAGATCATTAGTGAGAAGCTTTCAGTAGACATTTTTAAGTACACCTATTATTGTAGGCATGTAGTTACACAAAACACGTAATTACTACTAGCATAGCTGCTATTGTATGTAATATTAAAGTTTGCCATAAATTTCAATGTTTGTTTTTCATTACAACCAAATTTTAGTAATAAAAAGAAAACACGGTCTCTAAGTCCGTGCACGGGCAGTAATGTAACTTTTCTAGCGCGGGTAACGCAGAGCTAAACTGAAAATCAAGTCAAATCAAATCGAAACGAAGTTTATAGACAAACACAAATAACATATATGAAGGTTATTTTCCTTCAACCTCCGCTAAGACAACGGAAAGGGAACAAGACCAATCTGTTTGTTGGAGTTTGCCCATCCTGTAAATCGATAGACAGACCGGCTGTTCATTCGTTGTGGAGTATCTAACTATATATAAAAACATCGAATGCAATGGATGTGCCTGCCACTTGTAATTCGGTTTCCCCAGTCGACGATCCTGAAATTTCAGGGAACTTAGCAGACAGTTCAGAAATCCTAATCTACGCGACTCACGAATCACATGACTCACGCGTTCAGCAAGATCGTCTGCCGCCATAGCTTTACAACCTAGACAGCTCTCATCATGTGCGTCGTTAAGTTCTTTAACACTTCGAAGCAGGAATTAAATACCCATCTGCCGTTGCGAGAGGCGGTAATTTTAAACCATAAAAACATCAACTTTCCATAATGTCACAAAATTGAACATACCTAAAAACAATTTGCTCAATTGCAATGAAATTTCCACTACTTGGAAACGAAACTTCACAATATATAAGGACGTATAAATGATGAAATTTACTATAAAGACAACAACAATAATAATAATAATATTATTATTATTGTTAATAATAATAATAATAATAATAATAATAATAATAATAAAATCTTACATGTTACGCTTACAAAGTACTCCTTCCGTCTTATGTTCTTAGAAGTTCTACTTTGAGTGGTACAGATTGGAAAACCAAAATATGGCCATAATATTGCAGTCTACTCTTGAGTGGTATTTGTTTCGTTCATGTGGAAAAACAACAGATGGCAGAACGTGCATAATTTCGCCAAAACTACACCTAACGTACACGTGTACGTGGAATCACCTCTAGAAGAACTGTGGGGGTCCGTACAAGAGTACGTCGATTGGTTTGAATAATTAAATTCTGTGCAGAAGTGGTATGAGTTATGAGTTTATGAGTTTATCGCTGTACTTCTTACTCACTTCACGATAAATCACAGCTGTGTTATACCCTTTCGACTAGAACAATTGAATTACATCATGCAATTCATACTTGGAAGGCGCTTCAGCTGCATTCGATGTGTTTTCAAGTTTTCTATTCCACAAAGATAGAATGAAATAGTATGTTGGTCGGGCAGAGTAGTGGGCGACGTCCAACCTTGTTTTAAACCTGCTTTGCCACATCGCAGAGTTCTCCTCTGATGGCTTAACGATGTTGAAAGATAATAGCTTTCGTATATTATTGTCTGAGGTCGTTATAATTGTCAAGCGTCAAATAGCTATTCGTATCTAGAAGTACGTAATTACACAATAGCTAAACACTATCAGTCCAGGTTAGATCCCAACTGATATTATTGTATTATTGTGTTTCTGAGGCTAGCAAGTGAAAACTAGTTATTACTATGCGCAATGTTTATTAATTAATTAATTCTGCGGAGAAGAATTCATAACAAGTTTATGGTTGCAAAGAGGGGCTAGGTCTTCATATTTTCGTGGGAAGTATGTGAATTTATAGAATATCGACATGAATGTCTAATGAATTTTACTCTTATCTTGGTTTTTCTTCTCTCCTTGACATAAACGAGCTTCATCTTGCGAAGATCAGGCGAAGATTTGAATATTTTCTTGTCTCGTCGATAATATACCACATATGTCGATAACGAGGAAGGTCCATATACCGTGAGAGTTGAATTTTGACGAAAATTAGTGACAAGATTCAGTTCGAGTTGCTAAGCAACGTAGTAATAGTCACTAGATGCACAAATGCTTTGTTGAGCTGCTACACCGAAGCCATCTTGAAATCCAGTAGGCAATGTCCAAGAATATCCTTTTTGGCACAAAAGTGAGAAAAGCTTTTGATAGATCTGACTTCACCATTGTAAACCGGGTTAGGGCGTCTATGTGCGGGAGTACTTCCAGCGCATTATCGCCATCTTGAAAGGCGCCATATTGAATCGCGGTCAAAATGATAAATGGTAAGGGAGTCATGTGGGGTATCAAATAGCATTGGAAGTTACTCCTGAATCCATTTCTGTAATCAAGGTTTACATATCTCATTTCACTTCAGAGTTAAGAGCTCTCTCACCTACAGGAACATATAAAACTGTGCGAGTTAAATTTGTGTTATGAAACGCGGTCGTATGAGCAGTTGGAGGGTTTCAATTAATGAAGTAGTAGTCACTTGATGTACAATAGCCACTATACCAATCAGGTCTTGAGCCTAGTGAGAGAAATCGTTAATTAAATTGAAATACCTGTAGTAAAAAATGGAGTAGCAGCATGCTACAAATTATACTTATTTCGAAGCGCGATGGCATAGACTGGTGGTCGATGAAACACATGTTTAATAGTACTGACGAGCAGAGAATACCTAAGAGATTGTTCGCATATATATTAGGAAAGTGATATAAACTTGTGCATATTAGTTGAACGACCAAACTGGTTCGGATTCTACTATAATCAGTACTTCCACGTCTCCTTTAGCGTAGCAGGCATAAGTGTAGGACGTTAAACTAAAATGAACCAAAAATCTATTTTAGGCAATTTTACATGATCCATTATAGTGTAAAGGTTTGTTCTCCAATCTTGAAATCTTACTCAAAGACAATCATTGTTCCGAATATTGCGTTCTTTTCCAATACTCATACTTGACAACCTATACTTTACAGTGTATATTCCGAAGTTAAGATACTTTAATGCATTTATTGTCAGTTTGTCTAAACAAAATCGATTTATCGCTAACGCATTGAACAATGAAGTGGATTTAAATTATCAGTTCACAGTCTATTCTTAGAAGAAAATGCACCTGGAAACTTAGAATTTACTTTTCTTGTGTCTGTTCTGCTATTACTGGTAACAGAATGCATACACACCTGCTAAGAACAGATAGCAATAAAGATTATTACAAGATTCAATACTAAGTTGCAATCCATAAAACAAGCCTCTCTCTGGCTTTTTTCTTCAATATTAAATAATTAAATATCTGCATCTGTCCACCTTTAACGATGAAAAACTCGTTTATAATAAGGACTTTAACATTCACGAAGATTGGTTAAAAAGGAAATATTTATTTTAAATAATATTTTTTCGCATATTGTAATTCTGAATAGGGGTCGCGGTGGCTCAGTGGTAGAACGTTCACCTCTGGTGCTTGAGGTCCCGGGTTCGATCCCAGCCCCGTCAAGTGAACTTTGTGGTGGACAAACGCCGTGTGCGTGGGTTTCCTCGGGGTTCTCCCGTTTCCTCCCACTTTCTTCGTTCCACCATTTCATTCATTACTCACCATCATTACTCGACATTGCCTACTGGATTTCAAGATGGCGTCGGTGTAGCAGCTCAACAAAGCATTTGTGCATCGAGTGACTATTACTACGTTGCTTAGCAACTCGAACTGAATCTTGTCACTAATTTTCGTCAAAATTTAACTCTCACGGTTTATGGACCTTCCTCGTAAGTCTAACCCTAAAATCAACAACAGTAACTAGAGACCTGAGCACCAAATTGTTTTATATGTGTACTAAGATCAAAAAATTCTATCACTATCCCAATTTAGGTCAAGATTGGATACGTTCCATTGATCGTGTACGATATATATTTTGCTGCTGATATTGATTTTCAAAAGACAAAAGTACGATAAAAAAATAAATAAGAGGACAAGCTTAGTTTTGTTCAGTTAAAATGTTTGTTTCCAGATACCGAGACTGAATGTTCCCAGGTCGCCACAACTAAAGGTAATTAAACTGGTTAAATATTCATCTTGTGCAGAATGCTTTCCTTTGTAACTAGTGTCCCGGTACTGTCTTCTTGCCCCGAAGAAAAATAAAAGATATATACGAAAGTCTGTTTTGCTACTTGCAGTGTGCTTTTAGCTACGTGTTTTCTCAGAAACAGCCCAGATTGTACCAAATGAACTTTGTGGTATACAAACACGGTGTGTGTGGGTTTTCTCGGGGTTCTCCCGTTTCTTCTCACTTTCTTCATTCCACTATTATCTCCATTTTTCATCATCACCGTCTCCTTTAGCCTAGCCGGTATAAGTGAGACGTGAAACGTAAAGATTTCATTTAATTTTTCAGCTGAAACAGAAGCAAAGCTAGATATTTTAAAAGGGTAAATTGCATTAATGTTTTCTTTTCTCATAACGTACTGACATTACTTCCATTCAACAGCTTGTTAAAACATCTAAATAAGTCAATTTGACGTTGGTGTCTCTTCCTAAAATGTATGTCTCTGGGCAATCTAAAAACGTTTATATATTTATTTTGGTGCCATGGATTTCGAAGCGTATCTTCACAGATATCGTCTCGAATAATTATTCAAAGGTTACCAGTAAGTTAGATCTTCAGCCCCAAAATATGTATATTTCTTAATTCTTGCACAAACAGATGGTAGGTTCGGAGAAAGCCCAAAATATTACCAACTGTAACACTTGGGGATATTACCTAGTTTGTATTAATAATAGACTGGGAGAAGTGGTCTAACACATTGACAGGAAAATACTCTTGTCATTTGATGTTGTTGATACAACACACAATCTTTCTGGATCCATTGTTGAGGCATACGGATAATATTTCGTCATCCAAACGCAAAAGAATGGAAATTTAGGCGAGGAGAAAAATGTACTCGTTATGGAGACATTATTTAATTTGTACTAGCAATAGGTTGAGAGCAGAATATTGGTCTGATATATTGATAAGGAAAGTACTTTTGTAGCCCATGAAAAAAAAAGTTATATTTACCTTGAGGAAGGCGCACGTTCCTTTCGAAGTCTGCGGCTTTCCGATGCGTTCACAACGAGTTTTTATGGATCATGAGTACGCTTTGAATACGCTTACCATGTATTTAAACGTGGATATCTTATCGCAATGAACTGTAAACGAGAAAGCAATAAAAGAAACGCGCAGAATACATCGTTTTGAGCGTATTTGGTGCGTTTCGAAACAATAGACCATCTGCTGTTTGAGAATCAGTAAAATATATCTAAAGGAAGGGAAAAAGGAAAGACATGTTGCTACGCAAAGGGATTTAATCATGAAACAGTTGCTTGGAAGATCCGTTGTGCAGAGTATTTGAACTCTGCTATTATAAAGTTTGTATGTGCATAACAAAAGAAAATTCACAAACATACAAGAAAATTCCGAATAAAAGAGCTAATCACGGAAAAAATCTAAGTAACACAATAAGGTTACATAGAAAAAAGACCTGGAAACAATGACTGACTCAGAGTATGATTTATAACTCTAGCGAAAGTAAAATTACCGAGTAGCCACCTAGGTCGTGTTCGCTGCGGTCGGAGGGGAAGAGAGTAACGCATCAGAAACGTATCCTCGTATGGCCATAGTATAAATCCGTAACTGGGCCACGGATGGTGTATATCTTGTCCAGGAAGATAGAAGGTTCGGAATAAGCACAACAATTTACTCACTGCAACACTTCGTGATATTAGCTAGATTGTGCTAATAATAGATAGAGACAGGCGTGGATCCAAGGGGGTGCTATAGGTGCTATACCCGCCCCCTTGACGCTCAGGTGTACACTGGATAAAATGGGCTTCAATCCTGCTTTACGCTGGATAAAGCTGCAAACTATGGTTTAGCCAATTCCTTGATCATATCCTGGATCCGCCACTGGATAGAGAAAGGCTTGTTGGTCTCATAGAGGATGGCGCAGATAAAAGTCGCTCGTGTAAGAATAAATGAAATGCAATGAAATTAGTAAAACGAAGAGCTGAAATGGACTTACCATTTCTTTAGAATGAAAAACAAAGTGAAAATAGAGACAAAAGTACAGCGAAATAATATATTTATAAAATATGTTGAAAGTGACCCCTGCGACATCAATTCACAATTCTGCATGTGTAAGTATATTCAGATACACCTGGCCTAAAGTTCGGATATCGATGGCGGCGAATTCGTGGCTAATGTTGTCTTCAAGTTCCTGTATTGCGTATGGATTATTTTCATAGACCTTGCTCTTCAGGTGTCCCCACATGAAGAAATCACATGTTAGATCCGGAGAACGTGGTGGCCACAAACCTTTGCTGATAGTTAGTTCCTCAGAGAAAACATCATGGACTCATTCCAGGGACACCTTACAAGTGTGGCATGTAGCTCCATCTTGCTGGAAATAGCAGTATTGTCTTTCATATTCAGTGAATTGAGCACAAAAAAGTATCAATAATGTCCATATATGCAACTGTTGAGTTGAGTTGATTTTGAGCTTATCGTCCCGTTCAGCAGCGAGGCTATATGAGACGTGGACCTACTGATTAACGTGAAATCCGAACCACATGAGCTCCCGCCGGGAATCGAACCCGGGTCTCCCGCGCCAAAGGCGCGTACGCTAACCGCTTAGCCAAGGAGGAGCCATATATGCAACCGTATTAAGGGTAGTGTCAAAAATATGGGTCCAATGATTCGCGTTCCTGTTACACCGCAAAAAAAAAAATCATCATGGAGTGCTTACTGACAAACAATATTAGAGTTCTCAGTTGCCCAGTATCTCTTGTTCTGTGAATTCACATAACCGGAAAGATAAAACCATGCTTCATCACTAATGATGTAATGGAAAGAGTCCAACTTCACTGATGAAACAAACTGAAACAAACTGATGAAACAAACTGAAAATTGATGTATATTATCGATTGTTGAAGATATAATAATAATCAATAATTGCATAAACTGTCCATTGTTGTAGCTGTTTACTCAATATTAGAAGTCGAAATATTGTATTCACATTCAAAAGTGATGCGGGCTACTTTCAGCTGCGCCACCCTGTATATTGAAAAAAAAAATGCATTTTTATCGTCTGTCAAAGGAACACTGAAAGAGTCACATTTTTGCTAGAAATGGGAGTGCACCCATTTTTAGAACTGTCACTGTACCACGGAAGGTTTCTTACCTCTTCATTTGGACTCATGTGGATGAAAGGTATGGAAGCGATTCAATTATTTCCTCCTGTAACACTTGGGAAGTAGTATAAGTAGTGGTATAAGCTATTTATACCAAAGATAGACTGAGAAAGGATTATTGGTCGAATTTATTCACACAAAAGTACTTGAGTCATCTCATCTCGTTAAATTGCACAACAAAACTTATACTTATGTTTCTCAATGTGCAATCCTTTCTAGATTAGCCACTGGGTCACTGAAGGTTTACATAACTTCTTTCTTACCCAGACGGTTGGAATGCTAGGAGGCAGAGACGGAGTTGGTCAGTAGGTCATGAGTCAAGTTGGTCAAGATTTTTGAGTGGGTTAGTAGGTTGTGGGTCAACAGGACGTGACCCACTCTGACCCACCGACCCACTCTGTTCAGTGGATTGCAGACAGCATCTTCTGAACACTAGTAAATTTGTTTACGTTTTACTTTCAAGGCCTACATTTTACTTCATTTTTCATTTGCCTCTACTTACCTGAGATTAGTATATCTAAGTGATAACAAAAAAAACTTCAGGCACTTTTGGATATTGATATTTGAAATTGTAATAATAACAATACGACTTACTACTTGGTTTTAGTGACACAGTCGAATTTTATACTTGTTTTACGTTAGCCTACTGTACCTTGATTTGAGACTTCCAAATTACATCCTATATTCCACTGAAAAATATATGCAATTCAACATCGTAATAATAATACATTACAATTAAATTGAAATTCATCGTAATGATGCATGACAAACACTTTACCATTTTATATCATAAAGGCCAGATCCACCGATATTGTTAGAAAGCGGTGCTTGAGTGATTGGTCGTATAAATTAAACTCCGATTAGTGATAATGTAACAGCCTTGTTTTATTACAAATGTTAACTCTTTAGTCAGTGGTGAGAAGGGTCAGAGTTGATGACGATGGGTTTTGGTGGGTGGTGGGTCGCAGTGGTTTATGTTGGGGTCAGAGTGAGCCACGCTGGGTGGCGGATCGCGGTAGGTCGTGTGTCATATTTGCTGGTCGGTCAGTGGGTCACGAGTGAAGTTTCTATTGACTCACATCGTCTCTGTTAGGAGGGGGTAAAAATATTACCCACTGTAACATTTGGAAATAACTAGTTTGTACTAACGATATAATCTGTCTAATATATTGACAAATCAAGTTTTTGCGTCTCGTCTTATTGAAATAACAGAGCAAAGATTTAAGTCTTTGCTTCAAGGGGGCACCCGTCCCTTCCGTATCAGTAGCAGGTTAATATTTCCAAAACTGTGAAGATAATATTGTATTGATTAAGTGAGAAAGGCAGATAGTAACGAAATAATATAATTTGTAAAAGTTTGTCCTACTTTTCTTTTTTTTTTTTATTTTTTTTTTCAATAGAGGGAACACATTTAAGTATCACTGTTGCGTTCTTCCTCATTAATTCAATCTTTTGAGAATAATTTCCTGTAACTGTCATGGTATTCAGACAATGATAGTGTTCAAATGCACTGATGTTAGATGAGCACCATCTGATATGATTTGTTGGTAAAGGGAAGTCCTTGGTTAGAAGAAGATTATTGAAGATAAAGAGCACTCTTGTTCTCTTCCACACTTTGCAATCACCGAGTATAATTTGGAATACCACAAAGCACTGAAATGTGACGACGCACAAAATTAAGCAAAAAAAAAAAAAAAAAAAGTACTTTCTCGGTTGGTCCTCCAGCGAGTACCACGTGAAACAAACCACCGCGAAATTCACCATGATGGTAATGAAAGTGGACGGTCAGCATTTCCCCAGTTAGAAGCATTTCAGTCTGAAGCTATTGTTGGGAATGTGGTATTAATTTCTCCCGAAAGAGCATTTCAGGCTATGACAATGAAAAGGGAGGAAAGTCTTCATTATTTAAAGACAAACTTTCCGGCATATGTACTGTTCCCCAGTAGAGGAATGGATCTGACCGTGGAATCGTTGACTTCACTGCACGAGGACAGAGTAGACGATTAAAAAGCTACAAACTGTTAGTGTAAAAATGGGAATCGGTATTTCTGATAAGATCTAAACTAAAAGTGGGTGAGAAAACAAAAGAAACAACTAAGAGTGGGGCGAGGGGTTACCAGCAAGGGAAAGAAACATTCACCGTGTGTATAATTTCGCATGCCAGATCCTCACATCATCGTTTATCGAGAAGCGTGTGTTCATTAGCCAGTCTCCGCATCGATCGGTTAGCGAAGTACATTTCAGATTGGTTGAGAGCGCAGAGGGCAGGGACTAGCCAAGTTGATGTTGCGCTCGACTGGGGAATCCCCGCGCACCTTCTTATTTAGTTGGGGGTTCGACTCCTTGGTAGAATCATCTGACTACAGGTGCTCATCGAGGTAAGTAGGAAAATCTTTACATTGTCGGTTTAACGCACCGCCTTGAGCGAGAAACTTTTTTTCTCTTAACTTGTCTGCGTCCCTGAGAGGTTGAAACTTTATTGGAAATCCATTCCAACATCGCAAGGAAGCAAGTTAACGTTATGTCTTCGTGCGCGCGAGTGCGTGTATCTATATGTGACTGTGTGTATATTTATGTGTATGTGGGTGTGCAAATATTTGTGTAATCTTTCATTTCAATTAAGCAGTATAAGATATGAACATTCCTATACGACTTGGTTTTATACATCATTTGACACTATTACGTAAATAAAGAACGTCATTGACATTTGCTATATACTATAAGCCATATCAATAAATAACTAGGTGGTATTTGAAATAGAGATGACACTGGTTTTTGATGTGACTATAATTTAATGAGCCACTCATATGCCAGTCAGAAATATACATTGCTATTGAATTTTAACAAGTTTTGTCCTGACAAGAATGACGAAAATATACAATATCTTTGATTCCAACGAATACACGCAAATGTTCTCGAGTTTTTTTTGTTGGACCCACTCAACCTGTTACACGTTTGCTTCGGGTGTGTTCGTGTTGTAACTGTTTCTATATAACATTTCTTTTTTGTGTGTAGTTTGCTTGCTTTCAAATTGTTTTACGAAAGCAAGCTTTGTGAAAAATGTTGAAATATTTCTCACGTGAATATTTTACACAATACATTGCTTGTTTGGTAGACTTAAAAAAATGTGTGGAAAAATCGGAAATTTAATGTCATAAAAAGTGTCACATAAATTTGGATGAACTTACAATTCTGGTTAATATAATATGCATGCGTAAATATTAACAAGGGTAATTTCGAAAGGGATAATTGGCTGGTTCCAGTGAATAACCGGCTAAGTCGGGAAAAGTAAGTTTTACAGGAAAGCAGTTTAAAGGTAAATTTTACAGCAGTTACCTCTTTAATTTTGACATAACTGGTTATGCACATTTTGTAATTTCATCAATTTTAAAAATTTGCTTTAGCCGCTTCTACACAATGTAGAACTCACCAAAAGAATCTTATACCTGTAAAATCTTATTTTATTTATTTTTTTTTTAAGAAAAAGGAGTAGACTTAGCCGGTTATTCACTGGAACTAGCGAATTATTTGCATCATTTCCCATATGTCAGTACCAAAAGTCATACACCGTGGTTTTATTTTTAAATAATTATTATTTCTTTATATACGTTTATTTTTTTGTGTAAGTTCCGATTCCCGGAGAAAACAATTATTTTGACGTTGTTCGATCATAACGACGAAATTTGGAATACGCATGAATTAAGAGGTTGCGAATACTGATTTAGAAAGTCAGAACTAACAGTAATAGGAACAGATGTGCTGATCATATAAAAATAAATACATCTAGCTCTTCATAATCTTTTGTGTTCTAGAATGACATGGAGTGGCTATACGGTTGACTTACGCGTTTTTGGCCCGAGAGACCCATGTTCAATTACCGGTGAGAGCTCATGTGGTTCGGATCCGAATGAACGAAATTATATTTTTTTTTTTCAGTTTTAAGTCCCATGTTTATGCTATGTTGGCTAAAGGAAACAGTGATGATGAGAATGAATGAAATGATTGATTGAGGAAAATGGGGGAAACTGTAGAGCCCCTGAGAAAACCCACGCATCACGGTGTTGTCGACCACAAAGTTAAAGTGACGCGAGCTGGGGTCGAATGACGGAGGCCATGCATCAGGGGCGAACGCTCTACCATTGAGCCGCCACGGCCCTTACTTTAAACTCGAATCGACCAACCATCCAAATATGCATAATTTAGTCAGTTAGATTTAATATATTCAAGTGCCAAACATTCAAAAAATAATTTAGTTCTATAACGCTTTAATTCTATTATGTATTTGCCCACTAATTATTACAATTATATTTGTGCAATGGAGAAGAAACTATTTTATTCCTTTCAGAAATTTTCTTTTATCTATGCATCCGTAAAGATTCTTTTTTTATCTTTCTTTAATTGTCCCCTTTTTTGTCTTTCTTTAATTGTCGATGAAGCACGAATACATCACTTTGTTGTGTTCTCTCAAATAACACAACTAGGGACTCATTTATAAAATTATTATTTTTGAAAGAATGGTGTCAAATCTGATCTGAGGTATCCTTTATGTAAGCTCACTCATAAACACACACCATGGGGGCTACACTAATTGATCGTTGATTTGTACTTGCATATTTTATCAACAGCGAGGATATATATATAGAATAAATAAATCTTAAGTCTAAACTTTGGATATGTGTTCGACTATCTCCCACGAGGAATCAAACCCAAAACCTCATGCACTAAACACATCTTACGCTAGATACTATAAAAGCGAGGATGTCTGTGTTCCATTTATTATTCTACGTAGAGTTTGGTTGTCGCGAGTACAATTCGAGGTGGGGACACTTGGTCAAAAAAAAAGAGTAAAAAAATTTTCACGCCAGACATCTTAAGTAAGGTTTTACTCATTCACGCCAGGCGAATCTCGGGATGGTATCTGACATAAAGGTCCCAGATCGCTTCCTGATTTCCACAATCCTTTGTTCCTTCCCTTTCCTCGGATAGTGTGATTGCAGAGTGGCGTCATCTCTCATACGTGAAGGGCTAACACGGTACCGGATACCGAAGGCCCAGAAATCTAATTTCTAGTCCTAACGATTTAACGTCTCTGCTCACATCATAACTATGCAACACGTAGCATAGCAAATTAATATGGGATCTAGGAAGTGCTTGCGTTCCCAACGGGAATCAAACCTGTACCTTACAAGATCTCACAATAGACAGAAATACTAAAACTATTTAGTCACGCTAGAATTTATTTTGACGCTAATAAAGTATATTTATACATTATTGAAATCATAGATGTTGCGTTTCGTTCTCAGCCTCATGGTGATGTATCTGTTAGAACACGATATCGCCAGTACGATCCCAGGTAGTCACATACATTTTTTTTTTAAATGGTAAAGTATAACTTGCCTTGGTTGTTGATAGGTATTAAGGATTTTCACTTTATTGAGATTTTATATATTTGTTTGTTTTTTGGTTTCTTGAAATTTAGCATTCGTTTTCAAACATAGGTTGTATAGCACGTGGATCTTTGGTTTAAAGTAGAATCCGAACAATCATTATAACGCGTCCAAATTTTAACTCTCCTACTCGGATTCGAACTCTGGATAATGTGCACCAAAAGCATGCGAGATAGTTATTAGATCCGCGGGAAGGCCGATTACATCCACTGTTCCATCTCCATTCCCGTGATTGTCTGTTTTCTCTTCCAATTTACAGAGCATGAGATAACATGTTAACGTATTTATTATTATTAATTTGTTATTCACAGAAAATGCTGACGTTTCGCTGTAAAATTCTCGTAAAGAGATGACATGTGTTTCAAACATCATATTGCGTGTGTTGTGGATGGTGAAATGAACTTTCGAATACGCTTTTATAATTAAACAGCCTGGCTTTGGCTGTTTAATTATAACTTATATTACATACTAAATTTCACAACTTCTGGTTTAACATCTCGAGCATAAATTGTGCTCGAAATAATGTTATACATTGATATGTGTGGTACATAACGGTCTTGTCCCATTTCTTTAGAGATTAATAAGAAACCGAATCAATAATAGTTATATTATATTAGGAACTATATTTTTAGGTATTCGGCATCTATGACTTATAACTCCGTCATGTATGAAGGATGACGTGCACAGTCTACCGGGGAACTGAGACGGAACATATAAATGATAAAGAAAGGGACCTGTATACAGGGCCAGCCATAGGCAATTTGCCGTCCCGTGCCATGACAGCATTTGCGGCTCTGCCCCCTTTCCACAGAAAGAACAAAACTTAAAAACCATGATTTTATGTATGCTATTCCATCATGGACAACGAATGGGAGGGAAGGAGCAATCGTACTCAGAAAGGCCTAAATACTACAAATAAAATTTCGTTGTGTCTGTTTTCTCTCTTTTTTAAATAATAATATATTATGTTAGTGAAAGATAAATCAAATACACCTGCAGAAGAAAGATTATATTTTAAAACAAAATACAATTCAGTATCGATTTTAGATATCAATATACCACTTGGCAATTCCAGTGCAACTAGTTATTTTATCTTTATTTCTTGATTTTCCTTCTACATCTGTTAAAAATGAAAAAAAAAGAAACTTGTTTCCACGTTTAATGATAAGGAACTTGTTTGTGACAAAGACAAGACTAGTCTTCATACGAAAACTGTGATAACTAAATGGAACGGGTGTTTGCTACTATTCCACAATTGAGTTTTTGTATTTGACAACAATCATGCAATTTATGCTGAGATTTGTTTGACTATTTGCTTTAGCACTGTCTGTGTGATCATAAACTAATGCGACCGAAACGTGATTTATGGATGTAGTATTCAAATAGGTCAGCTTATGAAATTTAACTACCATCATCATGAAGTTTGTTTCAACAAAAAATATTTATTTTAAATAATATGGTTATGGCAAATTTTGCAGCTCCTCGATACTTGTCACCCCGTGCAAACACATGCGTTGCACATATAGTAGAGCCGGCCCTACCTGTATACTAGATACTGTACGGGCATTTTCCTGGTGTTAATGAGGAAAACGCAGGGAATAACTCATTCTGGAGGCTTGCCTGCAAAGGCATTTACACCTTTCTGACAAAATGTTCCAGCCAGCAACAATAGCAACTATAATGCTATCCTAAAGACACATTTTCAAACGCCTATTTACATTCTTTGCATAATGAATTGTCCAATCCCATTGGTGAAACGTATACTAATTTTTTTATGTTGGCGTCCCAAGTGATTTCAATGACAAATATAAAACTAAAATTGACCACGTTTTGTCGGTTGGAGTTTAGGGTTTGGTTGAAAAATCAAAATGGGTACCTCGTACACCAGAGGTGTGTGCATTAGCCACTTCACCGGGGCAGAAGGTTAATTGGCTTGCAATCACGTCCTATGACAATAGTACATTTCTATATAATGTGACCAATAATTTAAAGTGCGATCTGAACAAAAATAGTGAGGTCCGATGCTCTCCCACCGGATATCGAACCCAGGATCTCATGCACCAAACGCAAGTACGTTATCTACGAAAGTAACTAAAAGGATTACGTAGAAAATGTAGATATACTAGATAACAACAAATTTATTTTAAAGCAGTTTTGTGTATATAATTAAGTTGGTTTCGATACATAATTCGAAATATATATATATATATATATATATATATATATATAGTGTGCGAATTAGATAACCTATATTGGGGGGGATAAAATTAGGCCAAATGACATAGTCTGAAGGTTCAAATTTCAAAATGAGACAATAAATGCCTTACCCCCCATATTATATATATATATATATGGTGGGGGGGCATGTGTAATAAATAAGAGATTTATTAATTTAATAAATCTACCGACAATAACTATGCACATATATATTGTGTGACATACACATACCCCACTAAACCTTTCTGAACGTGTTTTAATGTTGTACTCATTCTTGTCCCCGTAGCTCTCTAAGGTTTATTTATTTAATAATTCGGCTCGAGCGATAGCCATGATCACAAGCATATGTTAATTTTTCCACTCATATTGAAAGCTTCCACTTTGCATTAATACATACAGTTTGCGAAAAGAAACCTACTTCAGTCTTGTGAAAACTACTAAAATTATCAGTTAAACCGGACATTTTTTTTTTAAAGAAAATCTAGATATTAGCCTATCAAATAAGAAATGGATTGTTGCTGGTCCCGATTTCTCACATCAAGGTCAAATTGAAGGCCAAATATTTAAAATCTCTCAATTCAAATTTCGAGCTTGTGCTTCTACTTCCCGCTAAAGCTGTGCTCATCACGACTTTTTTTTTCTCCAAATATCGATTCCGTGATGGGCACGGAAAGTCAACACTTAAAAATTACTTTACTGTTAGGTTGAAGATGAGTTGATTCACTATGGGCTACGTTATTCAAATAAAGTAAAACATTACACTGAAGTTTTTCAGACAACATTAATTGCGTGGACAGCAAACTGTACAGCGAAAAGATGGAAAAATGAATGGTTAACTTTAAAAAAACCCGCTCCAGTTGAAATGCTTATACAGACACGGACGATGACACGGAGAACCAGTCGTATTAACAAATGCTGAAACAAATCTTGAATTATTCCCTTATTCACCTAAAAATCACCTTCATTAACATGTCTGGTCACTAGGAGCGTATCCTCCAGCGTGTACGTTAACATATACTTACGAGAGAATACCTATATCTCAGATTTTGAGTACAGTTTCAAAAGTTCATTTCCGTAAACTGTAAAAGCAGTGATTACTATGCTAATTATCACAACTTAAATGCAACTTTTGAGTTGCATACACACAACTTACTAGGGAATGAAGACCATGTGCTAACAAAGAGTACACTGGAAAATGAAATAACATGTTATAACAAAAATTAAAATAAGATGATAATCGATACAAATATAGAGGATGAATATGACATATCCGAACTTCGCCAAGTATGGTAGAAGAAGCTATTTGTTTACTACTTCTTGGCCAACCGCTAAGAACATTTATAAATCTATATGTGGCTTTGTTATAAGCAATTAGTACATTCAAATTCACAAACGATGACGAACTGAAGGGTACGAAGGTACAGTTGCAAGTAACAACCGTAGTCATAATAATATAGTTCTACTAAACAACGTTGAAAATAGTGGGTAATTAGGTGGTAAGTAGAAATGACCAAAACAGAAATGACCAGTTTACATCGATCATTTCGAAATACAGCTAGAAGATTAAATTTACAAGAAATAACAAAAATCAGTGAAATTTGGAGTTATACTAAGCATAGTTTGAAGGGGAAAGCGAGCATCCCCGGTGGGGATACTTCAGCTGACTTCTTTGGGGGGGAACAAAATGTGCTTGAGGGGGAAAATCCCCCTCATCCCCTCCGGTAATTCGCACCCTGTATATATATATATATATATATATATATATATATATATATATATAGCGATATTTATAGGGATAAACCGATAAAACTAGTATTACGAGCCTTTCATTAAAACTGGAAAACATTTATGCTATCAGGTGAAATATCGAAAGTTTTGTAGTTTTGAATGTTCTTAGCAACATGCAATGTTTAATAAGAAATATTATTACATAACTACTGAACCTGCGCTCTTTACACAGCGCGTCATTCACATATGACCATGAATCTCCTCATTCCTCACATCTGCACAAATCCCTTCACAGACACAAATACAAGGCTTCTTGATAAAAATCGGCAAAGGGTACCACAAAGGGGAGATTTTTTTTCGATTACACTAGCCTGCGATGATTTTATTGCATAAGTGCAATATATTTCTGTGATGTGGTGATTGCCACCTAAGCCTAAAAGTAAGGTTAGTTTTGTCTCATCACATCACATTTTGTGACAAAATCGAGATAATTGTTTTACCTATTCATTCATATGCGTCTAAAGCCGGGATGACTAAGCATCCTGATTGGCTGAAATGCTATCACTCTCATTGCGTGAAATGTAACTGTACTGTAGCTAAACAACAACTTATTGTATCCGCCTAGAGGTACGGTACGGTAGTGACGTCTAGCGGCACTGTTTTGTTTCCTATATTGCTTTTCCTGCAAATGATTCATACAGTTCATTGTAAACTACTTAATTGTGCTCAGTGCTTTGAAGACCCTAATATCGTGGTGTGTGCTTAGTATTTAGTGACGAAAGTGAAGTACTTGTTCGCAGACTTTACGGAATGCAGCGTCGAGGTTGTAAGAATAATCCAGATATATTTTGTTATATATAAGGGACATATGTGCCCATGAAACAATGACGCAATATAACTTCCCTGATGCGAAAGGCTTATCTTGCGTATTTGGGTATAGCATTGGGAGATCAGTACAAGTCGTGGGCACCATATAAAGTTTGTTGAACATGCATCGAACAACTACGGCAATGGATGGAAGGTGAAAGACGAGCATTGCCGTTGGGAATCTCCACTTTGTGGCGTGAGCCTACTGACCACAGCACCAATTGCTACTTTTCTTTTGTGAATGTGAAAGGTTTCAACAGTAGGAACAGGGCTAAAATTGCTTAGTGACGCAAATTTTGAAAATGTCTTTAACCAGAACGAGCATTCAGCATGGCAAGGTTTCCTTTCCGAGATGTAGTGAAAAACTTTCTTGCCAACAGAAAGAATCCAAACTATAGACATGATGGAAAGAATGCTAGTGTGTTTTAAAGAATTGGGTTGTAACTTGAGCTTTAAAGTGCATATGTTGTTTTTTCATTTGGACTATTTTCAGACAATCTTGGAGTCGTGAGTGAGGAACAAGAAGAGAAATTTCATCAGGAACTCAAGGAACTAGAACGTCGTTATCAAGAAAAGTGGAATTGCAACATGCTTGCAGATACTGCTGGTTGTTGCAGGGAGAAGATTCTGCCACTAGTCACAAGCGGGGGGCCGCGGGGGCTCAGTGGTAGAGCATTCAGCTCTGGTGCTTAGGGTCCCGGGTTCGATCCCGCCAAGTGAACTTTGTGGTGGACAAACACCGTGTGCGTGGGTTTTCTCGGGGTTCTCCCGTTTCCTCCCACTTTCTTCATTCCACCATTTCATTCATTTCTCATAATCACCGTCTCCTTTAGCCTAACCGGCATAACCGTCGGACGTAAAACTCAAAGATTTCATTTCATTTCTACACTGAGAAAAATCCATTATCCGGACAGCGGTATATTGTACAAATACAAGGATTCGTTATGTTTACTAAGGAAATCTGTACGGAGCGTACTTTATCCATATACTACATAGGTACTGCCTTTTACCCGCTTAGATATTACATCATGTCTCTGCAGGATGTCTGATATCTAACAATCTTCTGTATTTTACATACGTATACGTATGTTAAATACTTCAGCTATACGTTATATACGTCCATCTGTGTGTAAGATCCAGACCGCCTATAGACACTCTTTCTTTCGCCATGGCTGACGTCATTGAACTACCGTCTTTTGCTTGCGAAACGAGGTTGTTTACAAACGGAACAGAAGAGAGGAAGGAAACCTGGGAAGCCTGGGTAAGTACAATAGTTAACTATTACTTTAGTTAAATATTCCCATTAATTATATATTCTTTTAGTGTAACTTGCTTTAATATAGTACTAAGTAAGTAATGTAGTTTATGACTACAATTCTTACTATTGTAACTCGTAAATGATTGAGGAGAATGGAATGGGTGAATCTGAATTTTGAAAAAACTTTGAATATTAATGTTTTGAAACATATTATGTTTCAAGGTAGCAAAATGAATGTTATGTGTTTATTCATTCCATTTTATATGTGACGATTTATTACTTGGTGCAGATTTACTACAGGACTGCTTAACATAATTGCTAATAAACCGTTTTCAGCGCGGAAATTTCCTTGTGTAGTGAAGATTTAGGATTTAGATTTCTGGGCTTTCGGCATCAATGGCCTTGTTACCCCATATGAGGGATGACTTTCCTCGGCGAGTACACTATCCGGGGAAAGGAAGGGAAGAAAGGATTGGGGAAGGAAGAAAACGGCCTGGGACCTATATGTTAGGTACCACTCCGGCATTTGCCTGCTGTGAATGAGGAAAACCCAAGGAAACCTCATTCAGGATGGCTGGACTTAAAATCTTTTGATACTTTTTCGACCGAGTTCTCCCCCGGGATCGAACCCGGAACCGTTCGCACCGAAGGCGAGAGCGCTAGCGACTACCCTACGCGGGGCCACTTGTGTAGTCTAGAAAACTCATTTTTACTAGGATATTTGCAAAATTTTTTTTTTTTTTTTTTGCTTTTAGTTTAACGCCCCATGATTGTACATCAATGTAAGAGAGAAGGTGACAATGAGATACATGATAATGGTGGAATCAAGAAAATGTAAGGAAACTGGAAAGTCTTAAGAATAACCACACCTACAGTGTTCACCAAAAGGCTATTTGTCGGGAGCAGGAATCGAACCAGGGACCTAACGCGTCAGAGGTAAGCGCTCTACTACAAAGCTTTCTTTTGTTTAAAGAACTTGTTTACATTGAAATATATATATTTTACGAAGATACTAACATATTTTACAGCCTCACTGAAATTAAAAAAAAAAAAAAAAGTAGGCAGGGAGAGTTTACTTGTCAGATTTTTATTTTTTAATTTAATTTATTTTTATTTTTATTTATTTTTGCTTTGTTATGTTCCCTAGTTAATTAATGTTTGGGTTACTGAAAATTAAAACCTTTTTAGTATTATTGTTATGTCATCACTTTGGAACCAAAAAAGTTAGATTTTTTTCCTTGTGTTTTCATATAGGAAGTTGGTAAGTTTGTGCCTTAGCATTGGTTTGGTTTCTAGAACGTAATTGAAGGTCATGTTCAGTTGAGTCTTGGCGGGTTTAGAGTTCGTGAAGTGTCAGGCACTGCTTGTGCCCCTGTCTTCTGTCTGTGATGTTTCCTGGCTTTGGGCTGTGAGGTATTTATGTTGAGGAGTACCAACGCAGGCCGCGTGATATACAGGTAGCTTCAACAGCTACGAGTGCCAGATGTTCATCTTTCGTTACGGCGTGACTAATGCAGTATAGTACTAGGTTCAAATTCTATGGGTGGTAAAAATGGTCGTGGTGTGGTAAGAAATACAACGTAATTGTTATTAGTTTATTAGTGTTTCTTCATAGTATAGTTTCACTATTTCTAGAAGGAATTAAGTATTAACGAAGTAATAAATAAGCAAAAGCACACTTTGATTGGCGTTAACTATTTCTCATACTCCATTGAGAATGTTTTGATCCTCAGTTGCGCAAACATCCAGTGTGCGTTTTTTTGTTTGCTTACACTGCCTTATAGATGAGCTCCCTCGTGGCTAAGTGGTTAGTGAACACGCCTTTGGCGTGGGACACCCGGGTTCGATTCCCGGCCGGGGGCCGCGGTGGCTCAGTGGTAGAAGGTTCACCTCTGGTGCTTGGGGTCCCGGGTTCGATCCCAGCCCCGCCAAGTGAACCTTGTGGTGGACAAACACCGTGTGCGTGGGTTTTCTCGGGGTTCTCCCGTTTCCTCCCACTTTCTTCATTCCACTATTTAATTCATTACTCATCACCGTCTCCATTAGCCTAACCATCATAACCGTAGGACATAAAACTCAAAGATTTCATTTCATTTTTTCGATTCCCGGCCGGAGCTTATGTGGTTCGGATTCCACGTTAATCTGTAGGTCCACGTCTCATACAGCCTTGCTGCTGAAAGGAACGTTAAAATCAAATCAGCACTGTTTTACAGATGCAATTGTTCGATTCCGAGTTCGAATGAAGCTTTTTACGGGCAGGGGGCGACTTTTATATATACAATCCAAGGATTTTAGTTATTAGTCAGTGATGCAATATATAGACCTATATATATTACAAAATTGAAAGTGACTATGTTTGTGACTCTTAATCTCTTAAGAGCTGCGGTGGCTCAGTGGTAGAGCGTTCACCTCCGGTACTTGGGGTCCCGGGTTCGATCCCAGCCCCCGTCAAATGAACTTTGTGATGGACAAACACCTTGTGCGTGGGTTTCCTCGGGGTTCTCCCGTTTCCTTCCACTTTCTTCATTCCACCTTTCATTCATTGCTTATCATCAGCGTCTCCTTTAGCCTAACCGGCATAACTGTGGGACGTAAAACTCAAAGGTTTCATTTCATTTTTTTCTTAATCTCTTTGGAATCTTGTACTTAGGTTCACAGCGGAAGCGACGAAATAACTCGACTCATCCATTGTAGCTCTCTTCGCAACCAGTTTCCAAAATGTTGGCAATAAGTTTGCGAAACGGGATATGACGACTCCAATTTTGGGTGAAAAGTCGCTATAAAAAATAATAGAGAAATTCATTGTCTATAAGCATTGTTTTAAAGTTGTAGATGTAAACTAAACAATATGTTCTACTCACTGGCGCAAATCCGTGGGGGGGAGGGATGACGGATACATGTCCCCTCCAATCTTGGAACTGAGGGGGACTTCTCCCCAATAATCCGATTTGAAATGTGTTTTTTGGGAGAAATTTGATTATTTTTGTCCGATTGCTACAAAGGAACGTGAGATAAAATAGATGTCCCCCAGATAAGCCTCAAATCTGCAGCCTCCCAACGCTGAAAACAACTCTGATCCTCCACAACATTGTTTTTCAACTTCATAAGTATTTTGGACATCGTCAAAAAAAAAGTATGGTAACGGTCTTACCCCCCCCCCCTCCCAATGTTGAAGACAGATTTGCGCCGCTGGTTCTACTCACATCTTTGTAAATAGGGCGCAACCAATCCTTTAATTCAGGGATCATTTTTTTGTAAAAGAAAAAGTGCAGAATAATTAAAAGACCCCAAAGGACAAATATAACAAACATCTTCTTCGCCTTTATTCACGCAATCTATAGCTAATCTTGTTGCTATCGGTAATGATGTATTACGTGTGTTTCTCAACGGAAACTCTGCGAACTAAAGGACATCAAGTTTGTAGTTGTTCTTCGTTAGAGGGCAAGGGTAACATAACAATGCAGGATTGTGGGGCAGTGAGTATGCTGTATTTCCAAACTCTTCATCAGTTGCGCTGATTAAAACAAACAAACAGAAAAAAAGAACGTAAAAACTGTTTTGAACTAATAATGCTTCTCTACAGATGAACATTTTGTTTGGAGCAGAAAGTCGCTAAATGTGTAAGTAGGTAAATCGTCATTTAAAAATCACCCAAAAAAGTCTCCAATCGGAAAAAAATATTTTTTGTCGCTATCGTAGGGCGACCATACGTCCCGTTTTGACCGGGACAGTCCCGTTTTAGTGGCGTGTCCCGGCCGTCCCGTCAGTAGATGGAAAAAGTAGTATTCGTCCCGTTCTATGTAAATGAAAGAAGTAAATAACAAACCCAGTATCTTTACTCCTTTTAAAAGTATTAATAATTAATAATAACAAAGAGGCAAAAATTGAACTGAAATTCCCTATATTAAACATACTCTACAGTTCGCAGTACTGCTCGAAAGGCAGCAGAGGTTTTAGCAGTTGGTTGTGTGTTGAACAAATTTCAACGTGTCTTTCCTTTTTCATAAGTACCCGTTCTGTAACAAAGAGAGAGAGGAGGAAATCTGATATCAAGGCACTGATAAGAACAAAGGTAGATCTAAAAGTCTAGGGTTGCAAGAACCTGTCCCGTTTTTAACTGAAAATTTTATGGTCAACCTACGCTATCGTTGAGGTCGAATTCCCCTTATTTAGCGACTTTACCCAAAATTGGCAACATTGACCCCCACCGAACAACCAGGGTTGAATTCAGGGGGTAGCCCGGGGGGAATCTCCCCCCCGAAGAAAATTCATTCCCCCCCGGAGAAACTCCCAAAATTTCAGTCACAAAATGTAGAAATTACTTCACCCAATTATTTGCTTTTCTGTCCGTGTACGTGCAGACGAAATCCGATCTCTCAATATACATATAAATGACGCAGACCCATTCTATATAAATGTTAACATGTAACATCTAAGATAGAATACCAAATAGTGAATAAAACTTGTATTTCTTAACGCTATGACTGAGTTTGGCAGAACATGAAATTGTTAACTGTTGAAGAAAGGTTTGTATTTTAGTAGGTACTATACTCTCGCCCTATATTATATATTAGTAGGTAGCACTAGCACAGGTTGAGATACGAAAGGAAAGATAGGGAAGATCTTTCGATCATTCCATATAATCTCTCATGTCAGCAGACTTCAGTTCTTGAAAATATACAGTTCCTACATTATTTGAAATAGGGCGCCTAAATCCCATTTCTCGCATCGGAAGTAACAGACGTAAATGTGTTTTACGATTGTTAAAGTAAACACATCTTTCTTTAATTAAAAATAATTCAGTTAAAGGGTGAGATTCAGTGGGCGTCATTTAGAGGGATCAGGGAGGAACAGTTATCCCTCCTTGATTAGAGACTTATATAGAATTTATCAATATGATAATAGTATATAAGTGAAAGATTGCTATTGAAGGTGGCCAAGATCCTGCTCAGTGCCGTTCCATGGGGGAGGGGCAAGCGGGGCGACGGCCCCGGGCGCCGAAGTAAGGGGTGAAAAATTCGGGAGGGAAAAAGAAAAAAGAAGGAAAGAAAAACAGAGGAATGAAATACATGTGGACATATATAAAATGAAAGGAAAAAAGTAATGAAAAGTGCTCAAAATCAAGGAAAAGCAGGGTTTACTTTTTAAAATTTTCCCACCTTTGGCGGCTGGTCTGTCGACCTCACTCATATATACGGGGATGCCGTCGTATACTCTCGCGCCAAGCGCTGATTTTCCACGACACGGCACTAATCCTACTGAAGATTTCGTCAACTAAACTATTGATGTATATGCAGTGAAGAAACCAAGGCTAATATGTTTGATTTAGAATCAGAAGTGTGAGAAAGAATGATAATTTTTTATTAAGATATTCCTAAGTATGTTTGTTTTAGGAGAAAAAATATTTCAGTTAATTTAAATCTTTTTAAAAATTTTTACATTAGTAACAAACAGTAATTACTGAATATAGGAAATAATAAAAATAGTTACTGTAAATAGCAGTTAAAGTTTAGTCTAAACTATTTTTGCCAGTCTTTATTTAATGTTTTAGATGAAATCAAACGATTGTTTTCTTAAAATTATAATCTCATTGAATATTTATCAGCAATTAGTCTCAATATTAGGTAAGATGTGTATGTGAATGGAATTGTTAAATATGCTGCTTTCTTGAAAAAAATACAGAAAAATAACCCTCCCCCGAGCAGTTGACATTCCCCCCCGGGTGTAAATGTCTGAATTCAACACTGCGAACAACACCCCGTTATCTTTAGCCTAGCCAGCATAATAGTGGGACGTAAAACTTAAAGATTTCATTTCGAACAACACTCCCAGAAACCTATTGTTATACCATTCCCAAAACACCCTTTTGTACAGTTCTCCCTATTCGAAAAAAAAATTGTAAATAGCAGTGTTCATATATAAATATGGAACTCAATTTCCCTGAATTTTCCAGGTTTTCCAGGTATTAATTTTTCAATTTCCAGGTCTAGTGGAAGAAACTAATAGTACGAGAACACATAAATTTTAAGAATACTATATTTATATATTTGAGAATGGCCACCCTTCTCCCCAATGAACGATTGCAATTAAATATTGAGTCACAAGAAAATAAATAATTAAAATAAATAAAATTTAAGTTGAAAAATATGAAGTTGAGAAACCTACTAAGGGAATTATATAATACTTTTGTTCCATACTTGAATACATTCAAAATATACAAAAATATTGGCTTGGGGAAGAAAAAAGGGCCCGCGAGATTTTAACTGATTCTTATAGTACTCGACAACACAAATAAATTACTGAAAGAATTTTCAAAATCGGCGCAGGTAAACATGCAGAAAATCGCATTTTCATGTACCGGTTCAAAATGGGGAAGAAAAGACGACCGCGAGATTTTAATTGATTCTTGTAGTACTCGTCGAGAGAAATCGATTAGTGAAGGAATTTTCAAAATCGGCGCAGGCAAACATAGAGAAAATCTCATTTTCATTTTCCGGTTCAAAGTGGGGAAGAAAAAAGGGCCGCAAGATTTTAACTGATTCTTGTAATACTCGACGAGAGAAATCGATTAGTGAAGGAATTTTCAAAATCGGCGCAGGCAAACATGGAGAAAATGGCATTTTCATGTACCCGTTCAAAATGGGGAAGGAAAAAGGTTCCGCGAGATTTTAACTGATTCTTGTAGTACTCGTCGAGAGAAATCGATTAGTGAAGGAATTTTCAAAATCGGCGCAGGCAAACATAGAGAAAATCTCATTTTCATTTTCCGGTTCAAAGTGGGGAAGAAAAAAGGGCCGCAAGATTTTAACTGATTCTTGTAATACTCGACGAGAGAAATCGACTAGTGAAGGAATTGTCAAAATCGGCGCAGGCAAGCATGAAGAAAATGGCATTTTCATGTATCAGTTCAAAATGGGGAAGAAAAAAGGGCCCGCGAGATTTTAACTGTTTCTTGTAGTACTCGACGAGAGAAATCGATTAGTGAAGGAATTTTCAAAATCGGCGCAGGCAAACATGGAGAAAATGGCATTTTCATGTACCGGTTCAAAATGGGGAAGGTAAAAGGTTCCGCGAGTTTGAACCGCTACGATGTATGTTCACGAATGTCCCCGTCTTCTCAAATTTAGTTAATTACTGTGACACTGAAACATGTGACACAGAGTCACATTGTGGATGACTGCAATCGGCAACCACTGCACATATACTCCTCCCGCCCCACAGTTTGATTATTTCGATCCATTCCTCACGTGCTAACGGCATGGTTCAACATCTGCAAGAAAGAGGTAAATGTAACGTTCAATTGGCAATAGCTTTTCACCAAATTAAGCTGCATGAAATCTGATTGCATATTTGACATACTGAGAAAATTCTAGTCCGTGGCCAGATGTATCACATATCCCATCAATTCATAAAAATTTTGAACACAAAATTACGGTCGTCCGTGTGACGTACTCCCAAAAGGCCTAATGTGTATCACCCACCTCACATTCAATGAAACCACATCCGTGTAGAATTTAGAAAGGAACTTCTTATGATGTATGCAGGATGTCTCAAACGTTCCCTGACATAGGATAACTCTGTTATTATCAGAGTTACAACAAAATGTAAGAGGAAAAACATCTCGAAATATGACGTTTTCAATCTAAAGTGAACACTTTTTAAAAAAAATCGGACGAGATGTTTGTGCTGTATACTCTTCATGCACCCAATTTTAAATGAAAATGCAACGTTGTCATTTACCTGGACCCACAACATAAGTGAATGAAGTTACTGTTTGAAACGGGGGCTGGCCATCGACATGTTAGCGTAAAAGACAGTAACTTCACTCACTTACGTTGTGGGTCCAGGTAAATGGCAATGTTGCATTTTCATTTCACATTGGACGCATAGCGAGTGTACAGCGCAAACGGGTCATCCGATTTTAAAAATTCCTTCACTTTAGAATGAAAACATTATATTTGGAGACGCTTTCCAAAGTAGTATAATTTAGTTTGTTTAAATTTACAATTTAATACAAGTAGATTCGGATTTATATGCGTAGGATTTTGTATGCATCTAACTAATGAATTCTTTTATTTTTATGCTTAACTTAGTGACTTGGCTTTGGACTGCAACTGATTATTGTAACCCATTATTGCTTGAGAAGAAACAAGATATCCGAATCTTCATTTGGAGAAATCAAACGTCTATTGGAAAGCTGGGGATTACAATCATTAATTTCTACATTTCAAGGTGCGTAAATTATATATTCTGTGTTTGTTGTTAAATTACTATTACTATTATTGGGTTTAGAATCAATCAAGCACTTCATGATATTTTATGGGGATCAAGATGGGTGCCGGATAGATAAGTATTTGAGCGTCAGGCTCTTATTTCTTTTCAATTTAATATTTAATCAATGATTATTTTTCTCCCTCATTATTCCACCAAATCGTATTCCAAGATCATATATCCATTTTTGATCGATATATCCATATTTTTGATCTCTTTCATATTTCTATATTTTCGATTTTTGATATTGTTTATATTTCGATATTGCTGTATTTTTCGATATTTCGAACAAGTTTCGATAGTTTGTCAATATCGATTATCTATATCTAAATTCGGATATCCCAAAGCCCTATCGAACCCCCTCCGAAATGAAGTTTTTGGCTATGGACCTGATTAGGGATGCGCACGAGACAAGACGAGACAGAATTTTTGTTACGAAATTCGAGACGAGATAGAGCTCTTCCAATAGAAACGGATCCAGTTTTCGAGACGAGACATAACTTTCGCGGCACCTTTTCGAGAGGAGACAATCTCAAATCTTTTCTCTTGCGCATCCCTACACTTGATCATGAGGTATCAAAAAAAAAAAAAAAAAAAAAGTTAATGATAAATACCGGTAACATGTAAATACAATATAGGTAGCTAAAACATTTTTGTTTTCATTCTTCAGTAATGCATTATTATTAATCTCAGGGGGCGCGGTGGCTCAGTGGTAGAGTGTTAACCTCCGGTGTTTGGGGTCCCTGGTTCGATCCCAACTCGCGCCGTGTGGACTTTGTAGTGGACAAACACCGTGCTCGTGGGTTTTCTCGGGGTTCTCCCGTTTCCTCCCACTTTCTTCATTCCACCATTTCACTCATTTCTCATTATCTCCGTCTCCTGTAGCCTAACCGGCATAATCGTGGGACGTTAAACTTAAAGATTTCATTTTTTATTAATCTCTGTACTTTATAGTGTATTCTCAAGCTTAAGGTGATGTATAATTAAATTTTGAATTCAGTTAACTTATTTTGTTTCTCAGATTGTTTTTAAAATGTATGTACAAACGTTTATTTTCATTCTTGAGAGTTTAAAGTGACGTATAGTTATTAAACATAGTATTTAATATTGTACTCTTAACGTGGAAGTGATATACAGTTAACTTTTGAATTCAGTTAACATTTTTCTCTCTGAAATTGCTTTAAAAAGTATGTAAAAACGTTTTTATTTTATTTCTTGAGTGCTAAAAGTGATGCAAAGTTATTAAGCTTACTACTTTATATTGTATTCTTAACCCTAAACTGATACACAGTGCGTTTTTGAATAAATTATGTCAAGTTATTTGAGTGACGAACACTGGTAGAAAATCCTGACTATTACTGGAACATTTTGATTTTAAGGTGACGACTACTGGTGCAAGGATTTTAAAATATTGTTTTTCCTCCAACGGCTACTCCTTTTTTAATTCTAACTACATGGTCATTATAGGAAGGATCAGTGAGTCTTTCCAACTATGGTACAGCTCCGACAGATTCACGATGCTCAGAGAAGAGACAAAATAGTATGTTTTCAACCTTAAAGTGAGAACCACTGGCGTTTTTACCCTGCTATGCAAAAGTAAGTGAGTACTCCAATGGAGTTCCAATGCGGTACTTAATTTCTGCGTTTTAGATATATGGAAATACATGTCTCTAAAATGTAAAGAACTGATTTTTTTTTTTTTTTTTTTTTTTACTGAAAACTGCAACTCGGTAAGCCTTATGGATACCGAGGTATGGGAAAATAAACTATAGGTATGTGGGGCTTGCATACTTGACGCTACAATTCGGAAATTGAATTAAAATATGACTAACGGCTATCAAGATGTTGTCAAATAAAGGGAGGACCAACACAGTTAAGGGGTTTTCGTGTTAGATGCTAAAATTTCCGAAATCGGTCATGGAAAGTTAATAAACACCAGTAGCAATTTCATCTTAAAGTAATTAGATATCTTCATGGGGTGTTAGAACATCATGGAGTCTACCAAAATTAAATTTTAAAAGCTTTTGAAAATATAATCTGACATTTGTAAACAGTATTTGAAATATGTATTTACCCAAAACTTCCAGCTAGTACATCTAACATCTGGAGAAACACTGTGAAATAAAAGCTTGAAATTTCGGAAACAATTATTGGTCGCAACAAAATTAAATAAGATGGTACTTCTATGGGTTAAATCAGTACCTCAGTACAATTTCGATCGAAAGATTAGTTCAGTCCTAGGTTTTCTTCAGGCAATTCCAAGGGTTCATCGAGCTGTGCAAAAGAATGAAAATTCGCTGTCAATATCTAAGATAGTAAATAAGATATAAGGAATTATATATTTTATGACGTGAAAATAGAGATCTTTATGGATTTGTACTTTTGGGTCTTTCCTAAAAGAAAAAAATTCAGAAAACTACTGTATATACCTTAATAGACAATTCAGTGGGCGGGGACACAGTAGCTTAGTGGTAGGGTATTTAACTAATCTTTTTTTTTTTTTTTGCAGAAACTATTGGAGTATTCACTTAACCCATAGAAATACGATCATACTTAACTCCCTATTTAATTTTAAAATTAAATAAAAGGAAATATTTCAGTGTAGCGACCCACGATTATGCATTTTAGTCTCAGGGAGATTATGATTAAAGCAAGTGAATGTTGTTGACAGAATTGATGGAATGCAAAGGTGGGAGGAGAGTACCCCGAGAAAACCCACGAATACGATGTCCACTACAAACTGACTTGGCCGTGGATCGAACCAAGAACCCAATACACCAGAGGTAAGCACTCTATCACTAAGCCACTGTGCCCCCGCCCATTTAATTGTCTATTAAGGTATATACGGTTGTTTTCTGAAATTTCTTCTTCTTACAGCAAATACTCAAAAGTACAAATCCATGTGGGTCTCTATTTTTACGACGTCATAAAATACATAATTCCTTATATCTCGCTTGCTATATTAGATATTGACAAAAAATGTTCACTTTATTTCAGAGCCCGATGAACGCTTGGAATTGTCCAAAGAAAATTTAGAGCTGAATTAATCTTTCGATCGAAATTGTACTGACGAGTCTGAGGTTCTCACTTAACCCATATAAGTACCATCTTATTTAACTTTTGTTAGGATCAATAATTGTTTTCTGAAATTTCAAGATCTAATACGCTTTTATTGTATGGTGTCTCTCTAGCTGCTAGATGTACTAGCTGGAACTTTTAGGTAAATACATATTTCTAATACTCTTTACAAATGTCAAAATATATTTTACAAAACTTTTAAAATTTAATCTTGGTAGACCCCATGATGTTCTTAAACTCCATGGAAATACCTAATTATTTTAAGATGAAATTGCTACTGATGCTTATTAACTTTACATGACCGGTTTCGGAAATTTTACCACCTAACACGAAAACCCCATAACTATATGGATCCTCCCTTTATTTGACAATATCTTGATAGTCATATTTTAATTAATTTTCTAAATTGTACTGTCTAATATGCAAGCTCCACGTACCTATGGTGTCGCTTTTTATTTCACCATATTTCGGTAACTGTTAGGCGTACCGACTTGCGGTTTCGGTAAACACACACCTCTAACGTTCTTTAAAACGTTATTAAGACATATTTTAGAATATTTAGAAATGAGAGTTCTGGGAATATCATGGTACCCGAAAACCCCCATCAGGGCGTGTGTGTAGTGTATTTAATTGAAACTACTTTTGAGGTTGTTGTAAGCCCTCGTAATTACGTTTCCGAAACTGCACCATCTAGTACGCAAACTCCACAGTTCTGTAGTGTCGCTCTTTATTTTCCCATATCTCGATATCCATAAGGCTTACCGAGTTGAGGTTTTCGGTAAACAGATGTCAGTTCCTTACATTTTAGAGACATATATTTTCATATATCTAAAAAATACAGACATTAGGTACCCCATGGTAGCCCGAACACCATTGAGGTACCCACTTACTTTTGAATGGTAATACATTTTGAGTTGTTGTTCAGCATCAATAAACACTTCATAGTTTTTCTACGTGCAACCCAAAAGTCCATACCTGACCTAACAGATTTTGTCCATTTAATCTCAAAAATGTTAAGATACTTTGTATTGTTAAGTACAACCAAATTAAGCACACTGAATATAACATTTTAAATATTTTCTGATTTTTGTTGCAGGTATTTCGTGCATCAAACCAGGATTCTGCTTGAAAGACAGTCAAAAGAAGCAGTGTAGGTTGTGGCTAAAAGTACGCCCTTTCTGAAGACAGACTCAGTTGTACTTACATTATTTTGTACGAATATATAACCCTAATAAAGATACTGTACTACAAATTATTTCTTTCTTCCATAAATTATAATAAAATATTATCTCTGTTTAAAGAAAATGATTGTTAATGTTGTCATTTTAATTCTTTTTCTCTGTAATAAGAACATTATCCCTAGCAATATTTTTTATCTTTGTGCTATTGCGATTGGATGAAGTAAAATTCTATACGAAGCACTATTATTTCAGACATGCATTAATAACTAATGTATTGTTCTGTATGTAAGACAATGTGTATACTGAACATGTCTAGCGAAGGTGTTGTTTTAATACAGAATCTATAACTCAGCTTTTCAGTAGTCAACTTTATTGGGAATCCGAAGAAAGAAGTTAAAAAAAAAAAAAAAAATGTTGGACTTACCAGCGTGTGTGTGTTCGAATTCTGGACTAATCCAAATTATCCAGAGAAATCATTATATATTTCTTTGTTGCTATTTCAGATGTATCCTTTATCCAAGTCGTATGAAACGGAGACTTCATACATCGCTATACTTTGTATGAACTATGTTCCGTATTTACTTAATCACTTTGTAACTTTCTCTAGTGTTGACAAGGCCGCAGGTGTCAATCGAATAGTTTAGTGTTTCACTCATGTCACCTTGTGACTAAGGTACGTCCTGTCGGTATATATATGGTACTGGGTTCAATTAGCGATAAAATACATTTTTAGCGTTAAACAAATGCAAAAATCTATACGAAATGAGATACCGTGATCTCTGACTTACGGATAACACCAAGCAACTAATGGTACTGAGTGTGATTGAGTTTACTAATTACTATTTAGCTAAAATCAGTGTTCCTTTATCTATAGTTCTTTTCGTGCTTTGAATTGCAAAGTTTGAAATAACCGTTTTAAATTATTGTGTATATATATCTTCCGAGTAATTCTGAGAATCATTGCTCTTTCTTTAAGCAATGTATGAGACTGTTAAATTGCTCTTTCCTTAAAATGTTGCACTAAGAAGGATGCATCCAGGAAAGTCCAAATTTGCAGAATGTCTATAGCAGGGAAGAATAAATATGTTTAGTCGATGGCTGCACAACGCCTCCGCTGTCACCACGTTGTCACACAGCGAATACAGCGAACGTTTAAGAGTATTCTGCACTTACTATTAGGTATCGGCCTGGGAACTTTGGCGCATCTACCCAGTCTCCTTCTTGGTGTTTCATTTTTAATGGCGAGTACTGAGTAGGAATAATATTGTAAGCGAATGCGTTTCCGGCTGACACCACACTTTTAATTATTGCGACATTAAAAAAAAAAAAAAAAAAAAAACCTGTTAATTAAAATGTACAGAGAAGTTATTTCTGGAAAATTCTATTCAGGCCTCTTGTGGTAACAACTGCACTTTAGTAGAAGATACTATTAAGAAAAAGAATGAGGTAAAATAATCTTTATATCGTACAAGCAATGGATGATAACAGCTTAATAAATGATTGTACGTAAATCTTGTTTGAGTTTGAATATAGGATTGTATAAGGCTGTGCATTTTGCATTATTATTGAGGTGCTGCAACTAACTAACTGCAAACCATATGATAAATTCTTACAGTAATATATCACATATTGATTTACTCTGTATGGAAACGAAAATAGTTTAATATATGGTTAACCTCCTTGTGCCCATAATTTTAAAATTAACGCTTGTGTCACTTTTCAACACTTGACTTTGCAGTAGCTTTCCAACGAATTAGCAGGAAGCCCAAACTTATAGGACACCCTGCAGGTAAATACATTTCTTTGGACAGTTTCACTGCTCCAAACTAAGATTTGAAAAGTGTAGTATTGTTAATTTTATTATTATTGGCACAAAGGAGATCAACCATATTTTAAGCTATTTTTGTTTTCATACAGAGTAAAACAATATTTGACAACATTACAGTAAGAATGTATCATGCACTTTGCAGTATGTTGCAGCACTTTAATAATGGTGCACTATACGTACACTCTAGATCCTGCATATGTCCGATCCATACATTACAAGAAGGCAATACGTATTCGATACAGGTAAAATCTGTATATTTCATATGGACAACCTATTAGCTATATACATCCAATCTATACATTACATATGGCCAACCTGTACGCGACATACGTATAATCTATATGCTGCATGCAGACAGTCTGTAAGCTACATATATGCACTCTGTATGGTGCATACGGATATTCTGTATGCTGTATCTGGACAAGCTGTGTGCGACATAAGGAAAATCTGTATAATACATACGTACAATACGTATACTGTATCTAGTCGTACGTATGGGGCACAAGTACAATATAGATGCTGTCTCGGGGTTGAACGCAAGAAACATACGTACAGAACGTATATTGCATACTTCTTGAAATCATGCTCCGTCCTGATAGTCAGTGTATGTCGTCATTATTAACCCACATGCTACATACGACCCTGACGTCACAAAGCTAGATATTACCTCCGTATATACTTGTTACTGCAGATAACGTCACACGAATGACGTCATTGCACTTGTGCAGACAGTACGTATAATACATACTTTTTCAGCTATACGTTTGCTGCAGGATGTTATATACGGTTGTACGTTAAGTCCAGAAACTACAGGAATTACGAATGTAACCTACGTTTTTAAGTATGCCACCTACATTTTTTTTTCTCAGTGTAGTCACAAGCGGGCCGCGACAAGACGCGGTTTCTCAGGGAAGAGGCGTAAAACCCACTAGTGTGGATTTTTTGTGTGGCATGTCATGACCTATGGGTGCGTTATTTCCTCCTTTAAAATGGCGCAGATGAGAGCACAAATTAAAAAAAACACTATGGAATTTACGTATGCTTGCTTTAAGAGTCTTACTGTTTTATAGTGAATGCTTATCCATAAACATAGCTTTTTTTTTCGTTTTCTTGCCTTGTTTGTTTCTAATATCGTAATTACGAGTTAACTTACTGTCGCATAGAGCACCAGAAATACAAATGTAAGATATTAACATTGTATATATTAGTAAGTGTACCAGTATTAGTAGCAGTGTTATGAATAGCAATAAACCATTAGATACATTGATATTGGCAATGTTAATATGCAATTTGCAAGAAAACCTGATGTGCAGTGACTAAACCGATTTTTGTTCTGAATTCGGTACACCCGAAATATGAAACGTGGCATACTATACTTCATGCAATGATCCAAAAGTTAAAATTCGCAGGCTAGTGTTATTCTTTCTATATCTCGCACCGTTTGTAAAATTGAGGGTACTTGCGGTTGGAGTTTCTAATTCATATATGATCAGTGTTTTATTTCTTTTTGCATGCAGTATATAATAATCAAATACATTACATGCACAATTAATTGTAATGTCAGTGATATATGGTGTTTAATGGGCAAAATACTGCAAGCAAAAAGATTCATCTTAGACTGGAGAAATGGTTATCCTTTGGTTTTCATTATCATTTGGCAATGAAACAAACGCCTAAGAGATATACAACTGCTCTATACAACTATGTTATGTTGGAATGTATTACTCATGGGATTGATGGTGTTTTTTTTTTTTTAATTCAACACTTCCAGTGTATTCCTAAAAAAAATGTAATGAACAAATAACGGCCACATTTTTTTTTTTTTTAATATTCAATTAGAACTGGACAATCTACAGAATATGTGGAATCGACTAGCAAAACTATCACGTTTCTAGCATTTGTAGTTTTCGAGATCTTATTATGGAAAGGATTGGAGACAAACATATAAACTTTTCTCTGGGCACAAACATATAAACCTAGCATATTAATATATAAATATTTTAAACTCTGGCTTCTCTAACTGTGCCCATGTTGTTGAGATCGGCTTTTACATCGTGCAGATCCAATCACAGCACGATATTCTAAAAAGTAAATGTCATACCCATTTTATTTTTAGAGTGTGTCCAACGAATTATTGTTGCATAAGTGTTTTTTTTTTCTTTTTTTATCGAACATACCAGTACTGTTCCTTCGTACGGATTGTATTGGTTTCGAGCTTAGTGCCCTTTCAGTAGCGGGGGTTTCAGTGGCGGAACTAGAAGGTGAAAACTCGGGGGGGGGGGGCAGACAGTAACTAGCCTATCATAGGTATATATATATATATATATATATATATATATATATATATATATACTTACAAAAATATATAAATAATTGTTTAATTATTTTGTCACTGAAAAAAGAAACTGGGGCCTAGGCCCCCGACCCTGGCCTAGATCCGCCACTGGACGGTATATGATACTGGACTTACAACTTAATGTAGGGTCCAAACTACATGAGCTCTCACCGGGAATCGAACACAAAATAATATCTTCGCAGATTATTGATTTTACAGTTTCCGGTTTTTGGGCAACTTGTAAACATCTTTCAATCTTATGACTTATGATGTTTATAAAATGTGCATCACTATTTAAATTGGCTTTTGTTCAAGTTAATTTGTTTTTGTTGTTGTTGTTGTTGTTCTTGTTGAGAAATTTATATTTTTCACTTTTACTTAATTTAAGCGTTTACACGCTATTGGATTTTGTTTCACTTTGAACGGAAATTATCAGGTGCGATATTTGTATTTTGCGTAATGCACCATTTGTGACAAGGCAGCTGGAAGACAATCAAAATTCGAAATCTTTGAGTTTAACGTCCCACTGTTATGCCTGTTAGACTAAGGGAGACGATGATTAAAGCAAGTGAATGAAGATGGAAGGATTCGTGGAATGAGGATGTGGAAGGAAACGGGAGTACCCCCAAGGAAACCCACGGCACGATGTTGTCCACCACAAACTTACTTGGCCGAGTCGAAATTCCAGTTAATTATTTGTATTTATGATAATATTTTTTTTTAATATTAAAAAAAAAAAATATGTGATACCGTGCATAAAAACCACAACCCACAAAAGTTTGAACAAGGAGATAATGGAACCCCTGCAGTGCTACACATTTTAACACATCATCCCCTTCAATCGTTAATGTTGCATATGCAACAACATACAAGCAAAAGAGATGGAACATAGTCTAGGAATCTTTAATAAAGAAATGTTCATTCATTTAGACTATATTTTCTATGATTTTTTTTCTTGTGTGTCTTATGGGTTTCATAACCCAGATTACGCTACAGATTATTTTATATTTAAAAAAGAACAAAAGATAAATCAATTACAACGAATACGTCGTAGGCAATTGATGCAAATAAAATATAAATCTTCTCGAAACTTGACATAGATATAAATCTTGACAAGCTGAGCATGCGCAAGGTGTTTGGCTCTGATTTATTGATAATCATATTTGAAGTTTAGACTCAATCAAATTTGCGTTATATATTTCTCCAATTGAAATTTAGAACAAAAATAGATGAAACAAGCTTGCTATTAAATGTTAATTTGAATCATAGGTAAGCAAATAATAAGGCTGATAATTAGCTATGAAAAACTAAGTAGAAGACAATCAACCAAAGTAAACGCTTCAAGAAAGCACACACTAAGTATAATCAACAGAATGTATTACTTTTTTTTTTTCATAGAACCAATTCAAAGCTCGTTATAATTACACACTACACTTACTTCCGTTAACAGGTTTGGGTACAAGCCAAAAAATTCATAGTCAATAACTCGGAAACTAAAGTTCTTCAGAGCGATCCCGAGTTCGATTCCCGGTGGGGTCACTCGGTCGCAAAAGTGTAAAACACTTTTACAGGCCAGCCACCCTGAATGAGGTTTTCCTGGGTTTTCCTCATTCACACCAGGCAAATGTCGGGGTGGTACCCAACTTATAAATCCCAGGCCGCTCCCTTCCTTCCCTTTCCCCGGATTGTGTGCTCGCCGAGGGACGTCATCCCTCAAAACGCGACGGGCTAAATGGCCATAGATGCCGAAAGCCTACAAATCCAAATCCAAAATCCTAATCCTAAAGTTATCCACACCACAATATCTCCTTTGCTTACTTACACTTCAAAATATTTGCAAACGACTTTTAGATACAGTAAGGACACTTTACACACTATAAGATGGAATTATGTTTCATCTACAACACAAGACACTGATTCATTTGGTTGTGCCTTCTGATATTGAAAAATGTAACAAATAAAAGAAAATGTTTGATTCGTTTTACAATGAGCACACAAGATGGCACTTGCTGTTAGATCTTATTAGAAGTGCTCAGTTTTATGAAATGTTTATTTCTACATGTAAAGTATTTTAAAGTAACGATCTTGGTACGAAATATATATATTGAATGACCGTTTTTTGTGTTATGTTTCCCATTTTCTTTAAACATTAATTTACATTTAAGGAAATAGATTTTGAGAAGAAATTTGCGCAGAACGCCATAATGCGTTGTTGCCAAATTTGTACGTTTACTATGACAGTCACAATAAGAAAATTCATTGGTTCTAGCGTTGCAGTTCGAGAAGCAGAACTTACCTGTGAATTCCGGTTAAGAGTCGAAAATGAGTTTCTCCAGTAAGTATCCGATCAGAATTCCATGATTACTTCCTTTATTATCATGCAGCAGTAAACACTCGAAACTATCTGGCAACGCCGCACTATTCAAGCAGCGCTTAGGATAGCACCGAGAACACCTAGTGATCCACTTTAAACACAATTTTATCAATGTTTTCCTCAAAAACTGTTCTAAAAGTGTTTAAAAATGATATTTTATTTTAGAGTGTAGCTCATGAAGGTTTACCAGTATGCCAAACTTGGTGAGGATTGAATGAATTTTATTGATTGTGCTTTTTTTTTTTTTTTTTTTTTTTGAAAACGAAAATTTCACCAGCACAAACTACACATTTGATCGATAATAACACGGGAACCAAATGTTTGAGCACTCTAACATTGCACTATTCTACTATTGTGCAAATTGTAATCAATATCAAATGAGTTCTATCAAATCACATTTTAGTGAAATTTATTATTTTTCACTGGATCCAAAAATCAATCTTGATAGCTAATCACGTAGGATTCAAAGGTCTACACACCATAATTTATACTAAGCTCGTACATGTAGAGCTCCATCACCGTCCTAAACTAGACATTGAGTGAGCACAATAATTCGCGTTTTAGTTAACCCTTATGATACCAAGGTGTTTTCTATAAAAAAAAAAAAAATGAAATGAAATCTTTCAGTTTTACGTCCCAAGATTATGCCGGTTAGGCTAAAGGAGACAGTGATGATGAGTAATGAATGAAATGGTGGAATGAAGAAAGTGGGAGGAAACGGGAGAACCCCGAGGAAACCCACGCACACGATGTTTGTCCACCACAAAGTTCACTTGGCGGGGGCTGGGATCGAACCGGGGACCCCAACACCAGAGGTGAACGCTCTACCACTGAGCCACACAGCCCCGTGTTTTCTATAACGTAGCATACCAAGGTGGGGGGGCTCGTTGAACCCATAGAAGAGAATTCATTTTCAAATTAAATTCGCAGATGTTTTATTAAATAACGAGTTATAAATGAAATAGTGTCCCCGGTGGATGAGTGACTAAGGTCGTCGCCTTGCAATCAAGGGGTCCTGGGTTCGATTCCACAAACGGGAACACAAATGGTTTTAATCTCACGTTAAACTGTAGGTCTCGTCCTCTGAGCGTCATAATCATCCCATGGAAGGAAATGGCAAATCACCATGGGTTCGTCTCGCCCAGGGACATTCGGGTAGAACACCACATCATCATAATCATCATCATTATAAATGAAATTATAAATGTAGGTTATAGAAATAGGTTACATTCACTGATATTATTACGCGATACGACACACATAATAAACAATATTCGACTTCAGAATATTAGCACTGAAGCTACGAAAACAAAACATCTAACTCGCAGGATGTTCAAAATATTAGTTCTCTTTTCAGTACTGCAAAATCATCGGCCACGTTCAACAACACCAAACAAAGTGACGATTATCAGTGTTGCCAAGCCCATCAGTGTTGCAAAACGTTAGTATTGCCAGGCCCAGACATGCCAGTGTTTATTTGTAACAAAAAAAAAAAAAAAAAAACTCCAAGCCGCAACCATATCTTAAGTCAGAACGAAAAGTAAGGTAACATGCACTACCAAGGAGGGGGCTTGTTGAACCCAGTTCGCATTATTGCACTACACAAAATAAACGAGCACCCGTTTAGAGCAAAATCAAGCAAGATTCTTTTCTTAACATTCCATTACACAATGTTAATTTTTAACGGATTTTTTGTCCACGCAGAGAAGCACAATTCACAATATAATTTACTATGTGTTCGAGGAACCCCTCCCTCTTGGTATCGTAAGGGTTAAATGTCTTGACTTCACTGCCTTCAAACTGAAATTTAGTCGCCAGTAACCTGTAAGCCAAAAATAAGTAGGCCACATTATACCACATGCATGCAAATATTGTTGAAGTCTATCGCTATGTAAGTTTTGTCAGAACTTAGTTACAATGACAGCAAGAGCTACAGGTCTATAATATCATTCTACAAAGTCTAAACACACATTTGATAGCCAGTAACTTGGGAACCAAATATATGTGGACCATGTTTTTACACGTGCAATAAACTCGCCGTGTTCTATCACCATACCAATTTGGTTAAGACTAGATGACTCGCGTACAATATGCGATATTCGTGTAATTCACTTTTTAAGGTTTAAAAAAAAACGAATAAAGGACAAAAATGTTTGTTATGACACGACATAATGTATAGAAACAAAAACGAAAGTCACTACGTTTGTGGTTGACAAGTCTTGAATCATCCGACCGATCTCAATCAATTTTTTTAACGTAGATGGGGTTCTTGCCTGGGTGTGATTTTATCTATTCACTTTGACGGTAGATATTTCGGGGAGGGGGATATTTTATAAAGATCGAAAATGATCTATATTAGTGTCGAAACTATAGCTTTCAGGGTCACTGAGATGAACAGTGACACTTCCGATGCCGTTTAAATCCAAATTCATCCGTACAACTTCGGGGAAGGTGATATATATATATATGTGTGTTTGTGTGTGTGTGTGTGTGTGTGTGTGTGTGTGTGTGTGTGAACAATATTAGTGTCGAATTCATAGTTTTCGGGGTCGCTGAGATGAGCAGTGACACTTTCGATGGTGCTTAAATCTAAAGTCAGCCACGCAACTTGGGAAGGAGGAAGCGGAAGATGATGGAAGCGATCGATCAAAAATGATCGAAAATGACCGATATCAGAAAGCGCTTCAGTAATAGTATAAAAGTGATTGACTAACGAAATATATTACTAATTTTGCTTTTTGCGTGTCTTTTTTTTTTTTCAACCCAGCGAGGTGAGTAATTGACGCTAGTATATTATAAATTATGGCCGATATGAACCTGCTGCGAACGTGTGAAAGCTAGGAAGCAAAATAAACTTGATATGTTTTACTTGTAGCATTCTACATTTATAGTGTACGATGTGAAATATTCAGAACACCTCAACTATGCATTTAAGGTTGATTTAAATGGACAAGTTTTGTTGATAGATGTCACTACAGTCTTCCTATTTCTCTCGTGTATTTTTTCCCCTTTCACGAAAATTCACGATATATGTTACAAATTTCAGCCTAGAGACTTCAAATGTTTAGACAAGGAGCCTCATAACCTATCAAAGGCAACAATCCGTGCCGATTTTTTTTTAAATTCTCTTCATTGTTGAAATGGATATTCAAACCTTTAACAATATAAATATTTCAATAATGAAGAAAATTGTAAATAAAAATGTGCACAGATTGTTGCCTTCGATAGATTATGAAGTTATTTCTCTAAAAATTTGAAGTCTCTAGCCTGAAACTTGTAAGAGAAATCGTGAATTTTTGTAAAAGGCAAAAACTACATAAGAGAGATACGAAGACTATAGTGACATCTCTGTGTTAAGCTTGTCCTTTTATACCAACCTTAAGACTGATAAATGAAAGTAAATGACGAGATAATTAATATAATGAAGATACTAATGGGGAACAGAAGAGCCCCGGTAAAATGTTCATGGATCACACTTGGCTAAAGGAAGCTCACATGTTCGAAGATTGAACCAGGGACTAACGTTTGTTATCAAGCAATGAACAACTATGCTTATCACGAGTAATTGAAATAAAGTTTTTCTTAGGATATATTTTACTTTCCTTAATACATTCACTTTTCTAAAATTTCAAATTGGATTCTAATTCATTTATTTTTTTTTACATTTATTTCGTTGGCAATAAACATATACAGGGTGGGCCAAAAGTAGATATAGATCTACACCCCTGCATTGATCAAGCATAACATTCTAGTTTAAGTGTTTATTTTTTCGGCTGTTCCTAGCTTATGGCATAAGTAAAAAACATTAAGATCAAATAATAAAGAAACTAAGTCTACCTGATAGATAACAATAAAAATAAATAAATAAATAAATAAATATATATATATATATATATATATATATATATATATATATATATATATATATATATATATATATATATAAATGCAATGAGCTGATCAGTAGAGAGTACTGTATTCGTACTTTTGGTCCACCCTGTATAAAACGCCGATGTAAACATATATAAATTCTAACTCAAACTAAGTATCACAAAACAACCTAATCCAAGTTTTTTTTTTGTGTGTGTGTGTGATAAATAAGAGAATACCAAGTATGCTAATAATAGTATGTTGTTCATAAAGTTTAAAATCGCGTGTTGATCGACGAAGTCTATTGTAACATAAAGTTGCTTAATGACTAATAGATAATGATTATAAGAGCTAGCTACGAACCTATGACCACAAATATCACTACGACTACTAATGTCAAGTTAGGTTGGGAAGGAAATAGTTCACTGGCCCGCACTGCCCATAATTTCTCTCTAGGACAATTAAAATTGATTTTAGCAAGAAATAGCCAAATAACCTAAATACTAGATTAGATAATATTAGCTTGGTTTAGGTTAACTATGAATAACTAGTGAAAAGCCGACTATGATGTAAACCTTTGTAAGCATCAAGAAAACTAATCTGCCACACGTATAAAACGGTAAGAATTATATATATATATATATATATATATATATATATATATATATATATATATATATATATATATATATATATATATATATATATATATATATTAAGTACGAGGGGCAAGGTGTTAAAAAATCACATTTGTTTCATCATATGTAAGTGTATTTTATCATTCCTAAACGAAGTAACCTAATTTCACCTAACCTGAAGTCAGTAATATGTAAGGTGGATCAGTTTTCTTTACCTTTCCTTAAATTTTGATTCTGGGAACTTTATCTTACGGTCACAATACGTATTTACCGTTTCTCGTTCGCGCATACTACCCATGTAAGAATGAGATCTCATCCGTGGCTAAGCGGTTAGCGTACGTGCTTTTGGTGTACAAGGCCCGGGTTCAAGTCCCGGTGGGAGCTCATGTGGTTCGGATTTAACGTTAATCAGTAGGTCCCGTCTCATATAGCCGCGCTGCTTAAAGGTGACGTTAAGCTCAAAATTAACTCAACGATAAAATAATGAATCTCATGTTATCTTGATTTCGCATGTTTAAGTTCCCTCAAAAGTATGATTCAGATTGTAAATATTCTTCCGAGTTGTTTCTTTGCTCTAAATCTAGTTCAACTAACTGTGGTAATGCAGTTCCACTCGAACCACATGTTGGCAATGTACTAAAATGTACAGATTGAATGCATTTAGTGACTTAGTACCCGGCTATTTGAGGCGATCGCAAAGCGTATTTATTGCTTATGCGTACTCTTGGAATACGCTGACCATGTGTTTAAATGTAGATGGCTAATCATAAACGCGAAAGCAATAAAATCGCTGAGAAAACGTCAACTCGAGCATATTTGGTGCGAGACGGAACAATAGTCCGCCTGCTGTTTAAAAGATTTCAAAATGAAGAAACAAAAAGGAAAGGCGTGTTGCCAGGCAAAGCGATTGTAGCAAGAAACCGCTGCTTGGAAGATGGTTTGAGCAGAGTATTGGAACTCTGCTATACGCTGGTGAAGTAAACGTCATTTCCGCTTCCTGTTCAGCTAGCTGGTTACAAACAAACCAGCTTCGAGCGGGTTATATGAAGAAGTTTACATGGTACTCGCCTATGAAAATGGTTTGTTTCGTTTTCGTATATAACCATAACAGTTTAAGAGGTACATGCAATGTGTTTTTGTTTTCCCAAGAATGAAATTAGAAATATTGTACTATATAACATACTAAAGAGAAACAAAAACAAAGCCACACTGTACAAGTGATATAGTGATTAATTACTTATTGGCCGAACAGATATATCTCAATCTTTTTGAAGAACACTTTCTTTCCTTGCATATTCTGCCAGAAAGAAATTAAAATACACATATTTTTCCAAAGCTCCCTTGCTCTATCTTCTTGTTGTTGTTGTTTGTGACATGTTTAGGCTAATTTCGCTGTTTAATATATATTAATACTCAGAACACTGAAAAATCGTTTCTTAGTAAACTGATAATTAAATCACACGCTTAAAGGCATACTATAATCTTCGAACAGTGCCTGCCCCAGCATTGAGTGTGATATTCGCCTGCCTCCGCTCTTTCCGATCCTCACCAGCGTAAGTTCGATAACAATTTTACCTTTGTGACTACATATATGTGTACAAATTTGAAAGTCTTGATACAATTGAAATTTGCAGGCAACGGATGATTTTAAAATTGGTAAATCGGCATTTCACATATACATATGTAGGACAACCGCATTTAAGTAATCACAACCTAACCTAACCGTACCTTACCGCATATGAATTTTGGTAAGAGTATAGTACAGGCAATATAGTAAAGTTTAAACCGAATTTGTTAATTTGTCTCATCCCGTTTGACATAAAATATAATTGCTCCATCCTATCGTTCTACGCTAAGTACGCATGAAAAATACGGGATCATTATTTGTAAATTTATGTGTAAAATTTATCTAATCTACGAAAACACTTCTGTGCAAGAAAATTATTTATGTAGAGGGAGAACATAGAAACAGCGTTAAAAATGTGCCATGGTTACTAAGAAATTGAAATGCAAATCCACTTGTAGTGACTACTAGCCCTGGCTAGTGTACGCTTTTCGTACCTGTCTTTCTTTCACGCATACCCAACTTCACTGATCCGCCGCTCCCTACAGATGCATCCTTACATGCGCTCAAGCTTCAAGCTGCCCTTAGTCATCATAAATGTAGTGTTACGTGAAGTGACCACCCAGAGTAAATTGGTACGTGTTCTCCTTATGAATTTTAATATATGTATATGCTGGCATGTTACAAATCTGTACGTCGTTTGTGTTAGACGCAAAGAAAATAATTCCGATAACATTAGGACATTATATAGGATAGTTACAGAGTTATATATTTTAAATTATTTAATTATTTCTGGTGACGCATTTCAACTTTACCAGTGCCAAGCGAAGAATGGACACCCGCTAACAAAAAAAATGAAGAATAAATTAGCAAATCATTTCCACGAAGATGCTAAGTTTCTGAGATTATGTATTCGTAATTGTATGCTTTAAAATGCATTGGTTATTCTAGCGCTGTACTTCTTTGTTCCGAATATCTGATCACTAATTTTATAAACAAGTTTCTTCCATATTAAACATTTTCACTGAAGCTAAACAAACAATATGACAGAAGTATATAGCATAACCATTTTCAATAATTTTAATTAAACTATTCAATCTAAAATTATTATTAAGGGTGCTCATGTACATGGTTGTGATTCTTACTCACTTGTTGTCCAGCAAGTTATTGGCGATTGAAGGAATTAAAATGTAGAGTAATTTTATTTCATATTATGATAAATATAGCCTTCCTCTACGTATAAAGTAAATATATTCACTGCTATTCGTGAACATGTAGCTTTTTTTTTTCTTCATAATTTTAAGTTCGTCTTTCACAAGACACACAGCTGCCACATACAACGCCATTGAAACTGCCTTGACAACCACCTTAGCAACCGATTGTTTGTAACCAATATGGCTGCGCCCAGTAAAATTCACAGCAGACGACTTCAGCAGCGTATTACACACCTGGACCTGGCAAAAAGACCTGGAAACCCTGACTGGCTCACAGTATGAGTTACACATCTGGTGAAAGTAAAATTACTGAATAGCCACTTTGGCCGCGTTCGCTACAGGGGGTAACGCTTTCTCAAATAGCATAAGACTTAGTGTTTGTACCTGTTCTTTGGTTCTGAGTAGGCTTACTATGTAGAAATATACTGTAGGCTAAGCTTCCGGCTCGTTTAGAGAATATTTTTGTTTACATCTTGTGAACACCTGTAGCACTTTAATATGTGGACTGACATTGTTTCCACATTTGCAAATGTGTAGGTCTTTTGGCAGAATTTACATTCCACTGGTTTATTTCCTTTCTCTGTGTACGTTTCCAGATATCACTTACATTCCGTCCCATTCTTAGAAGTAAACATTTGTACAATACCAGTAATATAAATGACACACTGACTACACATAAAAAAAAAAGCTTCCACATTTTACGTAAGTGAATAACGTTCCCGGTGTTACCAGATTCAAAGAAGTTAAGTGAGTTAGCTTTATTAATAAAAAAATGGGTGAGAAAATACGATTGGGGAAAAAATCATGGATTTAAACTCAAAATATAATTCCCCCTATTGTTTTCCCCTCGCCCAACTGTTGTAAAGTACGCGGGAAAAAATGCTAATAAGTTCAAAATAATATAACTTACCGATTTACTCATATTATACAATAAATTTTGCATAACCTGCAACTTAGTCTGCTTAACTGTGATTATGCACTACACGAATAAAGTGCATGTATAATAATACACAATGTTAGCAGTGAATTAACTAAACGCCAAATGCAAATTTGTCATACCATATTTAGCAATCATTATACTACCTTTAAGAACGTAAATCCCATGCTGTAATGAGAATATTGAGAAGTAACTTCTGCATGGCAAATAGCTGCAGAAAAACACACATCATACACTTATGTATTGTCAAACTATGTTCGTTTGCTTTGTATTTAACATTCATAGATAATACATCGACGTTCTGCCAACACACACTGCATCTCAGATGTTACATTTTAAACATAATAATTACCTTTGCTTTCAAATGATTGTGTATATATATATATATATATATATATATATATATATATATATATATATATATATATATATGTGTGTGTGTGTGTGTGTGTGTGTAACTGATTTATTTTAATGTATTTTATTTAGTTATTCGTGCATTGAGCATATGACATTACATACTCAAAAAGTTCTTCGCAAACGGAAATCGAACCCACGACCTCACGATTAGAAGTCTTGCGCTTTATCACTAAAAAAAAAATCCTGACTCTACAACTCTTCAGGACTACTAGAATCGACAGCGACAAGAACACTAAATTTCCGAGGACACTTAAATTCCCAAAAGCCCTCTCATCGTTAATCAAACACGGGATCACGTTCACCAAAGGCACACAAGCTAGCCACTAGACCAACGTAGAGATCTAAAAGGACTTTCAGACGTCGTTAAAAGGGTTCGAACCACCGACTTTTGAGTCTTAGCATTTTTGTATTTTTCATATAACTTATCATTCGACTGTTCTAACACTTCACTAAGCTAACATGGACATTCCTGCCGATATTCTTCCAAATAAATATACCTGAATTTCCAAGACAATGACATTGATATGAAATGCAAATGTTGATTTTTTCTCCTTTATCTTTTTCATTCCACTATGGATGCGAGAACTATGTTTTTCCTTTCATTAGAAATGTCCTTTTACGTACACAAACGTAGGTGACAAAACCAGCAAGCACTCACATATATTACATAGTTTCAAAATACTGTACAATTATCCATTTCTACGAATACTGTTTCTTTTTCTTCTTCACTTAATATTTCAATATGAATTAATACACTTCAAATAATAAAAACACATATGCAATTTGATTAGGGGCTCGAGCCTGGCATATTTTGTTTACTCTTTCCGAAGATACCCGAAGTTGGACATTCAGTGAAATTAAAAACAAAACAAAACAAAAAAAAAAAAAAAAAACTCGAAACCGTTGTAATCAATGTGGTCATCTTTTCGGAGTAGAGTGTACATGTGACGTCGAGAGCGTTTATGTTCTCAGAGAGTAACAGTAGAGTGGCAGTAGTATGCCAGGTATGGTATAAATTATTTTAGTATGGTTTTCTCACGGTTTGCATCATTCTTACCTTCTTTAATACCAATTATTTAATTGCCATTCTCTTGCATTTCTAACCCATTTAAAATGTGGACTAAATATAGTGAATGGAAAGCTAATTTTGTTAACAATTATTTTTCCCTTTTAACTAGTTATTCACTTTTAATGTTTGATTTCTCATATTTGTAATCTGGACATTTGTGGTTAGGTACCTCTGGCACATAGCCATCCGCCAAGTCGTCTCTAGCTCACAGAGGACAATCTTGGAGAGCATAAAAACGAAAGTGAATCTAAAACGAAAACGTGTTTCGTAGCAACTTTGAAAGAAAATCCGTTAAGCATTTCTCGCGTAAGTTTCTTTTAGACAGTGAGCACTTGTAAGTGTGTAGGCGTCTATATTCGCTATTGTTACCAGCTGAATCGTGACCAAACATGCCTCAGCATCCACTCAGGAGCTGGTACTTGAAGTAAGAACCTCTCGGAAGCTGATTCCAAGAAAGACCTTTACCAAGAGAGGGAAAATTTTCATCGAAAGACCATTGAAGTGCTACGTGTCTTTAGGCAAATACTAGTCATAGAAGATGGAAATGGTTTCATTCATTAGAGTAATTTAATAAACCACAGAGTGCTAATTATATATATAGGGTGGACAATTTATCTGCTCTTGTAATTTTGAAACTAAGGAAGAAAAACCCTTTAAATTTTGAATCGTACAAATATCGGCAGGGGAATATTGTTTGGCATATTCTACAATAACATAAGGTTAACAGTGTTGCAAACTCAACATAAAGATGCACTTTTCAATGGAACTGACCCAGGTTCTTACACATTTCAAATCTACATGTTAAAGGAAAACGTAGAATGTTATATTGACTATTAAGTGTTGCAAACTACAGATGCTATAGTGTCAAAAGCATTCAAATTTTGTGGTCTGTAAAACAGTAATAACGAAAATGGGGCAGACAGAACAATGTACATCCAATGCAACTTGATATTTAATACTTTAACCATGGCATGATCGATTTCGAACACACACGAATAAAGGTACAGGAGATTGAAAATTTTCTTTTTTTTTAAAAAAAAGAGAGTATTTCGAAGAGCTGCTTACATAGATACCTCATCCAACACCACAGATAAACACATCAAGCAATACATGCGAATATCCCGAACATACTAATGTTATTTACATAAATTTCGTATTTCAACTCGCTGTGGAGATATGTTAAAAATATTAAAGGTTGCAACACTGTTTAAAATTATGTAATTCCAAGAACTTATTGTAATTAAGGTTACCAGAACGTATTTTTAATATTATAGGATGAAAGTAAATAAAAACAATTCTTTTTCGAAAAGTTTTCACAAATATGCCATTTAAGAAATATATAAAATCTTACTATTCTTTTTCGTATCTCTCAAACTGTTTGAGATATTCAATTGCTGTAAACGCCTTTATTATCTTGATATATATTAAAAATCTTGTATATAATTGGATGTGTTACTAATCTTATTTTTTTTTCGAAATAAAGTCCTTACAAAGTCAAATTTTGAATTCCTTATAACTTAGTTTCTATTTGTTCGAAATATGAAGTATAATGAGCAGAGTATTCGGTATTAAGGAACTTCGGATGCTCCTTACCCCATCTTTCTTACTTGCATTATTATTGTTGCAGAACCCTCCAAAATTTGGTTATTATTTTATGCTTGCGATGGTGCACTATCATTAGTTTACAATACCGCATGACAAGTGTGTTATATTGAGAGATTTTGTTTTAAATGCAGATTTGAAAGATGGAGTAACCTGATGTAGTCCTATTTGAAAAAAAAAATACAACTTTGTATTAAGTTGGCAACACTGTTAGCTTTGCTGTTTCAGAAATAATATATCAAACAATGTCTTGTACTAACATTTGTATGTTACAAACTCAAATTTCAGAGTTTTTTTTTTTTTTTTTAGCCTTTAGTTTAAAAGTCACAAGCATTATTTAGATAAATGGTTCATCCTATTTAATATATAAAAAAATAAGAGTTTGTTTGTGCGTCTGTCTGTCTATGTGACTGTGTCTGCGTCCCGGAGACCATACTAGAGGACCGAGAGTTACGAAATTTTGGTCAGGAGTATCTTGGCTCAGGCCTCAGATCAGGACGAAGCGTTTTAAGAAAATTCGAACCAGGGGGGCTCAGAGGTGCGTTAACCGGGACATGTGAAGGTAGTAGAAAATGACCGATATTAGTGTCTACTTCACAGTTTTCGCAGTCGCTGAGATCAATGGTGAAACTCCGATCATATTAACTTCCAAATTCACTCCATTCATCTGCGGGCCGGGGGTCACTGGAAGGGGGGGGGAGGATACCGAGATATGTAAAAATAACTCAAAATGACCGATATTAGTGTCAAATACATAGTTCCCGGGCGCAGAGATCAGTGGTGTCACTTCCATTGTCCATGACTTTCAAATTCATCTACCATTGTATGAAGGCTGGGGGTCACCGTGGGGCATACCGATACATGTAAAAATAATTATTATAATCCAAAATGACCGATATTAATGTCAAATCTATAGTATTCGCGGTCGCTGAGATGAATGATGATACTCCCACAGGCGTTGACTTTCAAATACAGTCCCTATCGGCTGGGGGCCAGAGGCGTTTTTTTTTAATAATTCGAACCATAGGTTCTCAGGGGACGTTTACCGAGATGCGTAAAAGTAGTAGAAAATGATCAATATTTTTTTCCCTTTCGTTGTTCAATTTGTTTACATAGATATTCTATCTGACCAATGCGAAGAATGGATATTTCAGCTAGTATGTAAAAATAGTGTTTACGTAAAGAATTTAATTACGTACTCTGTTAATTTCTTCTTTCATTTGACCTTTCCCTGAAAATACCAAAGCAAATCATAATCGTAAAAGTTCAACTGCATTAATCCTAATCAGGATGAAATTGTGTTTAGTGATAGACGTTAACTTCTCGTATAAAGGCATGAGATATCGTGTTTTGCAGGTTTTCGGTTTCCGAGTAATGAGTGGTCAAATTTTAAGCTACACCTTCGAAATCAAGAAAACATACACCGAATTAATACGAGCAGAATCAAACTTGGAGTGTGGGTAGACCTTCACCTGTTATGCAAGATTATGCAATATGATATATAGTCTTCTTGTCTCTAAATTATGAACAATCATAATTATAAATCAATTTATTTCAATGGAGAAAATGAAAAAAAAAATGTAATACATACTGCTTAAATAACATACAAAGGTCAGTCATCGATATATATAAAAAAGTTTATTTCGTTGTATGTGTTAACGAATGAAACTACTTCAATGACTTGCATCGCAGCGCGAGTACAATCTTCCTCCTCACGCAGATAGTTGGCTGATGGTTGTTTGTCCCCAGAGATGATAGCTGCTGAAGAGAGGGCCGGTAACCTTGGCGACAAGCATATAAAATGTCGATCACTGTTAATTGCACATTTAATTCATCTAGTAATATCTTCCTATGGAAGATTGCTACATTACGATGGTAGCAGCATATTGCTCCATCCAGCTGATAAATTAACTCTGCAGTATCATGTTAAAACTTGAGGCTTAAGTCACGTGTTCAACATGTTTAAAAAATAACGTTACTCTTGACCGTACACTTTTGGAGTGGAGAAGGTGTAAAACAGGTAATTTATATTTTCAGCTTGGTGAGGATTCTCACCGTTATCTATAAAGAATTTCTTTCTAAAGAAATCGACATGATTTCAGGAGCTCCATAGGGATCGAACTTGGGGCCTCTTCTCTTTTTACTTTTTATCAATGATCTTCCGAGTTGTATTACAAATTCAGAAAAAAAAACTACTGTTTGCAGACGATCTCAAAATATATGCCTAAATCAAAACACAAGAAGACTATTATTTATTACAACAAGACCTAAATAAGGTAATGAATTGGTGTAAGGTAAACAAACTTCAGATGAATGCAGATAAATGTGTGTCTGTGACGTTCAGTAGAAAAGAGTTTCCTTGCGAATATTCGTATTTCATTGGTGGGGCAAATTTAAATAAATCGAACTCAGTGAAAGATTTAGGAGTAATATTTGATCATAGGTTAACGTTCAACCAACATGTAGATAAAATAACTAATGAAGCCTACAGAAACCTCGTAATTCGAATGAGTAATGAACTTAGAAATGAGATGACGTTGAAGACTCTTTACTTTTCGTATGTTAGGGCTAAATTAGAATATGCATCAGTTATCTGGAATCCATACTTAAAATCTGAATGCCAGAAAGTTGAGCAATTACAAAGTAAATTCTTGAGATATTTTACCTACAAAAAGACCGGTCTTTATCCAAAATTTGAACACTATACCAATCTTATTGATAATTTTAAATTCAGGACGTTAGAACAAAGAAGAACACTAACTGATTTAATTTTCCTCTTTCGACTTCTGCATAATAAAATTGACTGTCCAGCGCTGTTACAAAATCTATTTATTTAAGCCCCGTCCCTCAAAACGCGCCCTAAAAATAATAACATATTCTTTTGCCGGAAAGCAAGAACAAATATACTGTATATGTCACCTACTTGGAGAATTAATGCTGCTTACAATGCAATAAGTAAAGAGAATGTGTTTTTGGATATATTCAGTAACAAAGAGCGTCACTTCAGGAACCAAGTTATGGAAATCCTATGATTCATGGCTATTTGTACACTTAATGTATTTTATTTGTCTTGTCGTGTTATTATGTATTTGTTTATGTATGTATTTAAACTTATTTATCATCATTACTCTTACTGGTTAACTGGACATAAACACTAATGTTAACCTTCTGTAACTGGAGTTTTATACTCTGTTGAGGGTACAAATAAATAAATAAATAAATATGTGACATTTTGTTTATTTACTTTATCAATTCGTCTAGCACTATCACGGAACCATAAGTTCTTTAAAAAAATATTCAACTTTTGAAATTACTCACAAAATGGAAGACGCTTATGGTTCTCCGATTATAACTAGGACTGTGAATTAGACTTCTAGGCTTAGCCCTTCACGTATGAGTGATGACGTCCTTCAGTGAGCATACTATCTGAAAAGTCGAGGAGAGAGAAGGAAGCGGCCTGGGATCACTCTATTAGGTATCATCCCAGAATTTGCCTAGTGTGAATAAATATAATCCGGGAAAAAACTCACTAAGGATGGCTGGTCTGAAAAAGCATTTACGTTTTCATGACCGAGTGTCCCTATCCGGGACCATTCGCACTAAAGGTGAAAGCGTTATCGACTACATTACACAGAGTCACTTTTTTTCTCCGGTGTGAGGTGCCTGCGCTCGATGTTGGTACACTATTAGATGGTTACGCATTGCGTACCAGACTGTTGTTAGGGAATTTGCAAGCTTTCAGCTTATTCTTGCTGTGTATGTCTAAGGGCTACACTAAGATTATCCCCTTGTTCTCTTCCCACGTCGAAATTCAGCATTGAACATATCATTTTTGAATATAATTTTAATTTGGTGGTTCTTTACTAAAATTTGCACTAAATGAAAGTTGGACATTCCACTTTGCCAAATTTACTAACAGCGCACCACTTGCTGAGTATAAATGTTGTTCCTTATATATATATTAAAATCTCTTGAGGATGTGTTCGAAGGTTTCTCGGAATGATCAATCCCTGATAATGTATTATCCATGCAATATTTTGTTAGTAAATCAAAATCCTTTAGTATTGCGGCTAAGAATAAAAGTTCTCAAATCCCAGTATGATATTCAATTAATTATGACTATTCGTCTATTATTTTTCTTTTTTTTAAAAAAAAAAAAGTAGATGGCTTAGAGATCAATTTTAATTACTGTAAATGTAATTGATGGAATGACAAGGTTATTTACCCACTACTGCAAAAACACTTTTTTTTGTTAAAAAAAAGAAGGAATAACACACTGTGATGTATGGGTAAACACGATCCATCCTTTACTGTTCAAATTAATCAGTTGTTGATAAATATTTTACACCTACGTATCGACTGTGAACGGATTACTTTGTCGATAGCTAACAAAAGCCAAAGTTCTTGGAATTTTCATAACGAGAAATTACGAGATTATTTGTTCTGTCATATAACATGAACCAAATATTTATCTTGGTTGTTGTTATCATTGTACAGATGATTATCAAAATAACAGAATGCCTGGAGTTGGGAACACGTCAGGCGTCTGAGCTAGCAATGGTAATACTGCGAGCACAACACCGACCTTTTGATGATAGTGTGATAAAAACAAATTTCGTACTATGAGAGGAGTAGTAGAACAACAGGGCGCATTGGACTGAGCAGATGGTGATAGTTGCAAAATGGGTGACATCTCAGTTTTCCAACTTGATAAATTGTTGGCGCTCGGTTATGCGTAAGCGTGACGGAAGTGCAAGAGTGTTGAATGTGTTGAGAGAATATTACAAGTGACAGCGACCTACACAACTTACAGCAAAACCACATCGGAGAAGAAGGACAATGGTCGAAAGAAAGCTTCTAGTGACAGATCCCACGGAGTATTAAATAAAATTGCCACACAGAACTGTCGTGCGACTGCGGTGCAAGTCACAGAGGAAGTGAACCAACGCCTTCCGCAGCATGGTTGACAACCAGAGTCCATCACGAGTTGCATTACATTGTAATACGGGGTCAGGTTGCAAGGGCAAAACCGCTGATAAGAGAGCACCACATTTTAGCACTACACTAATGGTGCCGCGAATATGCTTGACTAATTTAAAATGCTTGACCCGCTTAGGAGACGCAAACGCTGCGTTGATTTCCATTTCCATCCTCTGTTATAGACCTGAGTGATGTTATGCTCTCAGAAACGTGTAATGTTTCATCTATCATCATTCACAATCCCTATGACCCCATTCCGTTTTGCATCAGTGTCAATCTGATAGCGAAAGTGATTCAACACCATGTTAATATAATAAGTTTTGTTTTTCCAGGTGTTTATATAATTTTCCTAAGCATCTGCACGTATTATTTTGGACTCATGCGTATTCTGAATAATTGTTTAAGATTTAATGTTCATTTTCAGTATCGTGGATATACGTTTGCTGAAAGGAGAATAATTAGAAGTTCAAATCTGGGGAAACCCTAGTAAAATTGGTGCAGTTTGTAACACTTGAAATCAAACAAACACTCTGGCTGTGATATTGAGAGCAATCGAGAACATGAAACGACTCGCGATGAGTTCATCGGCATTTGATATTTGGGTCACTTAAATGACAATAATATAATTTTCTGATAGCATATACTCTCGGAAAGATATAAGTTAATTTTGCGTTATGTTTATTCATAAAGAAATTATGGTCAATTATTATTTCCTTATATTTTGTTTCTATACAGAGTGTTTCAAAAGTACGCAGACATGGGGTAACTCTGTTATTATCACACTTACAACAAAATGTAAGATGGGTAACCATCTCCAAATATAATGTTTTCAATCTAAGGTGAAGGATCTTTCTAATCGGACGAGCCATTTAGGCTATACACTCTTTATGCGCTCAATGTTAAATGAAAATGCAACGTTGTCATGTACCTGGACCCACAACATAAGTGAATGAAGTTACTGTCTTTTACGCTAACATGTCGATGGCCAGCCCCATTTCAAACATAGCCCCATTTATCATACTATTACGTTAGCGTAAAAGACAGTAACTTCATTCACTTATGTCGTGGATTCATGTAAATGGCAATATTGCATTTTCTTTTAACATTTGGCGCTTAAAGAGTGTACAACCCAAATGGCTCGTCCTGTTTAAACAAACAAACAAACAAACAAAAGCAGCCTTCACTTTAGATTGAAAACATCATATTTGGAGACGGTTTCCCCTTATACATTTTGTTGTAACTTTGATGATAACAGAGTCACCCTATGTCAGGGGACTTTTGAGACACCTTGCATATTTTTATCGCAAGAATGTTAGATTACAAATGACCGCTGAAATGAAATGGGGTCTTTGATATTTATGTTTCATGCTTATGCCGGCTAGGCTAAAGGAAAGGATGATGATGAGAAATGAATGAAATTATGGAATGAAGCAAGTGGAAGAAAACGGGAGAACCCAGATAAGCCATACATATGGAGCTTTTCCACCAGAAAGCTTACTTGTCACGAGCTGACATCGAACCAAGAACCACATGCACCAGACGGTAACGCTCTACCACTGTACCACTGCGTCCCAAATGACCGCTGAAGTCTTTATGCCCTGTCATATTTTCCTCCTCTTCTAAACCACATCTAAAGGCTTGGATGTTATATTTTCTACACTATTTCAGTTTTACGTATTTCGGTTTTTCCAATTCCCCATACTGACACCGTGAGAGATGCGTCAGCGTTGTGAAGAAACAAATCGATCAACATTTCGTTATGAATAATGATAGGACGAACATAACTGCATTGACGTATTTCTGAGAACAAGAGCTAGCAGAGAATAGTATAATTGTCTACAGTTCCTAATTTATGAATTTTCACCCAAATCTAAAATAATAATTTTAAAAATATCGCTTAAGAGGTTCCTAATGGCGAAATTAAAATAACACTAATTTTACAGTAATTATGTGATATCTTTAAATAGATAAAAGATAATTGAAATGTGGAAGGAACAAGAGCTCCCTAGACAGAGTTATTTTACATGAGATACCGTTATCACGACTCACTTATCTGCTGTCGATTTCCAGCCATTTAGAAAATTGACATTTATTTCCGCGTTTCTAAATGGCTACAAACGGAAAACTACTAGGTGACTCGTGATAACGGTACCTCATGCAAAATAATATTGTCTAGGGCGCTTTTGTTCCACATTGCGATTATCTTTTATCTATTTGAAGATATCAAATAATTACTGCAAAATTAGTGGTATTTTAATTTCCCAGTGATTAGGCCTCTTAAAATTTTCATATATGTTGTCATGTTTTTCATCACTTATATGCAGTAATTCTCACATCCTTAGATTTAATGTTCTCTACACCATTCTAATTCGGTTTGTACGGTTCACCACGTGCATACTTCAAAGGGAAACTGCAGCCATAATACACCGACTGTGAATCGCATCTGGAACACTGAAAGTTACTGTGCTAACTCTTCGCTACTTCTTCTTTTTAAGCGCAATATGGACTGCTAATGACTAGAAATGAGCGATATGGTAGGATTAAGTCGTCGTTGACCTTATTTCAAACCATAGGCAGAGATAGCTCCTTAAAAGAAATGAAGCAACAAGTCAAATTATGTGAGAGAAGTGGTCATATAAAATGTTAGTACGAACTAAATAATGCTCAGCCTGAAATATTTTACTTGCAAGCGTCCAAGGTCATATGGAAGAAAATGGTGCAGTTTGAAAGTTCACAACATAGTCATTTTTTTTTGTTTTTTTTTACCTCATGCGGGCACAAGCTATATCTTAGCAGCTTCAACTGCTAAACTTGTTATCAGCTACCAACAGTTTGCTGCTTGTTTACTCGCGATGCCAGTTTACAGTGTGTTCCGGTTTGGGATGTCCATATACTTACGTATGTGATTACAACGCACCGTGAATTATTTAGTCATACTGCTCTTTGGCTAGAGGCTCATTACAAATATATTTTACCTACACTATTCTCCATCTTCATCCAGAAACTTTGTAACTGTATAACACACTTACTCCAGACCATTATTATGTAACGTACATGATACACTCCATTTGATTACCGTGTTGATATGTATCGTATGACTCGGAGTGAACACATTGAATGAAGAGTAGTAATTAAAGCATTAGAAAATAAGACAGTTGCCGCTGCTCAAGGTGTGTGTTGTTTGTTTGTTTGTTTGCTGATGTTTTCTGTTTCATTCCAGCACAGAAACTATACTGTATGTGATGTAAACCTACAATTCGAATTACCAAAATACACTCATACTTTTCCCACCCCAATGATAAATCGAACACGATGTATATATACACACACACACACACACACATATATACACACAAACACCCTATTAATTTCTAGAACACCATTACTCTTTTGTGTATAACTTGTATTGTAATATTCAATGAAATAATTTGAGATTTTAAAGGATATTATTAGTTAGATATTATTTTTGATTTGTACTAACCATCTTCAACGTTTGCAGTCAAAATACGAACGACAGAAGAAAAAGCATTCGTCTCTTATTTGGCCAATTCATAATATCGGGCGTATTTAATGCTACTCGAAAAGTTTTTCGGTAAAGAAATTCTGGGTTGATTTAGAAGCTGAGATGACAACATACATGTAAAATGAGACCTGCAGTGATTCACTCGAGCATATGTTAGGTAATGCTAACGTTGTGATTCAGACGAACGTTCAATTCACTAAGGGCTCTGTCGCCATTACATCCTGCCTCCTTGTGCCTCTGCTTGGGTTTCCCGAACCTGTTCAATGTGCAGCAGGCCTGGCATCACGAAGGTAGTATTTCTGAATACGAAAATTATAATCACGCATTAACCAAACCATTAGTACGACTATAATCAAAAGTAAGAACGATTCTGATTACCCCCCCCCACACACACACACAATGTCTACTGACTTGCTATTTGATTATCAATTTATGTTTTTTTTTTTTAATGAAAAAGCTTTACCAAATTCGTGTAAGTCACTTCCTGTTATCAATTATAAGCTACAAACTTTTCCAAAAAGAAAGAACACAAAATGTTTAATCAATAACTCGTTTGTCTACATTCATCTGATGATACAAAGCGAAAGCACACCTAACGTAACCTGAATCACAGCCATTACTTGTGTTTCTTAATTTGATGTTATTTTCTCTCCTTTTCTGTCTTTTTCCTGTTAATATATATCGAACATGAAATTGGATTCACCAGTAACTGACATTTATACATCTGTGTCGGTTTCAAATTAAAGGAAATGGAGTGTAATGGAAATAGCACGTTCCGTTGCAATGAACCACATTCAATTCAGTTTTGCTGTTAGCAATCGTAATTGACATTATGTGCCCCCTCATTCAATGCTGCCACACGAAGGCTTAGTTAGACTGTTAGCAAAGCAAGATATGTATGAGTTAAAAGTAAATGTGGCTGAATTACGCTATACCGGATTGTCAATACTTCACGTTGTTACTCAGTTCTTATTTCATGTTTAGATTTACTTGTGAATTCCAAGTTTATGGTATGTCTTATTTTCGTTCGTTGACGTTTTACTACCCTAAGAGATGCAAAGATGTGTCATTAGTTTTGCTTAACTTCTTTTAAGGAGCGTGTGCAAAGACACAATGTCCTTGACGAAGCGAGCTACTACCTAGAGTGTTTTTGTTAGAATCTTTTCTTATGCTGTTTTCGTGAAATAGTAAATACGAGGCATGACTTTTAAGTGAGTGCCATTTCGAAATAATAGTAACAATAACATGTATACTTTTCTTATAATTATATTGTTACATAAAAATCCCTACTTTAATCTATTTTTGTACGTAGTTTCTACCAAAGGCACTTATTGTATCGTACAACACGCTTTTGAATACTATCCTCAAGGAACTCTGCCACTGATTTGACAACCACTGCAAGATGGGCGTTTTGACCTCATCATTGTCGTTGTGACCACCCAAATTTTTCTTCAAATGCTTGACGAAACTTATCTGATAACGACGAAATCGTAAAGCGTGTGTTCTCTTTCAAGTTTCTTTTTTCAACTTTCTACACACAATCTTCAGTGATTACAGATGGTCGCCCTTCTCATAAACATTCATGTAGCCATCTTTAAAAGCTCTAATCCATTTATCTACCATTCCATCGATTATAATATTTCCTTCATACACTTCACTAATCTGCTGATGAATTTGAGACTTCTTTATGCCTTTTGCTCTAAGAAAATGAATCACAGCGTATGCTTCATTGTCGGAGAGAATTTTCAATCGGCGGATGCATTTCAACTACTCACAAACAAACGTAAACGTGGTCGAACGTTTCCGTAATGACGTGTGTGGCTTGCCACTATATGTAGATACATAGCGCACGATCGCGAGATGCTGACAGAACGACGCAGTGGCTGAATTTTAAAATGATACTTACTTTTAACAAGACACCTTATATAAAGATATGTTGCACATATAACAAATAACTGTTACAGTTTCTAGAGAACAATATAGTGGAACAGTAAAAGTTAGTAGTTTTCAAGTGGTCGACGTAGGAATACGCTTTTGCATCAGAGAAATAGTATAGAGAAACACCAGAACAAAGGAGGGAACCTTAATTGAATAAGCAAGTCATGGGATTAATTAACTAGTTATCGGTTTTATTTAGAATAAGAAGATAGGACAGAAAGTTATAGGCAGCTGGAGATACAATGAAATGATAGTAATGTTGAATATAGCAACCGAACCGAGGAATGCGACGATAATCCAAGTACATATGCCTATATCAAGCTGTACAAATGAGAAAGTAGAAGATACCTATGAGCAAATAGAAGAAATATTGATGAAAGTTCAAGACCAGGATAATTTGATCATCGTGGGTGACTGGAACGCAGTAGTCGACGAAGGCAAAGAAGAGAATGTAACTGGGAATTTCGACCTAGGAGAAAGAAATGCGAGAAGTGCACAATTAGTTGAGTTCTGCAAAAGCCATAATCTGACTGTAACAAACACTCTCCTCGAAAAACTACTAAGAAGAAGGTACACATGAACAAGATTAGTAGACAAAGAAAGATATCAAATAGACTATATAATGGTTCGACAAGCATTTAGAACAAAAGATGGAACACAATCAAACTAAGAAGAGATGAAACATGAAAAGGGAATTTGCAAATGCAACAGACAAACATACGTCTAAGGTAGCTTTAGCAGGTGATGACATCAACTCGAAATGGGGAGCCATGAAAACAGATATTACAAAAGCTGCCGACGAGCAAAGAGGAAGATAAATTAGAACTCAATATAAATCCTGGATAACAGCAGAAATACTGGAAGTGATGTAGCAAAGAAGACAGTTCAAGATAACAAATAAATAATACGGATACAGAAGGTGCAGAAATCACATCAACAAAGAAGTAATGAAGGCCAGAAAAAAACTGCATAAACAACTTGTGCAAAAAATGAGGAAAGTATAATCAAAGGCAATGATTATTTAGAGGAACAACAATAAATCCTACATGATTAAAAATTCAATTCTTAGTAATATTTATAGGAGTAAATATCACATTTTTCCCTCAACACTTCTTAGGCTTAAGAGGAATACCTCGTCGCTACTCAGATTACCCCGATGCCTACACCACATGAAATATAGTATCAAGCATTGGTTCATTCCTCTCCTTCGTCGCCGTCTTAGTACTTGTAATTATTATATGAGAAGCCTTTGCAAGAGCTCGGCCAGTAGTCTTCTCAGATCAACAAACAACATCTTTAGAGTGATTCCAAAATTTACCTCCTGCAGAACACAGTTATGCAGAACTTCCCTTATTAACAAATTTCTAAGGTGGCAGATAAGTGCATTGGACCTAAGCTCCAAATATAAGAATAACCATTCTTCCTTAGAAATGGCCATTTGAAATCAGCTAGGTCTTCAAGATGCTGCATCCCCGGTAATAGAACAAATAGTATTCTTCCACGACCATACTATATTAATTGTAACCATAATTACAGTTCTTGTTGGTTATGTGCAGTCGACTAACACAGTTGACAGCAGAACAGTCAATGCCAAATGACGTAAGCACAGCAACGTCGATCTTGTAAACACAGCATCACTAAGCACAAATGTATGTCTGGAAATCACAGGTACAATGTCCTTACACATCACATAACTGGAAAGTTCATTCAGTACAAGTAGATTACAGGAGTATGGTAGACAGGTATATAATAGTAACATCACAAAATTTAGGGGATACAGTCAATGACTGCCCAAAATACGTAAGATATGAGAATAGGGACAATAATTGGATAAAATGATGGAATGAATAAAAATCGACGAATAATCAGGGGAAAAAAAAACAAAAGTAATAACTAAACCATAATCCATACGTATATATCTATATATAGTAAATAAAACTCCAATTCCAATAAAATTGTAACTCTATAATCAAAATTATCATTACGCGGTAGAAGAAAAATTAATCTAGCTACCCATAGAAAGAACAGATAAAACAACACAAAAGAATGTTGATTTCAGGTTTTAGAAAAACGAATTGTGGAGAATTTAGTTCCACAATGACCGACGTGTTGGCAGAGTTATAGCCCTCTGCACTGGCTATTAAAACCTTAAAGAAAAAATCAACATGACAGACTATCACCAAACATATTCCTAAATCCCTAACTAGATATGCGCTAAAAGAAAAAAAAAAGAAAAAAACTTTTTTTATACAAAAGTAAAAGCACGTATGCCCATAGGAAAATGTGGAATCAAGTCAAATCTTCAAATATAAAAAAAATATACATCAAATAAGCACAAATCTTCATCATACATAAATCCCAAGTCATCTTCATGATGAAATACACAAATTTATTATATACACTGCAGGCGATGAAAAATTGATCATTCCAAAAGATCACTAAAATCACACAAGAGGTTATAACAGTGTATATTCCTTTGAAAAGAATACATTGACTGAGTATATTCCCAATAACTAATAACAAATCGTAGGATCAAATCAAAAATCCAGGGAAAGAAAAAAAACTGCATTCTTCTTTACATCCACATTAATATCATAAAATGCATCTTGAAAAATGCAAAAAACGTGAGAATTCCTTCTTCATCACTATCATAACATAGATAGCAAACAAATATAAATTCATAGTTGCGTCTATCTCCCTAGTTTTCTTCTGCTAAACATAATGTATCAATAAGATGTTGATTTGGCGCCTAGATACTAATTTATTCAGTTCATAAGCTGTTGATAAGATGACCAAGAAAAAGAACGTGTTCTACAAAGTTAACCAACAGTTCTAAGTGACTGAAAAAAAATGATGTCTATATGAGTACTCCTTTTTCTCCTTATCTTCGTTGTAATTGTTATTGCCGGCAAGACTTAGAAATACAAACAAACCAAAACAAATTCCATAATGACATGGCCAGTGTCAAAACAAAATTCGTCACCAACTTCACAGATGTTCCTAATCCATCAAATCTTCCTTTGAGAACCGTCATTTTTTTCCTTCTTTTTTTTTTTAAAAAAAAACTTCATTGCAGAGAAACAGTTTCCGCTTCTTTTCCTTCTTCCAAGGGAAAATACAAAGGTAAAAGACGCTGATAGAGATCCCAATTCTCCTTGTCGAAAATACACAATACAATACGGTCTACGTTGTCCACATGATCCTCTAAAAATTTTCGTGTACTCAACAATGCAATTCTCGCAGCAGGTTCCTTAGGGAAATGAAATGCACCAGCAGCGATGCAAGGAAAAGCCACAGTTGAAAACTGATTTTTCAACACAAAATCAAAACAATTGTTATAACAATTCTCCAAAGTCTTCTTGTTCACATCTCTGGGACCACACGTCAATAATACATGATCAGCGGGGAGATTATAGCCTGGAGCAATCTTCACTTGTCCTGGTTTTAAAGAACGTATTTTCTCACAATCTTTACGAAATTCTTCTCCTGCAGCTTCTTGGATACTTCTATCTGCTCCTCCTAATGGAATAAGTAATTCATTCGTGGGATTGACAACGGCGTCAGCTTTAATCATAGCGATATCTCCTCGAAAAACACTGATTTTCTTGTTGATTGCAGAATTGGCACCAAACTTCGGTTTCAAACCAGAACAATTCTTCCCTGTTTCAGCCCAAGTGGGTAAATGGTTGGCAATCACAACCTCACGAAGATTCACAGATGGAATATCTTCTTCTTTTTCTATCATGTTCACCGCAGGATTAAAAATAATCTCATAGTGTTCTTCTTTTTCTTTCTCTCTCTTATTTCTTCCTTCCTGTTCTTCGGCACAGCAGGCATTCGCAGTAGCATCCTCGACATCGTCTTGTATATCCAAGTCAACATCATCTTCTTCTTCCTCTCCCTCGTTTTCCTTCTCCTGTCTCTCGTAGTACTTCTTCAATCTTTGTACTGCAATCGAATCAACCTTGAATCTTCCTCGTGCAGTCTTGAACTTAACAAAATAGGAATTTGGGTGGTCAATATCCTGAATGATTCCTGGACCAAAATAACGTCCACTGAAAGCTCTGGTGGATCCTTTCTTCATGGTGCTGTCCAAAATCCATACCTTGTCTCCGACTTTGAAATTGGGTTTCGAATGACGTTTGTCATAAAATTTCGTTGCCGTCTTATGTCTCTGGAACCATTTATCATGGGCTTTGTCTCGTATTTCTCCAAGTTGCTGTAAACGTTCAGCATTGTCCTGAAATTGACAAGGGGTGTCCAAAATCGCTTCGTGTAGCATTCTACATCTGAATCCATGCAAAAGTTCAAAAGGGCTGTATCCAGAGGATAAGTTAACAGTTAAATTGTGGGCTAACACAATAGATGGCAGCAGTTCGACCCATTTTCCTTGATCTTTATTACACAACGCAGATTTCAGTCTCTGTTCAATGTTTCGGATAGCTATCTCAGCAGTCCCGTTAGCGTAATGAGCTTGAACATTTACAAATCGAATCTTAGCTCCAATCATTGCACACAACTCCTTGAATAGGTTACTTGTAAAACATGGACCTTTGTCTGTGACTAATTCTTTGAAAATACCGTATTTCAAAATTACATTTTCATAAAGAAAACTACTTACAGAAGACGCTGTTATATCTGCTAATGAACCACAGATAGTATACCGAGTAGCTGCATCGACTACGACAATCAAATACTTGTGTCTCAAAATATTACTCGAGGAGTACAGGTAGCGACACTTACTAAGACGCGAAAGAATGTCTTCAATCGACGGTACAGGAAAACTGTCTGGTGCAATGTGTAGGTTAATAGCTCTACAATCCAAACAAAATCTATAAGATCCAGACTTCTTTTTCACGAGAAGAATAGGCGAGTTATAACTCGAGATGCACCTCCTAATAACCTTTTGTTTAAGCAAAGTATCAATCTGTTTTTTAACTTCTTCTCTTAAATGGAAGGGGATAGGAAACTGATTGGTGTGAACTGGGACGTTATCTAGCATTTTAATTTCATGTACGTAGCCCTTGGCCACTCCAAAATCATCCTCTGACCAAGAAAAACAATCCTTATACTCCTCTATAACAGAATAAAACATTTGCTTCTGATCGTCCGAAAGTTGAGGGTTAAGGTCCACACGCTTGACATCAAAACCAGCAGGAAAGTTATTGTTGTCTTGTTTACTGGCTAAACCATGATTTTGAACACTATCTGTATCATTTGGATAATGAGCACCCGGCCTAATGTCAATAGCTTCACCTAAATGAAGATTTTTCTCTAAACACAACTTTTTGTTGGTTGGGTTGACTACTCTAATGACAGGATTAACAGGATCCACTCTAGATTCATTAACAAAAATTTCGGCTTTAGAACAAATTTTTTCATTGGGTTGCAAAACATTTTTAAGTCCCACTAAATCATTAATTTTACGAACAGGTACTGAAACACTGGAATTTGGTGGCAAAGTAACAGATTTCGCCGTTATGAAATACGCTTGCATAAGGTTCGCTGTTTGTTCAGAAATTGTGCCTATAGCATGACTTTCAGGTAGCGCGTGATCAGTAGGTTTCCCAAACCTAACTATGTGAACTACGTGAATATCCTGGTTAATAGTAACATGTTGAGGAAGTAACCAATCGTTCCCCAACAAAACAGAAGAAGCAAATTTGTCAACAACTCTAAAAGTGTGCGTAAATGAATAGCCGTCAATTTTGAACTTCAGCACAGCTAACGTGTTAGTTTCAAGTCCTTTACCCGAGATGCCACGGATAATAGTACGTCTTTTAACAAGTCTAGTGTTCGGAGGAAGGAGCTCTCTAGTGCAAATTGAAATTTGACTCCCAGAGTCCAACAACGCTTTATACTCTTTATTTCCAATAGTAATTTTGATGCAAGGCAGAATCCTATCCCTAACAATAGGCGTAGTAATCGTGTGGGTCTTAAAAACAGGTCTCTCACTATTCCCTGAACTATTTCCACTATGTAAAACATTACAATTATTACTTCTCCTGACTTGCGCCATGTTGCACTCTAATGCTTTGGCCGGACAGTGTATTTTATTATTCGCGGGAGACGTACTATGATTCTGTTTGCGCTTGTTCTGTTCGTTCTTAACCATAACAGAGGTATTCGTCGCAGAGCCCATTCTATCATGCATATTATTATTATTCTCGGCACTTTTACATTCAGAGGAACAAAAAGAAAAAAAAGAGTTACATTTCTGTTGATGAGACGGAATAGAATCTACTGACTGTTGATCACCGCATTCTTTCCCAGCGGATGAGATATGATAATGCAAACGTGCAAGCATTTCTTTTTTTTCCCGTTGTTTTTCGAGAGGAAATGAAACATGAGAATTATCGCGCAATGAAACATCAGCTATCTTAGCGATAAATTCCGGTGTACTAAACTGCAAGACTTGTTCTTTCGAATTAGATTTAATGAGCGTCTTGTAATTTACTATTAACTCAGCTGACTGTTCTTGTAATAAAAACTCACATAACGCATCAACAGATGGAAACAATTTGTTGCATGTAAGCTTAAAATACTGAGGCAATAACCCTTCAATAAGGAAATTAATTTGTTGTTGAATAGGCATGGCTTTATCAAAACTAAGTATGAGATCTAGCTTCTCATAAATATATGTCATAATAGGTTCCCCTTCTTTTTGATCTCTGGAACGAATAGTATGTTCCGTCACCTTCTTAACTACAAAACTACCAAATAATGTGATCATTCGTCTCTTTATGTCTACATACGACAAGTTCACAAATTCGTCTGTCCTAGTTAAAGCTAGAAACCACGCTAAGGCTCCGTCCCTTAACAGATATGGAAGCAAATGACGCTTCTTTACTGCATTGAACTCATAAATGACGCAGTAAGATTCGAAATACTCAAAAAAACGAATGACGTCTTCCCCATACTTGCCGTGAAAAAATGTGGGGCGCACAATAGAATCTAGAGACGTAAGTCGAGCTTGTGCCATAATGCTAGTATTCACCATTTTCTCTAAATATCTCTAAATAATATAACTAAAAGCACACAAAACAAAATAACACAACAAATTGAGAGGGTGGAGGGAGGGTGGCAAAACAAATAGAATTTCATCAAATTCTAACGGTGGGCGGCAAACAAACTAATGCAAAATAAATCGAGGGTCGCAGATATGTGTGCATTCACACAAGTTAAAACCACATCTCCGCCATGTGCAGTCGCCCCTTGTCGGTCTGAGAGCTCAGATGATGAGTTAATGATTGACGAGTTTGGGGATGTCAGATCCGACAAGTTGCGCCCAGGATTTTGTAAATATAGAACTTAACAAAATGTGAGGTACGGGATCTAACCTGGGTTGCGTTCAAATGAAATCCAACACGTACAAAAGAAACAGACTGTGATGTTAAAGGGGGTGAAAAGGGGCAAGAAGGGAGTAACTTATGGGATAGGTTAATCTACTCGCACTTACTTGCAGGTCTGATCGTTGTCCTCTCGACGATTCCTCCAACAGGCCGACGTCCGTCCATCCCTCTGTTTGGCTGACTGGTCGTTCAAGTAACCAAAGTTAAGAGTCGGGGAAACCCGGACTGAGTAACCAACTTCGCGAAGACCGCAACTTTAGACAAACTTATAACTTCTTCTTAAAAAGCAATACATCGTCGTTGAATCAAAGGTGCTCTCTAAGACAGAGCAAGGCTATTAATCGTAAATTTCAAATGTAGCTAGCGGTCTACATTCTAACTCGTCTCTCGCTCCATGTCGACTGTCCCTTCCAATAGTCTCTCAATCCATTTTGTCTGGAGTTCTTTCCGGGTTCATATCCTCGGTTATTCACTCTGCTTTGCGTTTCGATGGAAAAAGTGCATGCTCGTAGATTAACCAAGGTAAGGTGATGATAGGAATGCGGACGGGGAAGCAATCTGTTATTTTATTAACTGAAAAATTTACAACGTAAGAAATGAATGACAGACAGCAAAGGCAAATGAACTTAGAAAAACAAGTCGATAGGTGATTTAATTTGAAACGAATGATGATGCTTTTGACTGAGATGTTCTTTTAAAATAAAATGTCCCATTGTTCAAAATAAGAAACTTTTCCATATGTCCAAATACACATATCTTCACAGTTATTTACTAGCCTCTCTTCTACCAAACACATATATCAATCGCAATTTATTAGAAGGACAAACTCTAGAAACTATTTGAACAATTCTACCCGCTATTACATTAATCTTCATTGCTCTGCCATCCTTACGGCTTCTATATTTACTAGACGAAATTCATCAACCAGCAATCACTCTCAAAACAATTGGACATCAATGGTACTGAAGTTATGAATATTCCGACTTCTCCTTGACAGAGTTTGACTCTTATATAATTCCTATTAATGAAATAAATCCTAATTCATTTCGTCTACTAGATGTAGATAATCGTATTCTATTGCCCATTAATATTGACATCCGTATCCTAATTACCGCTGCCGATGTTCTCCACTCTTGGGCCATGCCCGCCTTTGGTATTAAAGCAGATGCTACCCCAGGACGCTTAAATCAAGTGGCAGCTAATATTACACGTACAGGTCTATTCTTTGGCCAATGTTCAGAAATCTGTGGTGCAAATCACAGTTTTATACCAATTGTTGTCGAAGCTTGTCCTCATTCAGTATTTATTAAATGAATAACAAAGATAATACAAGAACTTTCATTGGGTGGCTGAAAGTAAGCAATGGTCTCTTAAACCAAAAGATAGTAGAATAACAATTACTTCCAATGGAAAAATTAGTTAAATTATAACATAAGCATGTCAAGCTTAAATTACTATTCAATAGTATTTTTCTATTCCACAAATATCTCCTCTAAAATGACTTATATTATTCATTATATTCTCCTTATGTTACCTACTATTTGCATCTATTATATATTTTAATTCAAACACACCCGATCCTTCCTTAGGTACTACTAACATTAAGAAAACAACTATAAATTGAAAGTGATAACAAATCTTTTCTCAACCTTTGACCCCTCTACTTCAATTATAAACATATCATTTAATTGACTTAGAACGGTAATTGGTCTTCTAATCATCCCAATTCCATTCTGATTCTTACCAGGACGACCAAACATTTTATGAAATAAAATCACTCTAACTCTTCATAAAGAATTCAAAACTATTCTCGGTCCTACTAGTCACCAAGGAAGAACTTTCCTATTTATTTCCTTATTCTCCTTCATCCTATTCAATAATTTTATAGGTCTATTTCCTTATGTATTTACCAGATCTAGTCACCTAACCTTTACATTAACTCTAGCCCTTCCCCTTTGAATAAGCTTTATAATCTACGGCTGAATCAATCACACTCAGCATATATTTGCCCATCTCGTTCCTTCTGGAACTCCAGCTCCTCTCATACCATTCATAGTGTGTATTGAAATAATTAGCAACATCATTCGACCTGGAACCTTAGCTGTCCGACTAATAGCAAACATAATTGCAGGCCACCTCCTCTTAACTTTATTAGGTAATACAGGCCCTTCCTTATCTCTCTCTATACTCTCACTACTAATAATTGGGCAAATTACCCTCCTAATATTAGAATCTGCTGTCGCAGTAATTCAATCATACGTATTTGCAGTTTTAGTTACACTTTATTCAAGAGAAGTTACTTATGTCAGCACCACAAAACCACCCCTACCACCTTGTTGACCAAAGTCCTTGACCACTTACTGGGGCCCTAGGAGCCTTAATTACAACCACAGGACTTACTAAATGATTCCACCAATATGACCCTTCCCTATTCTTCTTAGGCATACTAATTACATTACTGACTATAATCCAATGATGACGAGATGTAACTCGAGAAGGAACATATCAAGGATTACACACTATACAAGTTACATTAGGTCTTCGATGAGGTATAATTTTATTTATTATTTCTGAAGTATTCTTTTTTGTTTCATTCTTTTGGGCCTTCTTCCACAGCAGACTAGCACCCACAGTAGAAATTGGATCTTTCTGACCTCCAGCGGCATCATACCATTCAACCCTATACACATTCCCCTTCTTAATACAGCAATTCTACTAGCCTCAGGAGTTACTGTAACATGAGCCCATCACAGATTAATAGAAGGTAATCACACTCAAGCCACGCAAGGCCTACTATTAACAATCCTCCTAGGTTTATACTTCACTGCCCTACAAGCATACGAATATTATGAAGCCCCATTCACCATCGCAGATGCTGTCTATGGCTCAACATTCTTCATAGCAACAGGATTCCACGGTCTTCACGTTATTATTGGCTCTACATTTCTAGCCACCTGTTTACTGCGCCATCTTCTATCACATTTTTCTCCTACTCACCACTTCGGATTTGAAGCCGCTGCTTGATACTGACACTTTGTAGATGTAGTATGATTATTCCTTTACATTTCTATTTATTGATGAGGAGGTTAGCCTATTTAATATATATACAGTATATTTGACTTCCAATCAAAAAGATCATTTAAATGAAATAGGTAATTAATACAGTTCTAACAACCGGTCTATTAACTATTATTATCTGTTTAATTGTTATAACCATTTCAACTCTTCTTTCCAAAAAAGTTATTAATGATCGAGAAAAAAACTCCCCCTTTGAGTGTGGATTCGACCCTAAATCATCAGCGCGAATTCCCTTCTCCCTACGATTTTTCCTCATCGCCGTAATCTTCCTTATTTTCGACGTAGAAATTGCCCTTCTACTCCCAATAACAATTACTATTAACAACACCAACACATTATCTTGATCCTTAATTAGAGTAACATTCTTAGTAATTCTTCTAATAGGTCTTTACCGTGAATGAAATCAAGGGTCCCTAACATGAGCTGACTAATAAACGGGATAATAGTTAAGTATAATATTTGGTTTGCATCCAAAAGGTGTTGCTATCAACTTATCTCAAAGTAGGAAGCAAATAATTGCACTCAGTTTCGACCTGAACCCTTGGTCTCTTTGACCCTTACTTGTTAGTTGAAGCCAAAAAGAGGCATTTCACTGTTAATGATACTATTGGGCTACTCTACACCCCAACTAAGGAGATGTGAATAATCAAGAAGAAGCTGCTAACTTCATCTTTAGCGGGTTAGACCGTTAACATCTCTTAAATACAAATAATTATAACCCCCTTAGTATAAATATTACATTACCTTTTCGAGGTAAAAAAGAGAGTACTCTCAGGGAGTATTATTTAAGGAATACAATTTCTTCTTAGTATCTTCAATACTATGCTTTCAATATAAGCTACTTAAATATACAAATATAAAGAAACAAAGGAAAATTGTGAAGATTAAAAAAATTAATAAATACATTTTAAATAAATTGTCTTGCGATTGTTGAATTAATATTGAACCATTCTTAAAACTACCATATATACCTTGAGCACCAAGACATTCTCTTCACCCTTGATCAATATTATTATAATATGCACCCCTATATACAAAGGCAATTTAATGATATAATTTGTTGATAAATAAGGTAAAAACCATATACTCCCTATTATTGTAGAACTAAAATAGAACTTCACACACATTAAAGACTGACCAATAGAATAACTTGATAATAAAATACCAAATCACAACCCTACTACACTTACAAGTAATGCACCTATTTTTAAGTGTAAAGGTAAAACAACACAATTAACAGTAGGAAAAATCAACCAACTTAATATTGCACCTCCTAAAATTGCCATTACTACTAATCCTAATATCCCCTTACACATAGTCCAACCTTCATTATCACTAATAGAATGAATATTAGTGCCCCCAAAGCCCCTACCTGTTAAATAAAATCTTAAACGTACTGAATAACATACAATCAAGCCTGTAGAAAAAAACAATAAGAAAAAGCTGACTACATTAATTAAAGACAAAGAGGAAATCTCCAAAATCAAGTCCTTAGAATAAAACCCCGCTAAAAACGGTATTCCACATAAAGCCAAGTTAGCTACATTTAAGCAAGACAAAGTAAGGGGTATTTGACCCACGAGTGCTCCTATTCTACGAATATCTTGAGTATCCCCCACACCATGAATAATTGCTCCTGCACATAAAAAAAGTAATGCCTTAAATAAAGCATGTGTCAATAAATGAAAAAAAGCTAATACAGGAAATCCTATAGACAAAATTATTATTATAAGACCAAGCTGACTTAAAGTAGATAAAGCAATAATCTTCTTCAAATCATATTCATAATTAGCTCCAATACCTGCTATAAATATTGTCAATCCTGACAATAAAAGTAATACATCTCCAGCATAAACACTTAATAAAACATCTCTGAAACGAATTAATAAATAAACTCCAGCAGTCACAAGAGTAGAAGAATGAACCAATGCTGATACTGGAGTGGGGGCAGCTATTGCCGCTGGTAATCATGCAGAGAAAGGAATTTGTGCACTTTTTGTTATTGCTGCTAAAATAATCAAGCTAGAAATAATTACTATTTCATTATTATTCAAAACTCTATGTAAATAAAAAACATAATTTCAACTTCCATAATTCAATATTCAAGCAATAGCTAATAAAATTGCTACATCCCCAATGCGATTAGAAAGGGCAGTTAACATACCAGCATTATAAGACCGCACATTTTCATAATAAATTACTAAACAGTATGATACTAATCCCAGGCCGTCTCACCCGAGGAGGATTCTAATTAAGTTAGGAGAAACAATTAATAAAACTATTGAAAGGACAAATATTAATACAAGTATAATAAATCGATTGAGATATCGCTCAGATCCTATATATTGTCCACTATAATAGATTACTATTCTAGAAATATAAAGTACAAATCTTATAAATATAAACGACATTCAATCAAATAAAAGAGTTATAATAATTTTATTTCTATTAAAATAAATAACTTCTCACTCAATAAATACACTATACCCATTAATTAAAAAACTCAAGCCTATTATAAATAAAAAATACTTATTCTATTTAAAAAAAACAAATCTAGTCACACAAATTGAAAAAGGTCAAACCATGGCTTAAGGGCAAATTAAACCTTCTCTAGTTCCACAAACTAAAATTTTATGTTAAACTACTCAAGCAACTACAATCATAAAAATCTCGGTCCCGCAAAAAAGATTAATACATTTAAAGGCAATCAATAACAAATACTCTCGTACACTTCCTCCTCAACAAGAATATAAGTTAGAATAAGGTATCCCATGTTGAGTATACGAATATAAATATAATCTATAGCCAGCTCTAAAAAAAGAAAGTAAAGCTAGGCCTAACATTCTCAACCAAGATCAACCAACAATTCTATTTAACAGACTAATTTCTCCTAATAAATTTAATGTTGGCGGTGCAGCCATATTAGCAATTCTTAATAAAAATCATCACAACCCTAAACTAGGTATAAAAGATAGTATTCCCCGATTAATTAATAATCTTCGACTTCCTAACCGTTCATAAGAAATATTTGCAAGACAGAATAAGCCCGAAGAACACAGACCGTGAGCAATTATCAGTGTAAGAGCACCTCTAAATCCTCATAATCCCATTGTTAATAAACCTATCAACACTAAACCTATGTGAGCAACAGAAGAATAAGCAATCAAAGACTTTACATCAACTTGTCGTAGACACACTAGTCTAACTGATCAAATACCTACAACTCTAATACCAAATCAAATTAAATTTATATTTACCGCTACATTTTCCATAAAATATAAAATACGCAATAGTCCATACCCTCCTAGCTTCAATAAAACTCCTGCCAAAATTATTGAACCACTCACGGGTGCTTCAACATGTGCCTTAGGTAATCAAAGATGAACTAGAAATATAGGCATTTTAATTAAAAAAGCAACAACTAAAGCAAAATATCATATATAATATGTAATTCCTAAATCTATTACACTTCTCATATTAATTATTAATAAACTACCCTTAACATACTCTAAATAAAAAATGCCAGTCAAAAGTGGCAGTGAAGCAAACAAAGTATAAAATAACAAATATATTCCTGCCTGCACCCGCTCGGGCTGATAGCCCCAGCCTAAAATTAAAAACAACGTAGGGATTAACGAACCCTCAAAAAAAAAAAAAATAAAACATAAACAATCTAGAAGAAGAAAATCTCAAGAAGAGTAACACAAGTAATACTAAAACTAAACTAATAAAACTCGTACTATAAAATGAACTTCTCAACACACCTTCCCTAGCCATAATCATAAGAATAATAATTCAAATACTTAATAAAATCAACGAATATCTCAGAGAATCTCTCCACAAATAGTAACCCACTTGTCAGGAAATCAGTCCTATACTATTTCTTATTATAAATAAAAAACAAACTCTAATAAGACAAAACTGAACAACTCATCATAATTTAAAATTAAAACCTAAAGGTATTAAAAATAACATAAATATTAAATATTTTAGCATCGTAACACAACTAAAGAATTCAAATAATCTCCACCATGAGTTCGAACAATGGACACTAAAATTGACAAGCCCAGGCTACCTTCACAAACTCTAAAAGTTAGAAATAATAAACAAAAATAGTTCTCAACATACAAACTACCTAAAGAATAAGATAGAAGTAAAAAACTTATCAATACAATAAATTCAAGTCTTAGTAAAACCATTAATAAATGCTTGCGCTGAATAACAAAACAAGCTATTCCTAAAATAACTAGAAAACAAGAAAACAAAATAAATAATATTTTCATAAGCTTTTATAGTTTAATTAAAACGTTGGTCTTGTAAACCATTAATGAACAAAATTCTAAAAGCATCAAGAGAAAGTATAAACTTATCTTTAGTCCCCAAAACTAATATTTTAATAAACTACCTCTTGAAATTAAAATAACCTGAATATTACTTATAATTCTAGTAGTTCTAAGATTTATCCTAATTCAAATATCTCACCCTTTATCAATAGGACTAATGCTTATTATCAACACTATTATTACTTGCTTAACTATCTCAACTATAAGAGAATCTCCCTGATTTTCTTATATTCTCTTCCTAGTTTTTCTAGGAGGTATATTAGTTCTATTTATTTATGTTACAAGACTAGCATCAAATGAAATATTTACTTTAACACCTAGCCTTTTCCTATTAATTTTTCTAGTACCATTCCTCTTAACTCTTATAATAATTATTGATCCCCTCTTACTGCCGAATATAAATTCACTACCGGATCCACACCTCTGTACAACTAATTATCAAGAAATTCCTGGTATAAAATTTTACATAACATCAATCTTAATAAATACTATTATATTAGCCACATATCTATTCATTACATTAATTGCAGTAGTGAAAATCACTTCATTATACCAAGGTCCTTTACGACCCTCTAAGTCATATGTCAACACCAATTCGCTTACATCATCCTCTTTTTAAAATTGCTAATAACGCCTTAGTCGATCTCCCAGCCCCTATTAACATCTCATACTGATGAAATTTTGGCTCCCTTCTCGGCTTATGTTTAATTATTCAAATTGCTACAGGCCTATTTCTAGCAATACATTATGTATCAAGTATTGAATTAGCCTTCAACAGTGTAATCCACATCTGCCGAGATGTAAATTTTGATTGACTCTTACGCACTTTACATGCTAACGGAGCATCATTCTTCTTCATTTGCCTTTATTTACACGTCGGTCGAGGAATATATTATGGTTCCTATCTTTACCTTCACACTTGAAGAGTAGGAGTCGCTATTCTACTTCTAGTAATAGCAACCGCTTTTGTAGGCTACGTTCTCCCTTGAGGCCAAATATCTTTCTGAGGTGCTACAGTTATTACAAATCTCTTATCAGCTATTCCTTACCTAGGAACAATGTTAGTACAATGAATTTGAGGGGGGTTCGCCGTAGATAATGCTACCTTAAACCGATTCTTTGCCTTCCATTTCCTCTTACCTTTTATTGTGGCTGCCATATCAATAGTACACCTCTTATTTCTTCATCAAACAGGCTCCAACAATCCTCTTGGTCTTAACAGAAATCAAGATAAAATTCCTTTTCATCCTTATTTCTCAACTAAGGACACTATTGGTTTCCTAACAATAATAATAGCCCTAATATTACTTAGCCTCTGAAACCCCTACATACTAGGAGACCCTGAAAATTTCACTCCCGCTAACCCCCTAGTTACACCAGTACATATTCAACCAGAATGATATTTCTTATTTGCTTACGCCATTCTTCGTTCTATTCCTAATAAGCTCGGAGGAGTGATTGCCTTAGTAATATCAATCCTCATTCTAATAATTATGCCATTTTTTCACACTAGAAAAATACAAGGTTTACAGTTCTATCCTATTAATCAAATTATATTCTGAATTATAGTTAGCACGGTAATCCTTTTAACCTGAATTGGAGCTCGGCCGGTTGAAGACCCTTACATTCTAACAGGTCAAATTCTCACAGTCATCTACTTCGCCTACTTCCTATTTGTACCCTACCTCTCCTCTCTATGAGATTTCCTACTAAATAAAACTTAGTTCTTTGGCTGAGAATAAGCATATGTTTTGAAAACATACAACAGAGCAAAGCTCTAAGAACTTATTCTCAATTTAATACACTTAAATTAAAAAAAGAAATAAAAAGAAGCTTTATGCCTCCTAAAAATGAAAGATAATTAAGAGATAAGGGTAAAAAACACTTTCAAGCAAGGTATATTAATTTATCATATCGAAACCGTGGCAACGTTCCTCGCACTCAAATAAATCCAAAAGAAATAAATACTGCCTTACAAAAAAATAAAACAGAAAAAATATCATGTCCCAAAAACAAAATAGTAAATAAAACTCTTATAAACAAAATACTAGCATATTCAGCTATGAAAATAAGAGCAAATCCCCCTGCTCTATACTCAATATTAAACCCAGAAACAAGTTCTGATTCTCCTTCTGCAAAATCAAAAGGAGTACGATTAGTTTCAGCTAAACAAGAAGCAAATCAAACTAAGGCTAAAGGAAAGGTGATTCATAAAAGTCACAATTCTTCTTGATAATAGCCAAAATTTAACAATCCATATCTCTCAGCTAAAAATACAAAAGACAATAAAATCAAAGCTAAACTAACTTCATAAGAAATAGTTTGTGCTACTGCCCGAAGTCCCCCTAACAAAGAGTATGAAGAATTAGAAGACCAACCAGCAATCATTACAGTATACACTCCTATACTTGTACAACATAAAAAAAACAATAAACCCAAAGAAAAAGTTAATATAACACTTAAATAAGGAATTCTTAATCATACTAACAAAGATAAAAATAAACTAAAAACAGGAGCTAGATAATAAGGGTAATAGTTAGATATAGTAGGAAAAACCTGCTCCTTAGTAAATAATTTAATAGCATCTGCAAAAGGTTGAGGTAAACCACAAATACCTACCTTATTAGGCCCTCGACGAATCTGAATATATCCTAAAACCTTCCGTTCTAATAAAGTTAAAAATGCAACACCAATTAAAACACAAATAATTAAAATTAAATAAGAAACCACACCTATAACATAATCATAATACACTATTACCTGGACTCAATCATCCATTATTAGATCCTAAATCTAATGCACTTATCTGCCAAAGTAATTACTTATTATTTTTATTCTTTAATAATAAATATTATTAGTACTTGGTCCTTTCGTACTAAAGTACTATTTTCTAAATAAAGGATAGAAACCGATCTGGCTCACGCCGATCTGAACTCAGATCATGTAAGATTTTAAAGGTCGAACAGACCTATACACTAAACTTCTGCACCTAGGTAAAATCTTAATCCAACATCGAGGTCGCAATCTCTCTTGTCGATATGAACTCTCAAAAAAAATTACGCTGTTATCCCTGAGGTAACTTAGTCTATTAATCATTAATAAAGGATCATAAAAATACTTAAAAGTAATTATATCAAGAAGAGTTTATTTTATCTTCTCGTCCCCCCAACGCAACAAACAAATAGCAAATTTACTTATTACCAACTACAAAAATTACTACTTAAATATAAAGATCTACAGGGTCTTATCGTCCTCTTAAATCATTTAAGCCTTTTCACTCAAAAGTAAAATTCAACATTACAAATAAAGACAGTCTTCCACTCGTCCAACCTTTCATACAAGCCCACAATTAAAGGACTAATGATTATGCTAACTTCGCACGGTCAAAATACCGCGGCCGTTTAAAGCTTCACTGGGCAGGTCAGACCTTATATTTTAACAAAAGGACATGTTTTTGATAAACAGGCGGAGGAAATCTTTGCCGAATTCCTTTAATCATTCTCCCTAATATACTAATAACACCATTATAAATTGTCCTAACTAATTTAGGACAAAAGTACAGTAATAAATTAAATGTAATAAAATATGATAAACAACCTAAATAAGTTATAACAAAATTATAAATGATGGCTACTTCTAAGCCTACATCTTTCATTTAATACAAAATTACATTATAAACAACAAAAATAAAGAGCAAATCCCCCTTACCATTACTTGCAGCAAAACTATAACAAACAAATTTACACAAGTCTAACTGCAGCTGAATTAAATCCAATTCCTGTACAACCAGATATAATGGAAACCGAAAGGCATTTCACCACTAAAACAAAATTTATAAATAATATGCTACCTACAATACCATAATATTTTAGCTCTTTCCATTTCGGGAAATAATTATATAACAATATTATTTAATGTCCCCTGATACAAAAGGTACAACATTCCATGTCTTCTTCCCTAAAAAAAAATTTCACTTATTTAAACATTCCCTTGCGGTACTAATTAACTATAATATTAATAAATTAATTCTATACCCTATACAATAACATTAATTAAAGTTGATTCACCTAGCCCCAATATAAAAATCATATACATATAAGTATATTCTCCAATCAAAATAATCTGAATTGCACAGAAACCTCCTCGATGTAAACGAATAGCTCAACTAACAAGCTCTATTTTGCTATTAATTCAATCTAGGCACACCTTCCGGTACACCCACTATGTTACGACTTATCTCACCTAAACAAATGAGAGCGACGGGCGATGTGTACATATTTTAGAGCCCTACTCATAATAGTAATATAACTAACATTACATTCAAATCCACCTTCACTTAAATAGTTTCATAATAAAATCCGTATAAACATTCTATTGTAATCCATCTCCTCTTACTGATAGGCTGCACCTTGACCTGAAGTCTGCCTCAATAAAGATAATGAAGGTCACTAACCTCTCCTTAATACCTTCAACTACGGCGGTATACAAACTGCTTACAACAGTAAGTAAAATATATCGTGGATTGTCGATTATGGGACAGATTCCTCTGAATAGCCTAAAATACCGTCAATATCCTTTGAGTTTCAAGAACATAACTACTATTACCCAGGTATTACATTTTACATTAGAAATAATAGGGTATCTAATCCTAGTTTAACAAATAATTTCATAGCCTCAAAAATAGAACTCATTAATCTAAATAATAATTCCACCCAAAAATAAATAAACAAAGTCCTTAACTTAAATTCATAACTACAACTTAACCGTCATCTTACTTCTTCCCTTCAGCCCCCTCGTCTCACCGCGGCAGCTGGCACGAATTTCGCCGGACCTCCTCAAACCTTAACTGCTTCAAACACTAATTAATAAACAAAACCAAGTACTGCGACCAGTTATACCCATTATTGCCTTTAAGATCAATAACATTCACTTCTTATCCGGAAGGTTACATGTACAACTAGATAAATAAGAGAAGAATAAGCCAGGATAATACTTTACTATTAACTTATAACACTAAAATAAATAATTACTAATTAAGTATTTTGTCTAATTAATAAAAATTAGTATTAATTAAATCCTATTTCCCCCTTGTCTAGGATACAATTTTGTTTTTTTCCCCCTTTAAACAAAATTGTATCCTATACAAGTATATTTATTCTCTCCTTACACATATGCTGTAAAAGCTAGCATATACTGGATACGTTAAGCTTATTAATATACCTTTAGCCGGTATCTCAGGTTAATTAAGAGGATTTAATAGATTTTCAAGTTTTAATTATTATTAATATATATTATCTCTAAATTTAATCACTTCAACACAATATCAATCTATTTAAATTCTCATATACCACTATAAATAATTATTAAATAATAAGATGCCTGATTAAAGGATTATCGTGATAGGATAAATCAAGTATTTCAATATACTCTTATTACGCCTAAAAGAATTAAACTTTCACCCTTGACACCAAAAATCAATGTGCACCATACAGTAAAGCGTAGAAAGATAAGCTAAGATAAGCTAGTGGGCTCATACCCCGCATATGAAGATTAATTCTTCTTTTTCTAATGCTCACTAATCCTAAAACTCTCTTATTCTCCACAACACTTGTGTTAGAAACTCTTATTTCCCTAACTTCCTCATCATGATTTGATACTTGAATTGGTCTTGAAATTAACCTCCTATCGTTCATCCCCCTGATTTCAAAGACCAACAATCAACGTCACACCGAATCTGCTTTAAAATACTTTTTAGTACAAGCGATTGCAAGATCCTTACTTTTAATAGCAATTATTTTACTTTATATAGGATTGCAAACTGTACATTATTTAATCACCATTTCCTTACTCTTTAAAATAGGTGCAGCCCCTCTCCACTTCTGAATGCCCGAAGTAATAGAAGCTATACTTTGAACAGACTGTATTATTTTAATCACATGACAAAAATTAGCACCCCTTGGTCTACTTTCCTATAGCTTAAAACCTACAAACTTAATTTACCTAACTTTAATCTTATCTTTAGTAGTAGGCTCAATCGGAGGTTTAAATCAGACATCACTACGTAAAATTATAGCATTTTCATCCATTAACCATACTGGCTGAATGCTCATAGCTCTACTACTAAGTGATATAGCATGATCTCTCTACTTCCTATTTTATGCCTTGCTTTCAGCAATAGCAGTTACTCTCTTCGCAATAAACAAAATATTTCATATTAATCAAACTTTTTCTAACAAAATTGTAGTAACAACAAAATTAGCTATCTTTACTAGCCTCTTATCTTTAGGAGGCCTCCCACCATTCTTAGGATTTCTACCTAAATGAATCATCATTATAAAAACTGCCGAACAAATATCATTTGTTATTCTTACCTTAATAGTAATAACAGCACTAATTACCCTTTTCTATTATATACGAATTGCTTATGCTGCCTTCATTATTAATCATCATAACCAAACATGAACATGCTTAATAAAAAAAAGTCAAGAAACCTCAATTAGATCAATATTCATTATTATTTCATTAAGAGGCATAATTATTTTACCTTTAACTGTCAACATCCTTTAAACAAAGACTTTAAGTTAAAAAAAACTAATGGCCTTCAAAGCTATAAATAAAAGGTAATCTTTTAGGTCTTAGTATATTAACTACTACTCCGGAATTGCAGTCCGATATCATAAATATTGACTATAAAACCTAATAGGAGGTTTATTAACCATAAATAGATTTACAATCTATCACCTAATGTTTCGGCCACCCTATTTATTTCACTTGCAACGATGACTATTTTCTACAAACCATAAAGACATTGGTACAATATACTTGATCTTTGGAGCTTGAGCAGGAATAGTAGGAACATCACTAAGCCTTCTCATTCGAGCAGAACTTGGCCGCCCAGGTAGCTTAATTGGTGATGACCAAATTTATAATGTAATTGTTACTGCTCATGCTTTCATTATGATTTTCTTCATAGTTATGCCAATTATAATTGGAGGTTTTGGTAATTGATTAGTACCTTTAATATTAGGGGCACCTGATATAGCATTCCCCCGCCTAAACAACATAAAATTCTGATTGTTACCGCCCTCATTGACCCTGCTATTAACAGGAAGAATTGTAGAAAGTGGTGCGGGAACTGGATGAACTGTATATCCCCCTCTTTCTAGAGCTATTGCTCACGCCGGAGCCTCCGTCGACCTTTCTATCTTCTCCCTCCACCTAGCTGGTGTATCATCAATTCTTGGAGCAGTAAATTTTATTACAACTGTAATTAATATACGAACTCCTGGAATAACCTTAGAACGAATACCATTATTTGTTTGATCTGTAGTAATCACTGCTGTATTACTTCTCCTATCTCTTCCCGTTCTAGCAGGAGCTATTACAATACTTTTAACTGATCGAAATCTTAATACTTCCTTCTTTGATCCTTCAGGAGGAGGAGATCCAATTCTATATCAACATCTATTCTGATTTTTTGGTCACCCTGAAGTTTTCATTTTAATTCTTCCGGGATTCGGTATAATTTCACATATTGTAACCCAAGAAAGTGGCAAAAAGGAAACTTTCGGTGTTTTAGGAATAATTTACGCAATATTAGCAATTGGGTTCCTAGGATTTATTGTCTGAGCTCATCATATATTCACTGTTGGCATGGATGTCGATACTCGCGCTTACTTCACTGCAGCCACAATGATCATTGCTGTTCCTACAGGAATTAAAGTATTCAGATGAATTGCCACACTGCATGGAGCACAAATAACCTATTCCCCCTCAATCTTATGAACTTTAGGTTTCATTTTCCTATTTACCGTAGGAGGTCTCACAGGAGTTGTCCTAGCAAATTCATCTTTAGATATTGTTCTCCACGACACTTATTATGTAGTAGCACATTTTCATTACGTATTATCTATAGGTGCTGTATTCGCTATCATAGCAGGACTTATTCATTGATTCCCTTTATTTAGAGGAACAACAATAAATCCTACATGATTAAAAATTCAATTCTTAGTAATATTTATAGGAGTAAATATCACATTTTTCCCTCAACACTTCTTAGGCTTAAGAGGAATACCTCGTCGCTACTCAGATTACCCCGATGCCTACACCACATGAAATATAGTATCAAGCATTGGTTCATTCCTCTCCTTCGTCGCCGTCTTAGTACTTGTAATTATTATATGAGAAGCCTTTGCAAGAGCTCGGCCAGTAGTCTTCTCAGATCAACAAACAACATCTTTAGAGTGATTCCAAAATTTACCTCCTGCAGAACACAGTTATGCAGAACTTCCCTTATTAACAAATTTCTAAGGTGGCAGATAAGTGCATTGGACCTAAGCTCCAAATGAGGCGTATAGTTTCTAAATCCGCCATCTCCAATTTTCAAAAAAAATGAGCTAAGTAGATTTACTGGTATTCCTTTCCATGCCCTACATGATGGTGAAAAGAGTTGTTTGAAATGTCGCCACTTCCACCCTCAATTATTGCTTTAAAGTTCAGGGTATTCTTCAAAAGCCGACATCTACACTCAGCAGTGTCTTTCTAAACCCCATCATCTCGATTCTATTCTATTCTATGCTATGAATTGAAGACCGATGTTAATGAAAAAATGTTGCAAGATGTTGTTCAACTCCTAACGAAACACTTCGGGGAGAATTGGCGTGCTAATTCAAACTTAGCCATTTATGTTGATGCTGAAAAGAGACTGACTGCTTCAACAGAAGAAAGTGTAGATGAGGATTAGGCTGAATGCCAGTGTTTCGAACATGATTCTGATGAGAACTATATCTGAAAACAGTGTAAAGATCACTTTCAATCCTTTTCTTGTTGGTAAAGGTGGCATTTATTCCGAAGTTCCCATCCTGTTATGTCAGGCTATGTTAGGTTAGGTTAGGTTAGGTCTCAATGGGTTAGATTAGGTTAGTGAGGTGAGGTTAAGTAAGCTTATGTTAGGAGACGATATTTCTAAACGGGCTGGGAACTTCGGAACTTGACCCGTAAATAGCTAACGTACTATGATTATAGCTTCATTTTTTCCCTTGTTTGTGCACATTATAATGTCACCCAACAAGTTAATATCGTTGTTTAGATTCAGTTTATCTCCATCTACTGTTCTGTTCTGAAATAGTTATCAGAAATTATAATAGTAATGACTTGGAAGCAAATAAACCCCAAAAAACTTAAGTACGTTTGTTTCAAAGTCCTCCATCTCCAAAAGTTGTTTTCAAAATCCGCCATCTCCAAACTGCTTTCTGCAATAACCGAGAAATGGGATGAGAGAGATTTTTGTCATTTGGTAGTTATAATGAATGTCCAGAAAGCAGTAAAGTATTTCTAAAAAGAAAAATTTATCTCACATAATCTCTGAGTTATCAGTTTTTCCTGTTTTTCTCGAAACCGTTTATGAAGGAGATGGCGGATTTAGAAACTATACGCCTCAAATATAAGAATAACCATTCTTCCTTAGAAATGGCCATTTGAAATCAGCTAGGTCTTCAAGATGCTGCATCCCCGGTAATAGAACAAATAGTATTCTTCCACGACCATACTATATTAATTGTAACCATAATTACAGTTCTTGTTGGTTATTTACTAGCCTCTCTTCTACCAAACACATATATCAATCGCAATTTATTAGAAGGACAAACTCTAGAAACTATTTGAACAATTCTACCCGCTACAGAAAGATTAGAAAACAATTCGGTGAGAAAAAAAAACGCACAAGCATGATCACAGACAAGGACGGCACAACGCTAATAGAAGAGGAGCAGATAACAAAAATATGGAAGAAATACATTGAAGAACTCTGCGAAGGGGACAGTGTGAACGAAGAAGTGATGGGAAGGAAGAAGACGCCTATGAAAATGAATTAGGACCATCAATTTTACAGTGCGAATTTGGCAAGGATTTGGAGAAAATAAAACATAGTAAAGCCCCAGGAATAGACCAAATACCAACGGAAGTAATGAAGAATCTCGGAATAGTAACAAAGAATAAACTACTTAATCCATATTAATGAAATGTATACTCATGTCCAAAATTATTGTCGCATGTCTATAAATATGTTGTTGTAGGAATGTAATATGATAATGAATTCGCCCGGTATTTCTTCTAATGTTATTAGGTGTATGATCGGAAAATACATGTATGTGGCAAATTTCATGTCAAAAGAGCAGTAAATAAGAACAATAAAACAAAAGTAAAACTTTCTTGTCCATTTAGCAATATTTTGTTTTACTCGTTCTAATTTTCGTATTCATAATTATTTTCCTATGAAATTTACCACAAATATACATTTCCCGATTATACACATAGTATCAGTATTAAAAGTACCCTCCAAAATAATTATCAAATTATATTCTAACATGAATATAGTTATAGATATGCGACAATCATTTCGGACGTGAGTATAGATCTCGGGAAAAATACCAAGAGACTTCGAGAAAAGCATATTGGTAACTTTTCCGAAGAGAAAAGGGGCACTGATATGCGAAGAACGCAGAACGTTAAGTTTGCTTTCCCATGCATCAAAAATACTGTTCAAAATTATTGCACAACGAATAGAAGGGGAAATCGATGAATGGCTATCAGAGGACCAGTTTGGATTCAGGAAAAAAAAGGGAACAAGCGAAGCAATACTGAATCTACGGTGATCGTGGAAAAACACATCAGAATAAACAAACCAATTGTGATAGCATTTGTAGATATAAAAAAAGTTTCTGAAAAGTAGATTGGAGTATCATGTTCAGAGCGTTGAAGAATCTGAAAGTGGATTACAGAGACAGAAGAATAATATACCAACTTGTAGGAGCAGCCAGATAACTGTTATAGGAAGAGATCAGAAGGAAGCAAGAATAAGTAAAATAATAAAGGAAGGACTTGGATTTTCACCTCTGTTCAACGTCTATATGGGAGAGACTATGAAAAAATATTTGTTTGAAACGAGAGAGGCGTAAAAAAAGTAAATGGTCAGGTTTTCAGCACATTAATGTTTGCAGATGACATAGCATTGATAGCGGAGATCGATGAGGACTTGCAAGACTTTCAAACTTGAACGACCAACTAAAAAAAAAAATGCAAAATTAAGATAAATAAGAAGAAAATTAAAGTGCACAAGAGCAGGACAGGAAAAGGCAAACGTATGGCTAGGTGGAGAGAACATCGAAGACGATACGACATTCCGCTATTTATTAAGTCTAATATCCTCGGACGGATGAAGTGAAAAAGACGTAACTTCCAGAATAGCGCAGGGTAAGAAGCATTGAATAAAAAATATACTACTAACATCAAGAAATGTGTCGTTGGACGTTCGTTAACGATTTATTAAGAGCTTGGTGTGGAGTGGTTCAAGTGCTTTACGGACCAGAGATGTGGACATTGGAAAATTGCAGAAATATCCATTTGAAATGTAGTGTTAGCGGAGAATGCTGCGCATAACATGGACTGAAAGGAAAAGGAATGAAGACGCACTTAAGGAAGCTATTGAAGGACGACAGATCTTGAAGATAATGGGAAAAAGAAGAAACAGTATGTTTGACCATCTTATTCGGCACTGCGATTGGATCACAGTGTTGATAGAGGGAAAGGCAGAAGGAAAACCAGGAATAAGAGGACCAATGATAGAATATCTTGATGCAGTTACGAAGAAAAGGCGTTATCAAAGTAAAAAGCAGCTCCCCAAGAGAGAGAGAAGTTTTAAAATTTCCATGTTGGCCACCAACCTATGGTTAAGGTGAACAAGAAGTAGAAGAAGAAGGTAATATAGAACAATAATTTCCAACTGGCCAGTGCATGACGTAGGAGTAAGCTTTTGCAATCAGACCAATAGGAGAAAGAAGCACCAAAGCAAAGCAGAATGGAAAAAATAGGAAAGGATTATATACGTTTATATTTTGGCAATTTTTCCACCCATGGGTCATTCCATGTCAAATCATATAATTTTAAAAGACCGTGCTTCAATGTCTCAGATTCTCTTCATTTTTTCCATACATTAATACCAATGAAACTATTCTAAATTATTTTTTTCCGACTTTTTAGATGAGAAATAGGCCGGGGAGAATTTTTTGTAAAATGTGAATTTTGCTTCAATTTCACTTTTTGGCACTCAGCATAATGGAACTAAATTACCATAACTTCCTTATTTTTGAAGTTATTGGGCTCATCCAGGTGTCAAGTGAAAGCTTAATTTTGGTCTTTCAGTAAATTTTAAGTAATTTTGCAAAATGTTACATTGTCAAACATTAATGGGCATACAATGCAATTATTTTTTATTTTATTTTTTTTTTTTTACAAATTGTGCCGTTGCTCAAAAGTTACAACCATGAAACTTTTGAAACTCTTTTTGTACCTTCATCTTAACACGTACATGATATGTTTAAAAAAATAAAAAGGGTGCTTTTTTATTTTTCCAATTATTATCACTATTATTTGTGTTTTAAATGTACAGAAATATACAGATTTACTGCTATGCCTTAAGATTATGCCTTTCCTCTGAAGTAGTGATAGCCAATTCCGGAACTTTTACTTTCCGGAATCCGGAAAGTAACATTTGAAAAATTTCGGAATTCGGAAAAATTCCGATTTCGGAAAAATCTGGAATTCGGAAAAATTCCGGAAAATGGAATTTCCGATTTCGGAAAATTTTGGCCATTCCTACTCTGAAGTGACAACTCTCACACTTTAAAACTTTTTCAAATAATCATCTTAGTAAATATTAGGTATGATTAAAAATAGAATTGGTGTAATTTGTATTTTTGGTATTATCATAATATTATATTTTTGTACTTTAACTATGACTTTCAACTTTTTCCCAATTGTACCATCGCTTACAACTATCAAACTTTTGTAACTTTTTTACAAAATTTGTTTGCATTTACTAGGTATGATTAAATAACAAAAAGGAATACCGTTTTTGTAATAATCTTGCGGTTTTGTGAATGAAAAATATAGGCCTAGTAATGTAAGGGGTTGAGTGATTATTACAAACCCTATCAACAGAAATAAGAAGTAATAGACTAATGTACCTAAATGAAAACAATAAACATATATACCAGTAATACTTCTTAGAATTACATAGATTAGAATTACATACAAAAAGTGTCCTATATTTCACCACTCATTCTTTTCATTGATGATATTATTTCTTGTTTTAATTTTGCTTTCAGTTGCGTAAGTCCGGGCTGATTGGCTTGTAAGAGGTGGAACAGGAACTTCCCAGATATTTTCAAAAGGTATTCAACAAAAGTCTTAATTTTCTGGCCAATAGAATATAGAAGGCCCAGAGCGATTCATGAATACCACTCTGACGTACAAAAATAATAATTACGAAAATATTAAAACACCCACTTTATTTTTTAACCATGCCATGTACGTATTAAGATGAGTGTACAAAAAAGTTTCAGAAGTTTCATAGTTTTAACTTTTGAGCAATGGCACAATTTGTAAAAAACAAAATGGTTTGTATGCCCATTAATGCTTGACAGTGTAACCTTTTGCAAGATTACTTAACCCGGGACTGCATAGGTGAAAATTACACCCCTTCGTGCATAGGCGGAGTCTAGATGAACCGCATCCAAATTTTAGATACATACTACTAATTTTTATAATATCTGGAAACATAGATAAACACAGTTTATTTAACTTTCTTTTTAAATAGAAAAATAAAGTAATATAGAACCTGTTTTCAGATGTTATTCTGTAATTAAAACTAATAAATTGCATCATATATAAATACCAATATATTTATATGTAACTACAAACAACATATTATTTTAAGCACAAAGTTATTGATGTGATTGTCACTATGATCACAAGGTATTTTTAATCAAAATAACACATTTGAAATTATATATCAGAAAACACCAAAAATATAAAATACATTTATGAGTATAGTTTTCAAAAAAAAAAAAATATTCAAAAATGTGATTTATACTTGTACATTTCGTATCTCACTTACAGACATGAAGAGCAAACGACTCTTTTGTGCTCTCCACATATTGGTCTTCGACACTTACCACACTCACCGTGTGCTCTTCTGTCTTTCGCTCTCGGGCACTGGTAGCATTTTCCACGTTTCTGTGAGTCATTGTCCTGATTTGCTTCAGATCTCTCATTGCCCTCTGGAATTCGGAGAATATTTCTTATGGAAATGTTTAGTTCATTATTGAGATTTTGATAAATGGAACGCTGAACCATGTACTCTCGTGCTAATTCCACTCCTAGCTCCGTTAGAAAATCCATCCGATGACTCTTCTCCCCAGGATTAGCAATTTTCAGCAAAACCAAAGCATTGACACCAACTTGATCCAGAATACCATAAAAGAATCTTAGAGGCCACCTCCTAGTTTTGCGTGTTACTGTATATGTATCGCAAAGCTCATAAAGGTGTCAACGCCACCTTTAGTTTCATTATAGAAGTGAATAACTTCCGGTTTCTTAGTCTTTTCATTTATATCCTTTCTCTTGTGCGTGGTTGATAACAACAAAATGATTTCTCTTTCTCTGGTACAGTACGAAGCCAACAACTTTTCCTTATGTAATGCGAACTCAGGTGTTCCAATGTCTTTCTTGCGAGAATGCTGGAAGGACGACAGAATCTCTGGCTTATTTTTTCCTAATGTTCCAAGTATTGTAAGATTGTGACTCAGCATTTCTTCTGCAAGGGGAACTGATGTAAACTAATTATCCATCGTCAGGTTTCTGCCTGATCCATGCAAACTTGATGATAACTCTCTCACATGTTGTATAGCAGGAGGCCCTTTTGTACGATTTTCTTCAGCTCCAATATAAGGAATGGCACTTATCACATAGAACGTTGTTGCGTTGGACATCGTTACAATTTTTAGCCCATATTTATCGGACTTGGAAGCAATGCAAACTCTAAAGGGACAGTTGCCACGAAACCCTAAAAGTTGCTCATCCACTGTGCAGTATTCTCGTGGAACATAACTTTCCGTGCACTTTGTTATGAATTTCTCCCATAATTCCCGAATTGGAACAAATTTATCTCGTTTATTACGAGTTGACTTATCATCAACACGTAAACAGTTTATCAAAAATCAGAAGCGATATTCAGACATTATGCAACGATAAATGGGCGAACCGAATTTAGTGGGCCGCATTCCCTTAGTACTTAGGTGTCCATGTTTATGAGCACCGGAAATATACAATAACCCTATCAGAGCTTTGATTTCTTCTTCGCTTGTGTTCTGAACATACGATGCATTTGATGCACATCTTGTTCTCTGTCTTCTAATTTCTTCATTTGTATGGACAACAATCAATTTTATTATATCTGGTGTAAGAAGAACGCTCCAGGCTTCTGTTCCTGTCTTCACATTCTGTGCTGCACCTTTGCCTTTTGGGATCCAAATAATATTCCGTGCAACAGTGCGATGAGTTTGAGCACGTGGCTCGAGCGACCAACGGAAACCATTTTTTTTTCATTGTATTGCGTTTGCACTATCAACAGTGTCACTATCAGTTTCAACTACATCACTCTCACTTTCTGAAGCACATTGTTCATCGGACATCTCGTAGTCAACTTCTAAACTATCAATGAATGTATCTATTGTCAGCGTCGCTATCAAAATTAACGTCATTATTTAAAATTGAGTTCACAACACTGGGTAACTCATTTGTGTTAATGGACAGTGAATCTTGACGAGCTTGTCTTCCCAACATGATAAAAATCCACAAGAAACAGTTCACAAAACAAACACTCAATACTAAAATTTTACATACGTAAACGTATAGCGGGGTCCAGGCCGACCCCAGACCCTTGATTGTCAAGTACTGTGAAGGACTAAAGAAATATTGTGATCGCCACTCACGATGCCTGACACTCAACTGAAATTACACAGAGGGAGAATGTTCTAACTAGTTCCATTTTTTTTTTGAAACTAGCCGTCGGTAATTCACTTGGGGTCAGGCTGGATCCCACTATGCATTACCGGGTTAAAATCTACTGAAAGAGCAAACATTAAGCTTTCATTTGACACCTGGATGAGTCCAATAAGTTCAAAAATAAGGAAGCTATGGTAATTTAGTTCCATGATGCTGAGTGCCGAAAAGTGAAATTGATGCAAAATTCACATTTTTCAAGAAAAAAAAATATCCCGGCCCATTTCTCATCCAAAAAATCGAAAAATAATAATTTAACAAACTTTCATTGCTATTTATGTATGAAAAAATTGAAGAGAATCTGAGACATTGAACCACACTGCTCTAGGTGATTTGACATGGAATGATCCACATGGAAATGAACAAGGAAGACCACCCAAGTTTCCAGAGTTGTATGTTAAAGTCCTAGAATGCATTCACCAAATTTTATTTTTGATAATTCTGAAATTGAAGAGAAGGGTCAACACACCCTTCGAATGTGTTGCTGCTTTTCGTATACTCTATCTGCCTGACTGAGTCATCCTAGAACTTGCGGGTGTTGATAACGTTCATATTTTTTCGGATCACATTTTGATGGTGATACCTGTCGTCTGCTTGCTTCTAAAGAAGTGCGAGGTTTTGTTGATAAATATGAGGGACGTGTAGGATAAAACAACACATATCGCTATTTGTTACTGTTCTTGATTTTAGGAGATCTGAAATAAAGGTAAAAGGTGTACCAGTCTTCCATAGCTTTCGGTTTTACTAGAGAGACAAGAGCAGAGATACATTCTTGCGACAGAGAACCCAGATCGGAAACCCTTTTCTCGTTAACTATTTAACGTTTTCTTCTATGGTGATTATGCTGAAAGCGAATTTCTACACTTTTAGTTTGAATATGGGACTAGGGATGGAGGAAAAAAAACAGTTCCTGGGACGCTTGATTCATGTCAAAAATATATAATTCTCACTATTTCTTACCGTTCTTGCTAAACAATGATCAATATTGAAACTGAATGTGATAGTAGGTGCCTACCACTTTCTATTTTATTGTATTTATAATATTATGGATGTGAATTGCCCTCTTTTTAGAACTACGAATGCAATTTAGAAAAAGGTTTCCGGCTGTCTATGCCTGCTTTCGTTCTATGTTGATCAAGGTTGAAAAGGCAATGCTTTATTTGATTTCAATAGAAGGTTAAGAGGGAAATTCAAATGAATTTTTAAACGCTAACTCTAGTTGAAAACACCACTTCTAGTTATTTATTACTGTACTAGTTATAAAGTGATAAATGGTGAAACCGATTTTTTTTACCACTTTTTAGTTTGAATACAGGGTTACGGGAGGAGTTTGAACCTGAATCTATGAAGAGAAAGAATATCGCTATCAATTACCGGACGGACGGACATGTAGTTGTTCGGTAAGACCTCTGATAACAGTGCTTAACAGACAGGGTGGTCCATAAATCTTAGTACAGAAGATTATTTTGGAAATAAACATGATTAAGGTAAATCTGACTAGCGGAGGGCGGACTTGAGTAAAGGCGCTACCGATTAATGCAAGCGTAATGAATGGCGGTCATTTTGATGGCCGCCATATTGACGCCAGGTTGTTTCTTTAAATAGGAAGGTAGACATGTGACACATGAATTGGTACTATTTTTTGCAGAGAAATGCAGTCCTGCAAGCAGAAATGCGTTATCATGTCCCGTTGCAAAATTATGACGCCCCAAAGTCCCACCTACAGGATGTGGTCCACATGTTGCCCGTCCATTGCAACACACAACCGGAGTCTCTTAATCCAGTCCTTCTGAACCCGTAACAACACAGCGGGGGTGATGCTATCACAGGCGTCCTGAATACGTTCCTGTAGGTGTGCAACATCCCGAATCATCTTCTGATACATCAGGTGTTTTACGTGTCCCCATAAAAAATCCAACGGAGTGAGGTCCGGCGACCGGGCTGGAAACTCCACAGAGCCTCGGCGACTGAGCCAACGTCCACAAAAATGAAGATCCAAACATTCCCGCACAGACAGCGCATAGTGAGGTGGGGCACCATCTTGCTGAAAATATCGCGGCAAGGTGGCATCAGGGCGGAGAAGCAACGGAAACACCAACTCCTGTAACATGTCCAGATATCGGACACCATTTAGTGTACCAGGCATGAATAAGGGTCCTATGATCGACGTGTTCCATATGCCACACCATATCATGATATGAGCAAGGGTAACCCTCTTGCAAGGATTGATCGCATGTGAGTTTGCATGCGACCAATACCGCATGTTCTGGCGATGCATTTCCCCATCCAAATAAAAGTTTGCCTCGTCTGTGAAGAGAACGCTGGCTGAGAAATGCGGATCTCGGTCATATTGTAACAAAACCCAATTCGCGAATTCCATGCGCCGGTCTGGATCATCCTCTGAAAGGTTGTGGACAAGCTGAAGCTTGAAGGGATGCCACTTGTTCGTATGGAGAATCCTCATCACGGAAGCACGTGGTGCGTCTGTTATCGACTTTGTGCTACGCTTCGGACTTCTCACATTCGCAGCAAGCACCATTGTGGAAGTTTCCTCATCTGTCGCGGTTCGTGGAGGACCTGACCGTGGTATGTCGGCAACATTACCAGTTACACTGAATTTCCTAATGAGGTAGTTAACAGTGTTGTGGCTTATTGCAGGTATTTTGGGGTGGCGCGCGTTGAGGTCCTGGGCAATCACACTACTGCTTCTATCTCCGGACATTAGGATGATCTCAATTCTTTCCTGCTTCGTCACTGTCATCTTGCTCTACCTGCAACGAAAAGAAAACCTGTCAATTTTGGGACGTCTCGTCTTTCTTGCAGCGTTAGTGCCATGTCGCTCACCCTGCAAGGAAACAGAAAACCGTCACCTCTGGAGTATCATAACTTTGGAACGGGACATGATAACACATTTCTGCTTGCGGAATTGTATTCCCTTGCAATTAACAGTGTTAATTGATGTTTCACATCCTACCTTCCTATTTGAAAAAACAAACTTGGATTCAAGATGGCCGCCATTCACCACGTACGCATCAATCTAGCTCCTTTACCCAAGTCCGCCATCCACTAGTCAGATTTGCTTTAGTCATGTTTGTTTCCAAAATAATCCAATGTACTAAGACTTATGGACTACCCTGTAGTTTGAAAGTCTACAACTGATATGAATTCCTTACGCTAAATCCATTTCCTGGATGCCATTGAACTTGGAAACCGCTGATTTTTTCCACCTTTGGCCACAATAAAATAAAATCCACAATTAACTAGAAAAATGGATACAAACGGACGTTTATACCTCTGAAATATATATATATATATATATATATATATATATATATATATATATATATATATATATATATATATATATACGATATTCTTGAAGTAGAAAGAAAATTAATTTACTCCTCAAAGTGACAGAATAGTATACTTCGAGTAGCACAAAAATGAAATACGATTTTCCTTGCTCTAAATGCTTGGAAGTTTCATCAAAGTTCTAAATAATTGGAGCTTTTTTTTTTTTTTAAATTTATTAATAGCCACTTGAGTTAATTACTGAAGTTCCGATTTCTGTCTTTGTTTCCCAAGTATATTTTTCTTTCATTTTTCTCCATTACAGTCAATAAAGAATTAAATTCCAACAGAATGAAGTGGAATCATTATTAGAAGGAAGTAATTTCTTGAAATAGGACAACTTATTAACGAAGAGGAAATTTTTATTTACATAGTTTGTAGGAATATTGACAAGTCACGTAATATCAAGAAATTGTGATTTAAGAAAATCTGATAAAGTTAATGAATCTTACTTTATTCGTCATTTATACTGAATAATATTGTAGGTGGAGGTGTATTTTTTAAGCATCTTCTATTAGTAAAAGTATAAAAAATAATCAACTTTCCTTTCCTCGTTCGTATCGACGAAACTCTATTGTTCGGTTAGACTTTTATGTGTCTATCCATCACCGTTACTAGCTGAAACGTAGAATCTGAATCATATGTGTAGATTTCCCTTTCTTAGTATTAACCATCAACTTGCTTCGTAATGGGAACTACGATAATCTTATCGCCTATCTTCATAGCAAACTTTGCTTGCAGAGCACTGACCTGAAACTACGTACACCAGAGACGAACACCCTCTCAGTACAGCTTGCATGAGTAATCTGATTAGTTGCCTACCTGTCCCCTGGACTTGACTCTCAGAGAATTGACCTCAAACTACGTACGTCAGCTATGAACATTCCCTCAGTACAGCATACGAGTAATCTGATCAATTGCCTACCTGTTCCCCAAACTTGATTCACATTGCACTGATCTCAACCTACGTACGTCAGAGATAAACATTCCCTCAGTACAGCGTGCACGGGAAAATTGATTGTCCGTTATCTGTTCTGTAGATATAAAAGACATGCTGTCTCCAGAGTGGTTCTGTTATCAGCTTATCTGTCATGGTAGAGCTTAGGTCACAATAAACGTACTATACTTCCATGAGGGTTAGGGAATCCGAGCAGTGAAATGCAATGACGCTAACCATTTGGTCTCAAAGAACTTCTCTGGTGTGAGAGACCCGGATTCGATTGCCGGCGGGAGATCATGTAGTCCGGAACCCACGTTAAGCTGTAGGTCTATGTCTCATATAGCCTAACTTATGAAATGGACGCTAAACAGAAAATCAAAACAAATCGATGAAGTTCTCATGAAAATTCATTTCACTGCATTTTAATCACAAAGTGTTTTGCAGATACACCGAAAAAAATATATATAAAAGTTATGGGCCATGGTACTAAACTTTCTCGTTTTAATTCCTTAAATTAAGTCATGTTGTGCTGCAGTTATTAATGAAACATTTACTTTTGAAACACGAACAAAATTATACGGTTTGTTTTGGGAAAATTTCGTCCAAATACAACTCATCCCCAAAAGTAAAATTTTCATTGAAGATTTTTTTTTTAATAATAAAATAACATATGCAATGTGTTAGGGTTAATAATGAAATAACAAAACTGCAGACCTCGTATTTCACAAAATTGCTATTATATATATATAAACTACTGCTTGTGAATATTCTTACGGAAGTTATTTATGCAACATTAAGAAATATTAATGAAATGTTTATAAAATAATCTGAATCGTTTTTCAGAAAGTTGTTCATAAAATACTTCAGCTTCTACATTTTTTAAACTTTTTTGTCACTTAATAATGGAAAAGATGTTTTAAAATGTACCACCAAATTACTGCATTCATTCATGGCAAGTATTTACTATCACATCAAACAATAACACAATTTAGTTCAGTCTGTTCATTTGTATGTACAATCAGTGGCAAAAGTTTATTTTTTCCTTTTAATGAAATTGGTTTCTTAAATAACTTCAGAATGGAAGGACAATTTGAGTACAGTTTTCAATAAATTTAAAAAAAAAAATGTAATTTTATGTACGTTCTAGCCCTACCACCGTTATTAAAAAAGTAATTTTACTAAATGGAAAGAACTCTCGTCGCTGATTGCACGAGGTTTGTAACGCGGCCTCGTCTTATATATATTTATATATTTATTTATATATATATATATATATATATATATATATATATATATATATATATATATATATATATATATATATAGGATTTAGGGATTTAGGATTTAGATTTGTGGGCTTTCGGCATCTAAGGCCATTTAGCCCTTCACGATTTGAGGGATGACGTCCCTCGGCGAGCACACAATCCGGGGAAAGGGAAGGAAGAAAGGATTGGGAAAGGAAGGAAGCGGCCTGGGACCTATAAATTAGGTACCACCCCGGCATTTGCCTGGTGTGAATGAGTGACCCCACCAGGAATCGAACCCGGGACCGCTCGCAGCGAAGGCGAGAGCGTTAGCGACTAGGCTACGCGGGGCCACTATATATATATATATATATATATATATATATATATATATATATATATATATATATATATATAGGGTGTATCAAAACAACATCGACAACGTTTGGGAGGTGATTGCTGATGCCAAGATAAGACAAAAAGTATAGACCAACCTGGGTGCACAAATGCTTCCTTTCGGAGTTATAGGCTGCCGAAATCATGAAAGTATGAACTTTAAAGGTCCATAGCTCCAAAACTGTGGGACCTACCGTAGTCAGGTTAAGACTTCACTTAGGAACTAATGTGTGCCCTATTCAAAAACTTGTGTTTCAGAATCCTAAGTAGTTACGCAACAATTTTATAGAGGTAGTTGGTGAGTACTTCAAATTATATGCGCGTAGCCAAATTGTCTCTGCAAAAATTGTTGCGTAAGTACCCTAGGATTCTGAAGCATGGATTTTTGAATAGGGCATACATTACTTCCTAAGTGAAGTCTTGACCCGACTACGGTAGGTCCCATAGTTTTAGAGCTATGGATCTTTGAAGTTTTTGTTTTTCTTTCAATTTTTCGGCAGCCTATAACTCCGAAAGGAAGCATTTGTGCACCCAGGTTGGTCTATACTTTTTGTCCTATCTTAGCGTCAGGAATCACCTCCCAAAAGTAGTCGGTGTTGTTTTAAAACACCCTGCATATATATCAGGTGCCTGAGCGTAGCCGTCGTCATGTGGGAAGAATGCACCCCTAAGTTACAACGACACTGTGTAATATTTGAGGCGTCTAGTATCGAAAGCCACCAAATCCATTTTTTAAAACCGAAATTGAGTTATACCAGGGAAGCAAGAAAGTTCGTGGGCTTTTATACTATGGAAGAAAACTGTCAATTACAGGGTTTTAACGGTTTGTTTATTCGGCAAAATAGCCTCCATTTGCTTCTACAACCTTCTCCCAGCGCTCAACAAGCTTGTAAATGCCAGTTTTGTAGAATATTTGTTCCCGAGACTCGGAAAACTCAGCAACTGCATTTTTGACGTCTTGTTCAGTCTTGAACTGCCTGCCACGCACAAAGTTGTCTATGGCCAAGAATAAATCGCAATCCGAAGGGGTGACATCTGGGGAGTAGGGAGGATGAGATACAAGCTCCCAACCAAGTTCTGAGATTACTTCCAGCGCCTGTTTTGCGGTGTGAGGGCGCGCGTTGTCCTGGTTATAGAGCACACCTCTTTTGTTCACTAGTGCTGGCTGTTTCTGGGTCAGTTTGGTGGCTACCGTTCTCAGTTGTGATGAGTACACATCTTTGGTAATTGTCTTACCACGTTCCAAGAATTCGTAGTGCACGATACCGTTTGTAGTCCACCAAACACAAAGCAAAACCTTGTGTTGATGGATGTTCGGTTTTGCAGTCAAAGGCTTCGGATCATTCGGTGATAGCCAATGGTATGACCGTTTTTTTATTGTCATACATGACCCACTTCTCGTCACAAGTTATTATACGGTCCAAAATTGGACAGATTTTGTGTCTCGTCAACAAAAATGAACATATATTCAGTCTTAGAACTTGGCTCATAGCGGTCAGCTCGTGAGAGATCCACTGACCCAGTTTTCAGGTCTTCCCCAACTGATGCAGACTTACCTGAATAATTTTCCTGCTTACCTCGAATCGGTGAGCAAGTTCCTCACATGTTTGACTGGAATAATCTTCAATAGAGGCCTTCAGGTGGTCCATATCCACTGATTTAGGCCTCCCAGAGCGAGGCTTATCTTGAAAGGTCTCGTCACAAGTTGAAAAGGTCTGGAACCATTTTTGTGCTGTACATTTACTTATTACACCCTCTCTGAGCGCAACACATATTTTTCTAGCTGCTTCTGCACCATTTGTCCCCAATTTAAACTCGTAAAGCAAACAAGCTCTAAAAACTTCATTTGACACTGACATGATCACGAGTGATTTTTACACACTACACTGACAAATGCGTTGTTATATTCACCGTGGCTGAAGCGTCAATGAATAAGCTTTCCCAAACAGTCAAAACTTTCATGCTACGGAGACAGATGTCGCCGCAGCAGCCAAATGGAAGCGGGAGTGGTTCAAAAGCGCACGAACTTTCTTGCTTCCCTGGTATATCGCTTCTTATATGTTTGATCTAAAGCAGTTCTATGGAAACAGAGTTTTGTTTAAAAGTTTAATATTTCATACTAAAAACTAGTTCAAATATGGGACTTTGTATGCGTGTATATGGAACTTCACTGCACGTTTTGCGAGAATACTCGAGACTAAGCAAAATGGATGTGGCGGATTTTGATACTAGGCGCCTCATTTATCAGGTTCATAACTAATAACCAAATTACGTACACAAACTAATAAATATACGTTAATCTTTAGATTTAAAGAACGCACAACTAAACATTCAGAATGAAAGTCGTAACCTCGTGTTAATATATCTAAAAAATGAGTTTGCAAGGAAATTATAATCAAGGTTTCAACTATTGACTTTATAACAAGCAATCTGTAGAGTGATAAATTTAGCAACAAATAGGAAATAATTACTCCCAAATGGAAATTTTCATTTTACGTATAACTTCAGTAAATATTCAATGGCTTCTGTCTGATATTTAAATAGCAAATTGAAAAAAAAAATCCAAGATATGAATAATTATGACATACAAATATCAACCTTTACACTGTAATTAATTAGGATGATCAAATACGTCACAAATTTTAACAACTTAGTATTTTTTCTTGCTATTTCATAGCTCAGAAATACCTCAAACAAATCAAGTTCCAACATGTTTGATTAGATCCACAGCTTTCAAAAATTCAAATGTTGTACAAAATAGCTTAAACACTTACCACTAATATTTAAAAAAAAAAAAAATTCAATAAATTGATTTTGAATATATTTTCAACATACCATAACGTCAATCTCTAGAATTCAACTTGAAATTACTATATATCAACTTATCAATCCACTTATAGAATTGTCTTTTCGAACCACAATCACTACTTAAGGTTTTCTTGTTCCCAATTTCGTATTCAACAGCTAGGTGCTGTTGCCTTAATACAAAAATTTAAACGGAAAATCTAGTTCACTCTAACCTCGCTATTGGCGCTGTTATCAGAGGTGAAGCTCTAGAGAGATTATTTTTTTTCTTTTACACATCGTTACAGGCTTTATTTCATTGTAGGTGGTAATATGTAGTTTAAAAATTAATCCATACAGTTTCTACTCGGTGATTAATCTGTGAATTTACAAACATACTGTAATGAACGTACTGACCCACTCACTAACTCGGAGCCGAATCCTCAAAACTAAAACCTGGAATTTTGTCCAAATGACTTTAAAAATTAGATCATAGATAAGATAGAATAACGAGAAATTCAAAATTTAAGTATAAATAAATCTAATCGATACATATAAAAATAGAAGTCAATTTAATAACTCTTGCAACTTAATAACTCTTGAACCACCAAACCGATCTCGATCAGATTTGCCACATAAGTGAGGCTCGGCCCTGGTTTTTTTTTTTTTTTTTTTTTTTGTCATTTTACTTTGACGGTGCAACTTAGGGAAGAAGAGAAGGAAAATATTTAAACTGATTGAAAATGGTCGAATCCACAGTTTTCGGGATCGCTGAGATGAATAGTGATACTTCCAATATCTTTTAAATTCAAATGCAGCCCTTTATATCCAAAATGAAACGTTTCCTCGCCATGCGAAGAACGGGTGTTCTACTAGTATGTTTTAATAAAATAAAATTACAACGTTTCTGACTTGTCGCTAGTACTGAAAGTTCATATTTTCAGGGAATCAAATTAAATGGTTTCCGCCTTATGCAGAGTCGCTTTAACGTAAGATTAGCGTCATACTAAATACCTGACTACTGCAGGAAACTTATGTTAGTCGAACTCTTTAGTATGGCATTAATCACGCGTCAAAACGACTCTGCATAAGGCCCTTTATATTTGTTATATGCTATTTTAATAGTATTTTTTCCCACTCGAAAATGACGAACTTGCACCTGCTAAATTTCCTAGTGAGCATAGCAATCGTATATAAATGTTAAAAGAAAGGTATTCAGCAAAATTATTGATTTTCTAGTCTCAGTTATTTCATTAATTAATTTTATTAATAATATAGACATACAAAACAAGATAGAAAAAATAAAGAATACAAATAGAAAAGAACATAATATAATAAAAAGTGCTTCTGTCATTCATTTTATTCTATTTTTTTCCCTTTCATCATAATTAACTGTTTTCATCCCCAATCACGAACGACACAAAACAATACATACATACACAAAATACACTAACCACCGTACTAAAATTGATGCTCCCATTTCTAAAATTAACTGTTTGATTCCCATCCCTGTAGGTAGAGTGTAAAACCTCGTGACCTCGAGAAAATTAGTCAACCAAACAAATCATCAACTACATTGGTTGGTAATACCAAAGTTGTTTTAAAATTATTGCAAGCCACCTGTTCTGGCCCTGCGCGATCTATTTGAAGTGCCAGTTCCTTGCAATTGACTACAAATAAAATGCCGGTGGTGTAAACTGATATTCATACTCACTGTTGGTGCCAACCTTGGTAGATAATTTATTTGGTTTAACTTCTTTTTTTTTTTAACTATAAATTGATTTTTGTTTTCCACTTATGATACTACATTGTAATGCACATGCAAAGTACAAAATTTTTGGTAGACAGCTGATCCGAAAAAAAAGAAAAAAACATTGGTGACAGATCCTTTTGAGAGAATATTGCTCTTACTCCTACCTATAGAACGCAAGAACATCACAATATAGATTATTACAAGATTAATTAGGAATAACACGACGTTATTCATTGAATTTCACACACCTGGAAAAGCGTTTCGGAGACAAATATCATTGTTCAATTTGAAGGTGGCCACACAGGAACGTGATATTTGAATGAAAATACAGTCGAATAGGGGTAGCAAATACATTTTATTAGCTTATTGACCCGATGTGCGAAACAGGGGGCGATTTGCAATTTGTAAGACGCTATTTCCCTTCACCTCCTCCCTTATAAGTGTCCTCTTCTTGTAAAATGCGCACGTGTGGCCTCATCATTGTGCTGTCCACTCAAGAACCCCCCTCCCCGGGATACCAAAAATGAAGCGTCTATCTTAAAAAAAAAAAAAGTTGCTTCAAACTTTTTTGCAAAATCTGTTCAATTTTGAACTTTTAACGCTCGTAATTCAAACACGCTTGCAATCCAGGATTTCACCGTTTGTGTAATTGTTTCACGTGTAAAAAAGGAATCGATTCAGGATAGCATCAACATGAAGTCAGAGCAACACCCCGCAACTTTCCCTAGTAAGTAAATAGATCCTGGCGTTCTTACTGATTATGTCATATTATACTACCGTGAATACAGAGATGGTATCAAATAAATCAGCCCCAGTGTAACTTTCTTGCATATTCTTTCACTTATTGTAGTTATATTAAAAATACAAAACCAGAGGACAAACTTCGCCCTGTCCTGCGAAAATCCCCTGAATGTATTAATAAAAAATCAAGTCAGGAAAACGGAATGTATACCAGTGCGTATTGAATAGGTGGCTATAATCAAGGTTTGTCTTCTAACTCAAATGATTAAATGGAAAATATGTCATCCATCGTTCATAAGTTGCTTAAGGCTTATGATCATTTCATCACCATTTCATTTTGCCTAGGGTCGATAACTATTTCAAGCTGATTGTGTCTTTCATAAATACCTCCTTACGATGTTCTCACTACCGCACATTGGGTCTTTCTTACCTGAATTCTTCTCAGAAAGATACAGCTGTTATTAAATCTTTGAACCAACAAATTCATATCAATGTGCATTTCATTATGTCATTATGAAATATAAACTTATGAAAACATAGACGTCACCATTGTATTTCTCGTAAAATTCTAGCCCAATTTGATATATTCCATGACCCTCTTCCTGTTTAAAAAATTCCAACGAGATACAAGAGGGTCGACTTCAAGGTGGCGCCCATGATAAGCATACCATCAAATAGATGTCTACTTCCCGGTGTCGGTTCATGTATTTTTTTCATCCCTTTACACGTTTTCCAAATAAAATGAAATTTTCAAACTTGAAACACATTGTTATGGTTTATTCCGATCAATCAGGTTATTGGCCACTTGCCGCCGTCTTTAAGGACGGAAGCACTTTAAATTTTGCTTACGCTCGTTTCTTGATATTCCGCACTTCTTCGACATTTACCATTCCCTAGATATTTCAATCGTAAATGAGTGTACCAAAGTTGGTTAGTTCCTGGTAGAAAGTGTGACAGATAATACTGGTTGTTTATTTAACAATGGCGGACTCCAACAATGAAACTAACTACAATAGGTAGCATCAGCATGTACCATTGCATAGATTTTTCAATCGTAAATGGGTATGCCACGTTTGGCCAGTTTATGGTAGAAAGTATGGCAGATAAAGGTGATTGTTTAACAATGGTGGCCTCCAGCAAGTTAATTGACAATGTGTGAAATCGACATGCACCATTCCCTAGATATTTCAACCAAAAATTGGTGTGTCAAGTGAGGTCAGTTGCTGGTAGCAAGTATGGAAAAAAAGTATGGAAGAAACGTTTATTGTTTATCTATCGATGGTGGCTTCCAACAATGAAACTAGCAATAATAAGGTCAAGTGCCCAAATATCGTCCCCTATTATATTTTCTACCCATTATATTTATATTTTTTGGCAAGGTAGTTGGGCAGGGGTGTAGTCATGGGGGGCCGTCGGGGCCATTCTCACCAACTGATTTCCTGGCCCCCCAATGAACAGCTCACCAAATAATTTACGGTAATATGTATGGAAAAATACCATTTTACCATACCGATCGAAAAATAGTATGGTATCTCTTCCTTATAATGAACGGAAAATATTATGGTATACTTTTTTGTGACAGCAGATTACACAGTTTACTGCGACTTATATTTGACAATTTGAAGACAAAAGTTTTAAAAACGTACTATAAATACTACCATTAAACAATGGTACTAAACTAATTAGTAAGTACATTATACTTTGCATATGCTGTAACTAATGTTTTTTTTAAAATATTATATATATATATATATATATATATATATATATATATATATATATCAGATGGAAAATTTGGTGAAAAATAATGTTTTTATTGTCTTTCAGTTGGATTTCATTCCCTCTTTTTAATGCTGCTTATTATAAAACAGGAACTGAGATATTGCTGTTAATAAAATATTAATGTTTTTTTTTTTTATTATTATTCACGAGAGAATAAATAAATATTATTCTCAGGAAATCTTAAAGAAACTAAGTGCAATTTCAAAGAAAATCAGTTTTATGAATAAATGTAACCAAAAATGTCCTGTCCCTTTTTGTTGAGGTTTGTGATCCATTGGCTCTCACATCGTGAGTTGAATGCGAATGGAGATAAGGCGGTCAGTTGTTGGTGTGAACATATCCAACATACTACCTGGTTGTGGCAGTGCAGTTACACCGTGAACTTGCGTAAGAAAGAGTGAACATGGGACCTCCACAGAACGTCATAAGGACGTGTATGCTGTACGAGTTCAAACTGGGGTCAAACGCCGCTGCAGTGGGGTGGAAGGTACGCCAGGCCTTTGGTGAGGGTATCGTGACTACGCGGACAGTGTTGTGGTGGCTTAACAAGTTTAAGGATGGTGACGAAACACTCGAAGACGCAGCACGTGTCGTGAATACCAACACATGTAGAAAATGAATATCTTTAGGCAGCAATTGAGGCGAATAGTGGCCAGATATGTGAGGAACTGGGACTACAATTCAGTGTGAGTGCATAAACTATTCGGCAGCATTTCCATCAACTGGAGAAACATTAAAAATTGGACCGATGGATCCCACATGATTTGATTTAAGGACAAAAGGCAACGCGAGTTGACACCTGTGTTTCTTTGCTGTTTCGTCTGAGAAAGGGTCTATTTCTGGACAGGGTATTAGTATGTGATGAGAAGTCTCTTCTGTACGAAGCTCCAGGGCGCCATTATCATTGGTTAGCATCCCATGAACCGGTTCCAAAACAGCTGAAACCAGCCTGCACCGGAAGAAGATCCTCCTGTGTGTTTGGTGGACTGCTCGTGGCATCATGCATCTGAAACTGCTACCAGCTAGTCAGAGCATCAATGCAACTGTGTATTGTCAGCAGTTGAGCAGTGTTCAAGAAAAACTTAAAACTTCTGAATCGCAAAGAAGTCCTCCTGTCACAGGACAACACTAAGCTCTATGTGGTTAAGATGACCTGGAACACCATTCTGTGCCTTGGATGGAAAACACTATTGCATTCGTCATACTCGCCGGACATTGCACCGTCCAATTATCATCTGTTCAATTCGTTGGACAATCACTTTATAGGACGCCAGTTCAAATCCCTAGTAGAGGTGCAAAATGCACTTGATACTTTCTTCGCTTTAGGGCCCATGCAGTTCTAACGCGATGGAATCCATGGCCTCCCAGAACGTTGAGAGAAGGTCGTCGATGCTGATGGGGACTATTTTTGACCTTCCAGGTACGTCTTAGCCCCAGGTGACATATCGAAGTTCGAAGGTTGTGGGTGAGAAAACAATAGAACTTTCTTGGTTACCTTTATAGATAGGTTTTGTGTACAAGGGCTTAAATTGAAAGAGTTATGCACAAAGGTATAATGTTTGGTCCAGGCAGTAGTTCTTGGTTACTCATAACAAAAACTACCTGGAATATAGTTTATTGAAAAAAGCATAATAATAATAATAATAATAATAATAATAATAATAATAATAATAATAATAATAATAATAATAATAATAATAATAATAATAATAATAAGCTAAAACAGTGTTTTTAGTTTTCCGGAAGTAGATCAAATTTTCCGGTTTTCTGGCCTCAAAAGCACTAGATGCAAACAATTTTATTTTGTTTTGCACATTGTAGCTGGCCCCCCTTCAGAAACGACGGGCCCCTCCTTCCTAAACCTGCTGGCTACACCCCTGTAGTTGGGAGAAAATCTGTTATCGTACCACCTATAGTTAGTATGAACATTTCTTTTGGACAAGTGTTCAATACAATGTGGGAAAACTATATTTACTTATGTTATTAATAAAAATGAAAAAAAAAAAAAAAAACAGCAAATCTCCAACTTTTAAAAAGAAGTGTCCAAATACAATCCCCCTTTATTTTCTTAACATAAACAAGCAAAATGATATGAAAAACAGTGAAATGAAACAAAAAACGTTTATTTTTTTTCTATTAGTCTTATTTTGCTAACACATACAACGATGCTTTAGTTTAATAAGCAAACTTAAGTCTGAAAACTGTTTGTATTGAAAATAGAAAGAAAAAATGGCAAAGTTCTGTGTAAAATAAAGTTAATTTTGGTGCCACGTCCATAATAGAGATTGAGAATAAAATTTATCCGTACAAACATATACCACAGATATTTTTTTACGTTCTTTAGATGAAGAACACGCTTAGTGACACCACACAAAACACTTAATGCACCTAATCCACTTTGTTGCCACCTTATCCTGAGAAAAGAGATTTCCACACATTGGGCACGCTGCATCATTGTTACCGTCTTCCTCATCAGCGGAAACGCATTGCACTGCTGTAGCTTCAGTATCACTTTCACTTGATGAGCTTGACGAAAGTCTTCTCGTCCTTTGTTGGGGTTAGTATCCTTCTTCGAAGTTTTCCTTTGTTTCTGTGTTCCAGATATAGATGGTCTAGCAGCAGTAGATGGTTGTTCCTGCGTTTCTTGAAAATGACGTTTCCTATGCAATGCAGACTGAACACTGCTTTGTTGGATTGATTCCTGTTTGTTTTCCTTCTTATCTGATTCCATGATTGTTTCTTTATGTGGTGAACTAGTGACCAACAATACAGCTTCAGCCCTTTTTGATGTTGAGGGAATGATCACGGGGACTGCCCTAATAGCTTCGGGACTGACGATTTCAGGGATGTTGGGAAGCACATGTTCGTTCTAAAAGTTTCGCCTGCCACTTCTCTTGTAGAAATATCAAAAGAGGCGGCACAAACTGACCAGTTGCTGACATTCATGTTACAGCTGTTATTATTGCCCCTTTGTCAGCCAGTGCTAACTTGCTTCTTTCCTTTTGTTGTAACAACTTTATACGACTTATGCTGCAGGACACATATGCCGGTCTCATCCACATGTGCATACGTGTTGGATCGAAATTTATCTTCTGCAATTCACCTTTGAGTATCGCGAATTTTTTTTTGCACACTTTCTTTGTTGAACCCTTGTATTCTAGCCAAAGACAAATTATGTGGTTTTCTCAGTGTTAATTCCGGATGACTCTTAAAAAACAGATGGCGCAATTTTTGTCCCGCTGTTTCTGTGTTATTACAAAATGGATTAAGCATATTGTTTTTGAATGCAAAATTCGTAAGCTATTCTTTTTCGATCTGAAAAAGTTAATCCATAGTACTAAGTTTCCATTTCAATGCAACATTCAACAATACTTTTCTCAATCTCATCACAGAGAACAATTTTTCGTCCTAATTTTTTTTCAACACATTTCTCAGCCATTTGTTCCGATTTAACATAATCTTTATGAGTAGTTCGGGGAACTTGAAACAATTTAGATGCCTGTTTGTAGCCCATGAGAATTGTAGAATCCCTTACAGCCTTAATAGCAGCAATCATATTCTCTTTCTTTCACTTCTTGCGGTTCCCCATCTGAAAAATGTAAGAAGAATTTATAGTTTCTAATATCGTCCCGGGACGGTATTCGGGACATGATAAGGAGACGGAATTTAGGCATGCGTACACTGTCAACATAGCGGCATGTTTCCTGACAAAAAATGACCACCACAACAGTATATCCGTGGTTTCTAACTTACATATAATACTATAATCTACGGAGAATACCACAAAACCAACGAACCTTGAGTGAAGCTATCAACGTGTAAAGTTACTATCAAGAATTGTTTTCGGATCGAAGTGACTAACTTTATGGTCTATGGTACCCGGAGGTTCAATGCCGCGTTCACAAAAACTCTCCACTGACTTCTATCCTTAACTAACTGCATCCAGTTTCTACTTTGTATTCCTATCTCTGTGAGATCCATCTTAATATTGTCCTCCAATCTGCGCCTATGTCTTCCTAATGGTCGTTTTCCGATTGGTCTTCCAGTCAAGACTTTGAAAGCGTTTCTACTTTCTTCCATTCTAGCTACATGACCCGCCCAAGCCTCCTAAACTTGATGATCCTAACAATGTTTGGTAAACCATATAGATTATGTAGTTCCTCGTTAAGAAGTTTCCGCCATTCCCCACTCCCGTTCGTCTTGGGACCGAATATTCGTCTCAGGATCTTGTCCTCGAATACTTTCAGTCTATGTTCTTCCCTCAGAGTAAGTGACCGTGTTTTGCAAGCATACAGAACAACAGGCATGATTACCGTTTTGTATATTTTAAGCTTCAAATTCCTCGACAGAATTCGCGACAACAAGGGATTTTGAACCGAATAGTAACACGAATTCCCTGCTTGTAATCGACATTTAATTTCTTCGTGAATATGATTGTCCTCAGTTAGTATTGATCCTAGATATTTGAAACTATTCACTTTATCAAAAGTATTATTTAATATTTTAACGCATCTATAATTTGCTGTATTACGGTCCCGACGCACTTCCATGTATTTAGTTTTCTCTGCATTTACTTCTAAACCCATGTCCCTGTTACAGTCAATTTATGGTAGCAAGTAAAAATGACAAAATTGATTACTTAAAAATGTCTACCTGCAAAAATGAGACTAACAACAATATTTGAAATTAACATGCACCACTCCTTAGATATTTCAATCATAAATTGGTGCACCAAGTTTGGTTTGCTTCTGGTCGCAAGTATGGAAGATACAGTTCATTGTTTACTTAACAATGGTGGCTTCAATTCAATGAAACTAACAACAATATTTGAAATCGACATGAACCATTCCATAGATATTTCAATCGTAAATTGGTGCACCAAGTTTTGTCAATTTCTGGTAACAAGGAAGGAAGATACAGTTGACTGTTTATTCAACAATGGCGGCCTCCAACAATGCAATTTAAAAAAAAATGTGAAATCGGCAGGTTTCGTTCCTTAGATGTTTTAATCATAAATAGGTGACAAGTTTGGTTAGTTTCTGGTTGGAAGTGTGGGACATATAGTTGAATATCTTTTTCAACAATTAGTGTCTGCAACAATGAAAGTATCAATAATGCGTGAAATCGATATGCACCATTCCCTAGATATTTCAATCGCAAATGAGTGCAAAGTTTGGTCAGTTTCTGGTAGAAAATATGGAAAATTAAGTTGATTGTTCATTTAATAGTGGTGGCTTCCAGCAACGAAATTCATAGAAATATGTGAAATCGACATGCACCATTCACTAGATATTTCAATCAAAAACAGGTGTCTCAAGTTTGATCAGTTTCTGGTGGGAAGTGTAGAAAATACATGGATTGATTATCTCTTTCAACAATGATAGTCTGCAACAATGAAAGTGACAATAATACGTGAAATTGACATGCACTATTCCCTAGATATCTCAATCATAAATGGATGTGCGAAGTTTGGTAAGTTTCTGATAATATTGTTTATTAAAATATGGTGGCCTCCAACACTGACAACAATGTGTGAAATCGACATGCACCATTTCATAGATATTTTAATTGTAAATGAGTGTGCCAAGTTTGGTCAGTTTCTTTTAGTAAATGTGGCAGATAAAGTTGATTGTTTATTTAATAATTGTGACCTCCAACAATGAAACTATCAACAATATTTGAAATAGACATGCACCGTTTCCTAGATATTTTAATCGTAAATGGGTGTGCCAAGTTTGGTCAGTTTCTTGTAGAAAGTATAGAATATAAAGTTGATTGTTTATTTAAGAATGGATGTCCTCCAACAATGAAATTAACAACAATATCTGAAATCGGCATGCAAAATTCCCTAGATTTTGTAATGTCCATTAGCCAGACTGTATCCGTTTTTTGCTTATTTTTTTTTGAATTACTAATTTTATTTTTGACTGTTTGAAATTCAGTAGCTGTATATGTTAACATTAGTGACGGTGGTGCCATCTGCCGGGCTAGACACAAACTATTTAGACGTTACAAATCACCTTAATGTTCGGGTCTCCTGTAGTCTGGCAGCTAGAGCGTTGGACTCATTGGAATATAATCTGGCGAATTATAACTCTGTTCCTCCATATTCTACCGTTTTTTTTTTGATACGTAAGTACATAAGAAAAAAACACGTCTCATAAATAGCAGGGGTTCGTACTCTTAGCAACAGATGGCATAACGATCACACTTTGCTCATTACTTGCAAAGGTCACGTGCTCTAATGATGTCACAGCAACACGTAGACTTCGGTCCTTTCCGACAAAATCATTCGTACGTTTTCGTGACCATCACCATGTAAGAATACTTACTCTTCAACCAGCTACGTATGGGCCGTACGTAGTGGTAGTCAGGCGGTTAAATCATGTCATCCTTCAGTTATTATTATTTTTTTTCCTATGTGATTAATAAAATCGTCTGAGCCGGTACTTTAAGAAAATCGTTTGAAAAGACAAACTTACCGCCTGAGTACATCACCCTGTGTACATTTGTCAAGAGAATTGATGGTTAGACTGGAATTTTGTGTATATTTTCAGCACTGAAGACTTTGCAAGATTTGGACGACCTTCATCCTATGGTAGAATCCGAATCATAGTTGGCAATTTAAATTTCAGGATCTCCTTCTTGTAACTGAACTTGGGAACATGTGCATTAAAGAATCGTGCTAATATTTAATATAATAATAAGAATATATTTAATTTTCTGACAGTATTAAGAAACATAACTAACTAACTAACTCTATGGCCTTTGGAACCCAGAGGTTCAGTGCTAAGTTCACAGAAGCTCTCCGTTGAGTTCTCTCCTTAGCCAACAAGATCTATCTTAATATTATCCTCCGATCTGTGTCTATGTTTTCCTAATGTTCGTTTTCTGATTGAACTTTCAGATAAAACTTTGAAAGCGTTTTTACTTTCTCCCATTCTAGCTACATATTTTTTGTTGTGTTGTTTTTATTTTGAAGTCCCACGATTTTCCTCCGAGACTAAAGATGACGGTGGTGGTGATAATAAATGAAGTATCTAAATGACGTAAATTGGAGGAAACAGAAGAACCCCGAGCAAATCCACGCGCCTAGAGTTTGTTCACCACGAAACTACTTTACTGTGCGTGCAATAACAATATTTAATTTTGTGTTTGTGATTTATGTTTTTCATTATTTTGTGCAGCACAAAATTTATGAAAGACGAAACTTATTATTATAGTATAAAGGTAAGCAAGAAAGTTTTGTCTCTTTTTCACCCACCACCTTCGAACATCGATATATCAGCTAACGTGGGAACCTATCCAGGTGTAACTCTGATTTCGAGTCGAGACTATAGTTGTTTGATACCTTGTCCCAAAAGAACATGACACAAAAAATGATACATCCTCGATCTCAACCATTGCGGAGATATAAGCATGAAAATTTGGAAATTAAGCTCCATACTATACATTAAAAAGTCAGATTCCGGGTCAGATTTTTCGGAAACGGTCCGGTAAGGAAACTCAGCGAATATATATCAAATTAGTGTGGGGAGCCCAACACCTTTTGAATGATAAATTTGTGTCCCCGGGACACTCTCAGGGTCCCAGGCGGAGTCCAACTCAAAATACAACCTAGATCAGAAAATCTATGGCCACTCTTCTAAATCCGTTAAGTTGCGACAATAATAAAACAGAAAAACACGTTTATAAATGCAAGGTATTGAATTATAGCAAATTGCTCTCTCACAGAGTCGCACAACGGATATTAACTTAACGGATTTAGAAGAGTGGCCATAGATTTTCTGATCTAGGTTGTTTTGACATTTTCACCAGTTGCCCGTTCGTACAGAGTTATCGTAGAGAATTAAGATTTGTTCTATCTTATTTTATTTAACAATAGCTTTCATAGAATATGCTACTTGACCCCCGGTTCCATTTGCAAATTTTGAGTTGGACCCCGCGTGGGACCCTGCGATTGCCCCGGGGACACGATTTTTTCATTCAAAAGGTGTTGGGCTCCCCACACTAATTTGATATACATTCGCTGAGTTTCCTTACCGGACCGTTTCCGAAAAATCTGACCCGGAATCTGACTTTTTAATGTATAGTATGGAGCTCAATTTCTAACTTTTCACGCTTATATCTCCGCAACGGTTGAGATCGAGGATGTATCCCTTTGCGTTCTTTCGTGACAAGGTATCCAACAGCTATAGTCTCGACTCGAAGTCAGAGTTATACTTGGATAGGTTCCCTCGTAAGACGTACCTGGAATAGGATGGAACGAAAAAATCAAAAGTTGTCCAAATAAATAGAACTAGGTGTCAAAAGTTGTGTATTGACTAGTATAACGTTCGTATGTTTTTCATAATTTTGTACTTCATCTTAATTTCCTGCAAGGGCATTAAAATTTTGCCATTTTTTTGTGAAAATTTGATTTCTTTTTTTTTTAAATGACCTTTTAAAAATACCTAATGATGCTGGGTATCAATGAAATCGAACTTGGTGTCAAAAGTTGTATAATGACTAGATTGACAACGCCATTCATGATTTTAAAAATAATTTGCATCATCATTCCCCGCAAGGGCCTGAAAGTTTACAGCTTTTATGGTAAATTTTGAAATTACACTTAATATATATAAATCAAAATCCGCCAAATCACTTCACACTTGCGTAAGAGTTGTGTTCACTCCCATAACATCTATGGTTTTGAAATAATTTTTGTGCCTTATCTTATTACCTAAAGAGGCTTTAAAATTTTGGGAATTTATACAGTAAATCTCAAAATTCATTGAAGATACTGACAATTTTCAATGATTATCAAATGATGTCATACTATATTTCAAGCATTGTGCGTGAGTAGTATGATTTCGATGATTTTTAGAAAATGTTTTTACTTAATCTTCGTTATCCCCAACAACTTTTAAAATGTAGTTTCACAGTAATATCTAAAATATATATTAAAAGTAATATTAAGACACACTATGTAAATTTAACAATTTTGCATTGAAATTACTTTTGATATGCAGCTCTTTGCTAGTTCGCAGAACCACTCAGAACTCACCACAAGGAGTTCCGCCCATTCTTCCATCCCATCCACCCTACATTTGGAAATTATATCTTCAACTCGTTGGTTTGTATTCAGAATGTGGGCATAACTGATATACCCAAAAGTCTTGCTCTGATAAATCCATCTCGAGCTAAGACACCACTCACTTCAGACGAAGCTTCGATAACAATTTCAATGCACCTCTCGACTATTTGGGTGTGGCATGGCAAGTGGAAAACAGGCGGAAGGACATATGAACCTTCTGTTACACATTTCTGTAGATCCTTCTCCTACAAATGTCTCGTCAGGGATTGCTCAGACGTAGATTTACAACTCAGAATGGAATTCGGAATGTATGTGCTTCCAGCGGAAATCAAAATCCGGTTTTCCGCACCGGAATCATGCAAGCCAACCGCAAAGCCACGAAGAATCTCCCAATATACTAGTCTAAAAGAATAAATAAAGCAAATATACTACAGAAGAGAGAATTTTAAACACACTATTTCACGAGTGACAGCAACGACGTATTTTATTTAGTTATTCGATCTTAATGAACAATTTAACTCTTCAAGTCGGTTAGACGTACACGTGTACGGACCATCATAATGCTTCTAGGGTCGGTTTGATATACCTGTATACGTTCCGTGTGTTAGTGAGGAAATGATGCATATTCTGCCATCTGTTGTTTTAACACGTGAACGAAAACGCTTGTCACTCAAGAACAGACTGAAGTGTGCTACCATCTGTTGGTTTTTCAAACTATACCACACAAAGTTGGACTGCTATTCCAACAAGAACAAAAGGCAGAAGGTGTACTTGGAAAGTTCAGCATGTAGATTGTTTATTTTATTACTATTTTTGTAGCTGTTGTGTAGTACCGAGTATCGTTTACGAGTCCTGAAAATTTCATTGTAATTGAGCAAATGGATTTTAATATATGTTCAATTTTGTGACATTATGCGAAAATTACTGTTTGGTGATTAAAAATTATCTCTTCTCCCAGAGGCTGATGTGTATTTAACTTCAGTCTCAAAAGGTTAAAGGAATATTAGTTCATAATAAAATATTTATCGCATCATTTGTAAAGACTTTTGAGTTTTAAGAAAGTAATAATAAAAATAAATAAATAAATAAACTAGTGCTATGTAAGACATTATTCTGAATGCTATGGAAAACTTACGTTTATTATTAGCAACTATAGCTAATTGTTTCTTTCCACATACAACTTTCCTGTTTCTACCGTTCATGAATTAAGAACAAAACATGGAATATAATAGGAAGAAGTGTCCACTTTTTTAATTATGGATTACAATAATTAAATCAAAGTTTTCGGAAGAACGAACAATGGATATCGATGGGAAGCATATTCATTATTCAGACTTTTATTAAACCTGAAGGAAGAAACTAGGAAAAGACGGTAACTTATTCAACTGAAACTTCTGCTGGACTTTTTTTTTTTTTTCGTGCAGAGTTACGAAGAATAATATGTGCAGATAATATTTCCTGACTAGCGAATTTTGGCAGAGCAAAGTTTCCTATCAGAATTTCAGCAATTAAAACTTTAAGAAGAAATGTTTTCCTTTGAACTTTCATGTTTTGCAGGTGTTGAAGTAACTGAAACAATGAAAACTTAATTTAAATAGAATGTAATCTTTATAAGTTTTAAATGTGAAATTTTGTGACGTTGGAAAATATTTTTCCAGGAATATGCACATGTAATATGTCTAAAAATTCTAAAAGAAAACTATACTTGTTGTTTGAAGTTTCGAATTGATCTAATTAATGCTTTTATCTTAATTTGTGGTTTTCATAATATCTTTTGGCCTCACATGACTCAAAACACAGCAAAACTTATCATAAGTTTGAATATTTTAGATACTAACAAACAATGTAATACACCTACGATTCAAATCCTATATTACATAATTGTTTACATAGTTTTCTCCTTTTGAATATTTCCTTTCCTTATGTTCAGAAATTCGTATTGTAATTTTCTTGCGAACAATAGCTTGATATTTTTGTTTAAGAACATGCTAAGAGACGTTATACAGTGTATTAATTTTCAATTGTAGTAAATTTTGATCAATATATTTTTTTTTAAATTTATTTGATAGCTACAGAAAACATTTAACTGAGGAACTAAATGTGCTGATTAAGTTTTGATTAAAATAAAATATCACATTATGTTTTAATGTTCTGCTAGAGGAAAGTTCTACCTCTAATCATAAATTTAGATCTAAATCTTTTTTTTTTCTTATTTGGCATAATTGGAAAATGGTTGGGTTCTGAAGATAAAATCGTAATGCTTTCTTTAAAAAATAGATGGAACTCAACATTATTTTGGCTACACGTTTATTGTAGCTATAAATTTGTCAATAGCTTTAGTATTCATGTTCACTACGTATGTTGCTGTGTTTTCTCTCTGTTGTTCTGGTGCATTTAAAAGCATAAAGACTGAAGGAAATGTTTTAAGTTGGGTTTGAATTTTTGTGCCTTGGTTTTTTATGCAACACATAAATTATGAAGAATAGGTTCTACTATTGACGTTATTTCCGCATCGCGACCAGTGCTTAAATATGTTAGAGTTGGTAACAGGGGCTAGCTCTCCAGATTTTTTGAGTGACAGAAGTAGCAAAAATATTATTTATATATATATATATATATATATATATATATATATATATATATATATATATATATATATATATATATATATATATATATATATTAAGGTTTATAGTAAGCATTGCATTTTATTGTATATTGGAAATGTTTTGAAACATTAGATATTCCTAGTTCCTGTTAACGGAATTCGGAAACGGACTTCAAATTAAAATTGTTTGCGGAAACTAATGATATACGTATCATAGTTGGGATTCTGGATGGTCTCCCAGTTCTTACCTTCTAGATCCACTACGGTTTGCTAGGTGCACAGAAAATCATGTAAGATCAATCTTCATAACGTAACTATCTCATCTCTCTGAGAGTTGGATTACTAAACCACCACACACCACTTTTAGCACCAGTTTAGTCAAAAATAAAAATGGGGTTTAATTGTTCGTGTGAAATGATTGGGTGTAATGATTATAGTGTTATGTTTCACACCTGAGCATTGCTATCTGCAGAGTGTTTAAGTAGTTTGAATCAAATGTAGCAATCAATGAACTTATGAAAAAAAGACTGCATAACCGATAAAATCATAATAAATTAATCATCTTTGATATTCTTAACTGAATCGCTTTCTGTTAAAAGGGCGTATGTAGAGATGTAAATGAGCGAACTTTTCAGGCGAACTTTCATTTCCGAAAGATCGTTTCCGAACTTTTCATAAGCAATTTTTCCCGAACTTTCGCTTTATTTTATTTACTAATTAGCAACACTCAGTTTTATAATAACTTATTCTGAACATTGTGTGATGAGTGTGAGCTAGCTATGTGTTACGCAGTATAGTTATTTGCACCATAATGATACAAGATGGACTGACAAACATTGACATTATATATGATATGGATAAACACGTAGAACACATTATTGTAACTGAATCAGTTTTTTTCACAAAGAAAAAAAAATATTAAATGAAATGATTAATTTTGTATTGGTAATGCGTGAGTTTATGATATAAACTTGTTTGTGCAAGTCAAATTTAAGTTTTCGATTGCCAGCGTCATGTAAAATTGAAGGTTTCTTCCGAAAACATACGGTTTTATGATATAAGCTTGGCATTTGAAATACATGCTTGTAACGTTCCGTAACGTCTTTTGAAAAAAAAATGTAAAAATTATGTACTATTAGAAAGAGAGAAAAGAAACTAAAATAAATTTACTTCGATGTTTAATATAGTCATGTTATATACCAAAATGTTTGTAATTTTACAGGGATTTTTTTAATGGACAATTAAAAAAAAAATGAGCCGAACTTTCGGCGAACTTTTCATGTTTAAACTTTTCATGAAATTTTCCAACACTAGGAGTATGTAACATTTTTTCATAATTTTAACTTTTTTTTTTAAGCAATGAATACTTTAGAAGGAGATGCAACAATTTGTGTTGGAAGCAAGTGTGTTTCTTGAAACGTGTTATACATATCAGGCATTTTCCTCTTTTTTTTTCGTAAACCAGACCACCTCGTGAAAAAAAACAGTTTTTTTTATCATTTCCCTACAACGTTTTTTATTGCAAATATGACCTTTTAACAAAAAAAAAATCAATTATGTCTTCTGAAAGAGAACACGTACTTTATTGTAGGCTGGACTCTCTGTGCAGCAGCAATACCACAATTATTCGTATGAAAAGAACAGATATAACGATAATCAGATTGTCCAACCACGCTGCGCTGAGGGAATATTTATCTATAACGTACACACTTAAAGGTGAATGTTCTGTTCGCCGTTTGTTAAGAGTTTGTGCTGCTAGACGAGCGATGAAATTTTCGTTACTGCTGTTCTTACTACAAAACAACAGTGAATGCTTAAAATGGACATACTATAACTAAATCTATATGCATATCTAATGTATTCTTATTTTATCCACAGGAGGGCGTTGCTTCAATATAAAATGAAAAGTATTTCTAGTTACAAGTCTGTCTGTAGATACATTTGACACCTATTTTAAATATAATATTTAAACTAAGTTTTTGGTGACACTTATCAGTCAACCTATCCATGCTTACGGAGGTGTTATCTACTTAATACTGCTTATAGTCTTGCAATATTTCCTTCCTTACGTTATACCATCTATTATGAACGTCAGAATCTTTTTTCTTCTTCAAAAAAGTGTTGTTAGTAGTTTAATTGTGCTTGCTAATTTTCTTTTATATACGATGGTGAGTTGGAAAGTTCTCGTACTGACCTACAAAATTAGAAAATATTTGGTTATGTTTTTTTTTTATTGTTTCCACGTAAAAACCTGGATCGAGGTACATTTATGCCTCTCTCTAGTAACGCTTCTATATTTTTTTTTCTTTTAAATGATTCCTCAAACTTTGCAAAATATCACAGTACAGCAGTTTTCACCTCCGAAAAAAATCCATGAACCCAAAAGACTTTTTCAGGTTCTGAGCCAAGTGAAAGTCCGAAAGGGCATGGGTATAGGGCGGGTGCAGTAATAGTTTCAGCCTACAGGAGTACATTTCTGTCATGGATGCAAGGAACGTGCGAGTGCGCGCATTGTTCTGGTGAAGCAAAATTTCAGCCGAATTAACGCCTTATAAACTCCTCACCTGAAACAATAGAGAAATGAAACTTTACACAGTGACTACCAATGGATATAGCTAAGCAGCTAATGCATTCATATGTAAAATAATTGCTTTCTTCCAAGCGAGGCTACGAACTTTCCAATCCGCCCTCGTATTTAACTTTGTTTATGTGTCCGTCCGTCTGTCCGGGGAATAAAACGTCTTTAAAACCACTTAATGGATGTAGAGGATCGAAATTTAGGAATCGAATTTGTTGGTGGAGTTGATTCATTCACCGGAAGGGATAGAAATCAATCATTTACAGTTTTAATGTTGACTATTATAAAGCCAAAAATACACTTCACCTTAATGCTTAACTCTATGCTAAAATCGAAAGTGATACAAACCCATTGCAACTTTCGGTTTCACTGGTGATATACATCAAAGCAGAAACGATAAGAGATAACGAAAAAGTGTGTTTTTTTTACTTCATAGACTGCCATGTGTATGAAATTTCATACACACGGCTCGCTAGTACAGCGCCGCGTGTATGATTTTTAATACACAAGCAATATATTTCACTTCTGTCGTGTTTGCTTTATAGGTCTGAATGCAATTACTTATATTTGGAATAGAAGTCAAAATTTAATGTCCACACCATGCATATGCAAAACTATACACAACGAAAATCATACATTTATGCTCCTAAAACAGAAGCAAAAACGAAGTATTACTGATGAACTCTTGCCAATGGCAAACAGGTGGTAACGGCCAGTAGATATAGTGACAGTCAAGATGTTAGAAATATATTTAGCTTTCTAAGAATAGGTACCATATTATCTCTATTGAAACCGGAAGAGGCAGAAACTAAACATTTTCGGTTTTTAATGTTGATCACTATAGAGTCACAACGGTAATAGATAGCTAGAAGCGATTTGTTACTGTCAATTAAGCACCCAAGAATATGTCCCATCTCTTATCTAATCTCTCTACTAAAACCGAGGGGAACACAGTAGTAATGGGGCGACTTGGCCTAACTTTTTGGCCCCATGGGTCCCTGCCTCAGGACCCATGGTCCCTGGCCGGGGTCAATGACCTAGGGGTACATAGGACCACCCCCTCTAAATTTTGGCAGGGGTACCTTGGCCCACCCCCTAAATTTTGGCAGGGGTACATAGGACCACCCCCCTTAAATTTTGGAAATTGCCAAATCTAAAAATTTGGTATGGTAGCCTAGGACCACTGTATGTACCTCTATCCGTATTGGGGGTCTATGTCGTTCCCTTTTATGGGTAAAAAATTGCCAAAAAGTCAAATTTCGGGGGTTTTTGACCTAATTTATCCCCTTGGATGAGGTGTTATTACCCTATATGGTTATATGGGCGTATACAGGGGTCCATTACCTTTCATAAGACATGGGTATATTGATGCCCCCCTTGAAAAATTTGGGAGGGGTACCTTAGCCCACCCCTTCAATTTTGGAAATTGCCCAATTTCAACATTGGGTATTATAGTATAGGACCCTAATATGTACTATGATAAATTTGGGTGGTCCACCTCATTCCCTTTTAGGGGTACATAGGACCACCCCCCTTTAAATTTTGGAAATTGCCAAATCTAAAAATTTGGTGTGGTAGCCTAGGACCATAGTATGTACCTCTATCAGTATTGGGTGTCTATGTCGTTCCCTTTCATGGGTAAAAAATTGCCAAAAATTTAAATTTCGGAGTTTTTTGACCTAATTTATCCCCTTTGATGAGGTATTATTACCCTATATAGTTATATGGTCATGTATAGGGGTCCATTACCTTTCATAACATATGGGTACATTTGTGCACCCCTTGAAAAATTTGGGAGGGGTACCTTGGCCCACCCCTTAAATTTTAGAAATTGACCAATTTCAACATTGGATATTATAGTACAGGACCCTAATATGTATCATGATAAATTTGGGCGGTCCACCTCGTTTCCTTCCAGGGGCACAAAATTGCCAAAATATAAACGTAAGCAATACGTTATACCACGTGTTTGGTTTTTGGTCGATTTTATCCCCTTTGATGAGATGTTATTACCCTATATGGTTATATGGTCATGTATAGGGGTCTATTTCCTTTCATAAGATATCGGTATATTTGTACACTCCTTTAAAAATTTGGGAGGGGTACTTTGGCCCACCCCTTAAATTTTGGAAATTGCCCAATTTAAACATTTGGTATTATAGTACCGGACCTTAACATGTATTATGATAAATTTGGGTGTTCCACCTCGTTCCCTTTTAGGGGTACAAAATTGTCAAAATATAAACGTAAGCAATACGTTGTACCACGTGTTTGGTCTTTTGGCCCAATTTATCCTCTTGGATGAGGTTCTATTACCTTATATGGTTATATGGTTATGTATAGGGGTCTATTCCTATCATAAGACATAGGTACATTTGTGCACTCCTTTAAAAATTTGGGAGTGGTACTTTGGCCCACCCCTTAAATTTTGGAAATTGACCAATTTAAACATTTGGTATTATAGTACCGGACCTTAACATGTATTATTATGATAAATTTGGGTGTTCCACCTCGTTCCCTTTTAGGGGTACAAAATTGTCAAAATATAAACGTAAGCAATACGTTGTACCACGTGTTTGGTCTTTTGGCCCAATTTATCCTCTTGGATGAGGTTCTATTACCTTATATGGTTATATGGTCATGTATAGGGGTCCATTACCTATCATAAGACATAGGTACATTTGTGCACTCCTTTAAAAATTTGGGAGGGGTACTTTGGCCCACCCCTTAAATTTTGGAAATTGCTCATTTATATATTTGGTATTATAGTACTGGACCCTAACATGTATTATGATAAATTTGGGTAGTTCACCTTGTTCTCTTTCATGCGTAAAAAAAATTGCCAAATTTTACTACAACCACGTGTTTGGTATTTTGGTTCACCCCTTGGATGAGGTCCTATTACCTTATATGATTATATGGTTATGTATATTGGTCCATTCCCTATTATAAGACATGGGTATATTGATGCACCCTTTAAAAAATTTGGGAGGGGTATCTTGACTCATCCACTCAGTTTTAGAAATTGATTAATATAAGCATTTGGTATCTTCGTACAGGTCTTCAATATCTACCACTATAAATTTGGATGGTCCACATCGTTCCCTTTCATGGGTAAAGAACTACCAAAAATCAAATTTCGGATGTTATTGACCCCTATTTAATACGTTATATGATTTATTACCTCTATATGTTTATGTTCTCTTTTAAATTTGGGAATTATCAAATAACAAAATTCGGTAAACGTTTTCTAGGACCCATTGGTATTCCTCTTATGGCCAAATATTCAAAATTTAAAGATTATTGACCGGCTTTATTATTGAATAACTACAAGATTTATTACTTTTTCATAAGACACAGGTGTATTTGTGTACCAATCTTAAATTTTGGGAGGGGTACATTTCTTATTGTCATATCAATAATTGGTAATTGTTCTTTGGGTAAATCATTGTGAAATATGAGTATGATCACGTGATCAGTTATGATGGGATTAGGAGTCCAGGACATTGGTACATTTAAACTTTGTAGGATAATTTGAGAATGCGTCATTGGTATTGATTATTCCCCGCCAAATATAAACGTAAGCAATACGATGTACCACGTGATTGACCTTGATGAGGTAGTGTACAGGGATACATAGCTATCCTTATTGAATCTTATGACTCATAGTCTTAAGGGAATACATGCTACAACACTGGCAAAGTTATTGTTGATGCAATTTGATTGGTTGATCACTATCTTTCGTGCAATCTGATTGGCTGATCACTATCTTTCGTGCAATCTGATTGGTTGATGAGTTTCAAATCTTTGCTGCATTCAGTTTTGTTTTAACATTTAAAAAGTTTGAAACTTTGGTTTGACATTTTTTCGTTTGATATTTTTAGTTTAAAAATTTTTGTTTCGAAATTTTTGTTTGAAAACTTTGTTTCAAAATTTTGTTTGAAACTTTTCGTTTGAAATTTTTGTTTGAAAAATTTTTGTTTGAAATTTTGTTTCAAAATTTTGTTTGAAAATTTTTTGTTTGTAAATTTTTGTTTCAATGTTTTGTTTAAAATTTTTTCGTTTGAAATTTTTCGTTTCCAAAATTTTGTTTGAATTTTTCGTTTCCAAATTTTTTCGTTTCAAAAATTTTGTTTCAAAGTTTGGTTTAACATTTTTAAAAGTTTGTGCACTCATTAGTAAAGAACCGGAACTGTTTAGGACTAAAACCTCTGGCAACATTGTGGTGCAATAGTACACGTCAGAATATGGGGTTGTACTTGAAATGAAAAAAACACAATTCATTGAAATGGATCATTTTATTACACTCCACATACATCCATACCAGATAGTGGTTCTGGATATTGTCGATACAATGTATTTTGAACTTCTTGCACTAGTTTGTCTTTAGCATATAATTTTAATTCCAATTGAAGTCTTTTAAGGTCTATTGCGATATCAATTGGTGGAAACTCAATGTCCATTTGATCACAAATAAACTGTTTATCAATACAGTTATGCACCCACGAACGATGTTGACAACCATCACAATATCTAGATACATGTTGTACAATATGCATAACACATTTTTCAAAATAGTACTTTTTCAGGAATATACTAGTTTTGTTGCACACTTCCACTGCATGTTTCACACACTGAAATACGCTGATGAATTTGTTCCATTCCATTTGCGTTAGATACACCATGTTGCGATGGACATGGAATGTACTCTTTTTACGTAACAGCACCATCTTCTCTTCGAGAACTGTACGCATCACCACTTCATGATTTGAGCCTAATGATTTGACTATGGTCACATTTAGCTCATCATGAAAATAATCGTTCATTTGGTCGATTCGTGAACATAATATTTGCCATTCTTCACAGGTCAGTTGTACACCAAATTGTTCTGCTTTGCCCAATCGAATCACTGGTTCAAATGTTCTAGCACTGATACCAATCATCACATGTTTTGTTTGAAATATATTTATTGGATAATAGCTTGCGAAGATGAACTCTTTATCGTTAGAAGTATACATCTTCCCTCCTGAAAAGCACTTGCTCAAATGATTTCGCGGTATTGATTGATTTATAGAACTACGGCTCACGTCATAGGAAGGAATGTGCTGACGTTTGAATTCATGGTTTCATCACAGTTGCTGACGTCATGCTGACCAACCAAATTCATACAACTATATCTGACGTGCTGACGTTTGAATTCATGATTTCATCACAATTTCTGACGAATCTGGCTGTGTACTAAATTCAAATTGATGACTTCGACCCAAGAATCCTTTGTAACATAAAGATACAGATCCAGTATTTAAGAAACGCAGCAGTTCTTCTTCTTTTGATGCTTCCATGGGAAAATATCTTGCTGGTAAAATTATATTATTATCATTTTCAAGCTTCACTACGATTCTTAATCCAAACTTTGTAGGGATCGTTTGGCTAGCTAAGATTCTATAAGGTACATTCTGTTGTAAATCAGTAATCTTGGTAAATGATTTCATCACATCACGTGTGTTTAGAAACTGCAGACAAGTAGCCATGATGATGTTATCATGAATACTAACTCGAACGATACTTATATATGATGCAAAACTGATGACGTTGCATCATGTTCTGACGTGTACTATTGCACCATAATGTTGCCAGAGGTTTTAGTTCTAAACAGTTCCGGTTCTTTACTAATGAGTGCACAAAACTTTTAAAAATGTCAAACAAAAATCTCAAACAAAAAATTTTCAAACAAAAATTTTCAAACAAAAAAATTTGAAACAAAATTTTCCAAACAAAAACTGTTCAAACAAAAATTTTTAAACAGAAAAAAATTTTGGAAACGAAAAATTTCAAACGAAAAAAAATTAAACAAAAAAATTGAAACAAAAATTTACAAACAAAAAATTTTCAAACAAAATTTTGAAACAAAATTTTGCAACAAAAATTTTTCAAACAAAAATTTCAAACGAAAAGTTTCAAACAAAATTTTGAAACAAAGTTTTCAAACAAAACTTTCGAAACAAAAAATTTTGAAACAACAAAACTTAAAACTGAATGCAGCAAAGATTTGAAACTGATCAACCAATCAGATTGCACGAAAGATAGTGATCAGCCAATCAGATTGCACGAAAGATAGTGATCAACCAATCAAATTGCATCAACAATAACTTTGCCAGTGTTGTAGCATGTATTCCCTTAAGACTATGAGTCATAAGATTCAATAAGGATAGCTATGTATCCCTGTACACTACCTCATCAAGGTCAATCACGTGGTACATCGTATTGCTTACGTTTATATTTGGCGGGGAATAATCAATACCAATGACGCATTCTCAAATTATCCTACAAAGTTTAAATGTACCAATGTCCTGGACTCCTAATCCCATCATAACTGATCACGTGATCATACTCATATTTCACAATGATTTACCCAAAGAACAATTACCAATTATCGATATGACAATAAGAAATGTACCCCTCCCAAAATTTAAGATTGGTACACAAATACACCTGTGTCTTATGAAAAAGTAATAAATCTTGTAGTTATTCAATAATAAAGCCGGTCAATAACCTTTAAATTTTGAATATTTGGCCATAAGAGGAATACCAATGGGTCCTAGAAAACGTTTACCGAATTTTGATATTTGATAATTCCCAAATTTAAAAGAGAACATAAACATATAGAGGTAATAAACCATATAACGTATTAAATAGGGGTCAATAACATCCGAAATTTGATTTTTGGTAGTTCTTTACCCATGAAAGGGAACGATGTGGACCATCCAAATTTATAGTGGTACATATTGAAGACCTGTACGAAGATACCAAAATGCTTATATTAATCAATTTCTAAAACTGAGTGGATGAGTCAAGATACCCCTCCCAAATTTTTTAAAGGGTGCATCAATATACCCATGTCTTATAATAGGGAATGGACCAATATACATAACCATATAATCATATAAGGTAATAGGACCTCATCCAAGGGGTGAACCAAAATACCAAACACGTGGTTGTAGTAAAATTTGGCAATTTTTTTTTACGCATGAAAGAGAACAAGGTGAACTACCCAAATTTATCATAATACATGTTAGGGTCCAGTACTATAATACCAAATATATAAAATGAGCAATTTCCAAAATTTAAGGGGTGGGCCAAAGTACCCCTCTCAAAAAAATTTAAAGAGTGCACAAATGTACCTATGTCTTATGATAGGTAATGGACCCCTATACATGACCATATAACCATATAAGGTAATAGGACCTCATCCAAGAGGATAAATTGGGCCAAAAGACCAAACACGTGGTTGTACTAAAATTTGGCAATTTCGTACCCCTAAAAGGGAACGAGGTGGAACACCCAAATTTATCATAATAATACATGTTAAGGTCCGGTACTATAATACCAAATGTTTAAATTGGGCAATTTCCAAAATTTAAGGGGTGGGCCAAAGTACCCCTCCCGGGGTGCATCAATGTACCTATGTCTTATGATAGGGAATAGACCCCTATACATAACCATATAATCATATTAGGTAATAGAACCTCATCCAAGAGGATAAATTGGGTCAAAAGACCAAACACGTGGTACAACGTATTGCTTACGTTTATATTTTAACAATTTTGTACCCCTAAAAGGGAACGAGGTGGAACACCCAAATTTATCATAATAATACATGTTAAGGTCCGGTACTATAATACCAAATGTTTAAATTGGTCAATTTCCAAAATTTAAGGGGTGGGCCAAAGTACCCCTCCCAAATTTTTAAAGGAGTGCACAAATGTACCTATGTCTTATGATAGGAATAGACCCCTATACATAACCATATAACCATATAAGGTAATAGGATCTCATCCAAGGGGATAACTTAGGTCAAAAGACCAAACACGTGGTACAACGTATTGCTTACGTTTATATTTTGACAATTTTGTACCCCTAAAAGGGAACGAGGTGGAACACCCAAATTTATCATAATACATGTTAAGGTCCGGTACTATAATACCAAATGTTTAAATTGGGCAATTTCCAAAATTTAAGGGGTGGGCCAAAGTACCCCTCCCAAATTTTTAAAGGAGTGTACAAATATACCGATATCTTATGAAAGGAAATAGACCCCTATACATGACCATATAACCATATAGGGTAATAACATCTCATCAAAGGGGATAAAATCGACCAAAAACCAAACACGTGGTATAACGTATTGCTTACGTTTATATTTTGGCAATTTTGTGCCCCTGGAAGGAAACGAGGTGGACCGCCCAAATTTATCATGATACATATTAGGGTCCTGTACTATAATATCCAATGTTGAAATTGGTCAATTTCCAAAATTTAAGGGGTGGGCCAAGGTACCCCTCCCAAATTTTTCAAGGGGTGCACAAATGTACCCATATGTTATGAAAGGTAATGGACCCCTATACATGACCATATAACTATATAGGGTAATAATACCTCATCAAAGGGGATAAATTAGGTCAAAAAACTCCGAAATTTAAATTTTTGGCAATTTTTTTACCCATGAAAGGGAACGACATAGACACCCAATACTGATAGAGGTACATACTATGGTCCTAGGCTACCACACCAAATTTTTAGATTTGGCAATTTCCAAAATTTAAAGGGGGGTGGTCCTATGTACCCCTAAAAGGGAATGAGGTGGACCACCCAAATTTATCATAGTACATATTAGGGTCCTATACTATAATACCCAATGTTGAAATTGGGCAATTTCCAAAATTGAAGGGGTGGGCTAAGGTACCCCTCCCAAATTTTTCAAGGGGGGCATCAATATACCCATGTCTTATGAAAGGTAATGGACCCCTGTATACGCCCATATAACCATATAGGGTAATAACACCTCATCCAAGGGGATAAATTAGGTCAAAAACCCCCGAAATTTGACTTTTTGGCAATTTTTTACCCATGAAAGGGAACGACATAGACCCCAATACGGATAGAGGTACATACAGTGGTCCTAGGCTACCATACCAAATTTTTAGATTTGGCAATTTCCAAAATTTAAGGGGGGTGGTCCTATGTACCCCTGCCAAAATTTAGGGGGTGGGCCAAGGTACCCCTGCCAAAATTTAGAGGGGGTGGTCCTATGTACCCCTAGGTCATTGACCCCGGCCAGGGACCATGGGTCCTGAGGCAGGGACCCAGGGGCCAAAAAGTTAGGCCAAGTCGCCCCATTACTACTAACACGGTGGCTCAATAGTAGACTGTTCACCTCTGTTGCGTGAGGTCTTTCCTTCGATTCCTGGCCAAGTAAGTTTGTGAAGGATAACATTGTGTTTGTGGATTTTCTACGAGTGCTCCCGTTTCCTCTCACTTTATTAGGCCACCGATTATTCCATTATCATTCACTTGCTTTCCCTTAGCCTAAATGTCACAATCGTGGGACGTTAAACTGAAAGATTTTATTTAATTCTTTTTCTACTAAAACCGGAAGTAGTAGAAACCTACTACCGATTTCGGTTTCAATCTAATTGAGAAAATATTACTCTATATAAACCAAACTCATCCATGTTGTGTACACGAGGCACTGGTGCTTGTTCATATTATAACAATAGTGCATAACACAGTTGTTCTATCTACTCTTCCACCGAGAGACTTAACAATATGTCTTGATTTCTATAATCTATATACTGTACATAAAATGAAAGTGAAATGTTGGTGGGCTCTGTGGTAGAGCGTTCACCTCTGGTGCTTCGGGTCCCGGGTTCGATCCCATCCCCCGCCAAGTGAACTTTGTGGTTGACAAACACCGTGTGCGTAGGCTTTCTCGTGGTTCTCCCGTTTCCTCCCACTTTCTTCATTCCACCATTTCATTCATTCCTCATCATCACCGTCTCCTTTAGCGTAACCGGCATAAGCGTGGGACGTAAAACTCAAAGATTTCATTACATTTTGAAATGTTGGTGACCTTATAACTCTTGAAACACTCGACCGATCTCAATCAATATTTAACATAGATGAGGCTCGGGACTGGAGTGTATTTTGTAATCTCACCTTGATGGCGCAACTTAGGGGAGGGGGAAGAAGGAAGATATTTTAAATGATGATAAATGACCGATATTAGTGTCGAATCTATAGTTTTCAGGGTCTCTGAGATGAACAGTGATACTTCCGATGCGTTTGCATCAAAATTCAGCCCTGTATATTGAAAATGAAACGTATTTTCCCTGTGCGAAGTACATGCATTCTGCTAGTAGCATATATATATATATATATATATATATATATATATATATATATATATATATATATATATATATATATATATATATATATATATATATATATATATATATACATATAGCAATCCACTGCTTCTACTAAGAACCTTTCTTTTTTTGTTTTCTTACTTTTTGATCATGTATGCGGTGCTTTTAATAGGTCGCTGGTAACGCTTCTCTTAGAAGCAAGAAAAACCTGGTCCGTGATACATCAAATTCAATGTCAAAATCGAACCCTCTGCGTGAAGTTGGTAGAAAATTTATCTCTGACTGTGAATGGTATTAGTATTGTAAAAAGACCACGAAGGTTGTGAAGGAACAGTTGCATCATCAGAAGTAAAGCGAACAAGGAACAAGAGCATTTCGCGGAAACTTCGTTCAGCTCTCTAATAAATCATGACGTGAAGACATTATTTGCCACTATTCTCCTTCGCGAGCGGAATCAATTTTGCTCTCATATAGAGTTCAAACAATCTGGAATCGTCCGCCGACAGAATAAACACTCGGAGAAAGAACTCCGCCTATCAGAAGAAAGATAAATATTTCCGTTTCTTTTCCGAATGTCACTTACGTGGTAATGTGAAGTGTGCTTGAATCACCCGAAACATCTACACGATAGACACTGGGGAGTCATAACAACGCTATTGCTACTCTAGATAAGACGCTGAATGGATTTGGATGACTTTTGGGCTGCATAAAAGATAGCTACTGCATCATATCATGAATGATGCTTTCTACGCATTTGTTTTGCTCTTTTATATAAAAGTTAAATTTTTCCTCAAAAAAGTGTTGTCTACTTTACTTCGTATTAGAAATAAAATGGGAAAAACACACAAATGCTTTGAAATATACAGTACTACTTTCTGCAGAAAATATTTTCTTCATAATTAAGAGGTAAGGCAAGCAATGGATTAGATACTTCAATTCATTCTTGTTTTTTTTTTTCTTAAAAAAAAAAAAAAACTCTCAAGTTTGTTTCGCAAGAACGGTATATTGCATTTTTTTTGAAAGTATTGTCCTTCGGAAGCTACTATCTTTTCCCACGTTTTTGAGTAGTCAGACGTGTCATTTGCGGAAGGCATGGAGCAATATTGCTACCTACCTGAGTTTCAGAAACATATGCTTTTTAATAAATTGTGTACTAATATACAAAACAAATGAAACTTTTATGCCAGTGGATAAATTTGCTCACCCTGGAAAAACATGGAATGAAAGTACTGGGAGTAACACATGGGTTCGACGATTTTTTTTAAAGGTTATTTTGAAGGGATCCAACCATCCAATCTTTTTTTTTTTTTTTTTTTTTGATATTTTCAAAATATCTGCAGTGCTGCACAGAAAGGCCATGCTGCATCAATTAAAAGAAATTTCAATCTGAAGGGCAATGTCTAATGAATAGGGTGTATGGGGTAAGATATCCCTTCCAAATATCTACAACATTTCCTTCACTAAATTTGCTATATGACGTTTGGCATTGCCATCCAGAAAAATGTATTTTGGCATGTTGTATGTGCGTTTATTTGAGTACTAGACTCGAATGGATTAAGTTTTGTTTGACAGCGTTCAACATTAACTATTCGAACAGGTTGTAGCAACTCATGCTAGACTTCATCGATTTGATCCCATCAAACACACAGTAAAATGACCTTTCCACCAATATTATGTTACAGCGTCCCGGGCATAATTTTCCGAGCTTACGATTACAGTAAGGAAGACACTTTTCATTACGAGTCAGTTCGAAGCAAAAACGACTTCTCGTTTCTTATCTTTGATTCAGCAATTCCCAAGTGGTTAGCATCTATCTCTGTCAATTCATTAGGCGCCCACGTTCTTCATTTGAGGATCATTATCCCCATTGCATACAAACATTTCCCAACAATTGAGGATCGCTTTCTTTCAAACCTCGATAGAGTACAAAACATCTTATTTACCACAATTGCATTTTTGTTGTTATTGTATATAACCTCTATCGAGTTCTGACAAACCGTTTACGATTTAGTATTCTATACACATGGCACATTTCGATATTTGTCAATTCTGATTTCACAACTCGATTGGTAGCATAAAAAAGTATACCAGGAAAAAAATATACCTCCTTTTTTTTTCAAAATTTGCTCTATTGACTTTTGAAAAACTGTCCTCAATTGGTGCATCAAGATTTAGTGTTTCAAAACTCTTTGAGTTTCTCATATGGATCTTCTTCCAATAAAGCATCTCATTCTCCAGCTTAAAACTTTTTTTTCGGCTGATCAGGATACTATTTGTCACTAATGTCAAAATCATTGTCTGTGGATCGTCTAAACCAGCATTTCCCAACCTGGGGTCCGCAGAACCCCAGGGGTTCCCAAGACGATACCAAGGGGTCCGCAAATCAATCGGAGAAGGGTACGCACAGTGGTGAGAAATACACTATTTTAAGTTAAATGATCGAATTATTAATGACAAGTCAATTTTCGTGAGAAGTTATATTCGAGCTACAAGAAGTTGTCTATACTCCAACAAGGAAAAAAAAACTAGAGTGGACAAAACGTCCTTTCCTAGAGACAGAAAATGAGTTGCCAAACGATGCAAAATATCAGTTGTTGGAACTTCCGTGTAACTTGATGATGAAAATGAAGTATTCATCCTTCATACAGACTGATTTCTGGTTGCGTGCGCGATCAGTGTATCCTGAAATCTCCAAAAGTGCACTACGACGCTTAATACGGTTCGCCACGACGTACTTTTGTTAGTCAACGTTTTCTACTCTTTCTTATATGAACAATAAGTACAGGAAACGACTCGATGCTGAGGCGGATCTTCGCTTAGAAGCTTCTTCGCTTGATCCTGACAGTTCCAAGTTAATGGCTGAAAGACAACACCAACCATCACATTGACTGAAGTTGTGCACCTCGGTGAGTCATAAATTTATTATCACGTTAACTTGTTGAAGTTAATTCATTTTATTTTTTTTTCCAGAAAAAAAATATTTTTTTTTCTATATTTGATGGGTAGGCTGTTGTGGTTTAGTTTTGTTTATTACTGGATTTATTTATTTGTTTGCAACATCATAGTCAAGGTATCCGTCCCCAGGTTTGAAACACATTACCACCTTATTATAGAGTAGACATGATACCAATCTAACATTATTATTCCACTGCAAGGAAACACAAAAGCACCCACCTACCGACCCCCCATATATACAGTATATATATATATGTATATTATATACTAACATGGAGAAGAAATATAAATACTAACTGTAGGGAATGGGTCCTTCACATGTATTGTAGGTTCTAAACGGGGTTGCAGTGCGGAAAGGGTTGGGAAAGGCTGGTCTAAACCAATATATGTATGTTGTTTCGGATATAGAACGCTCTCCATAGACCTCCACTAGCAAAAAATGGCTTTCAGGAGCAGAGTTCTTGTGATGAAAGCCGAAAAGTCATACCTATTGCAAAAGCTTTGTGTGCTTGCATATATATATATACGTGTGTGTGTGTGTGTGTGTGTGTGTGTGTGTGTGTGTGTACAAAAACCGATATTTTCAAAGTATTCACCCTAATACACACTGATATTAAAGCCTACTGGTATTACTTTTATATATATTTAGTGTCACTTTCAGCTATGTTGAACGAACACAACTACTGACCTTTATTATTCAGTAGCGAGATTCAATTCAAACACCAAATATTTGAATAGATAAAATTATTGAGTATATGTTTGCACAACTCTAGGTACAAACAAGCATAATTTGATTTCTCATATAATAATAATGCACGCTATGCATTTATAGTACATATCAACAAATACATTTTAGACTCCATTAACATCACAATAGAAACACGAATGTTTCAATTAAGGACATTTCAAAGTATCAATTAGATATACATGTATTAAAGAAGTAACTTTTAACATATTTATAAATACATTTTCATAGATGTGTATGCATATTTATGCTATCTAAATGACCATCTGAATCAACTAAATTGACTAAATTGCAAATACTCTTTAATCTTGAGAACTGTAAAAGTTGTGTGTTAGTGAAGATGAAATAGAAGTGATAATGGCATTATTAAACAAGGTGTTTCCATTAGGGTCGTCAATTTCTGAAAATGGAAATACCTAACACCCTCCTAGAATACATATACTCTTAAGAGTCTTCATCCCGGCGAAATTAAAATACCGCTAATTTTACAGTAATTATGTGATATCTTCAAATAGATAAAAGATAATCGAAGTGTGGAACAAGAGCGCCCTAGACAATAATATTTTACATGAGAAACCGTTATCACGACTCACTTATCTGATTTCGATTTCGAGTCATTTTGAAAATCGGCATTTATTTTCGCGTTTCTAAACAGCTGAAAACGGAAAGCCACTAGGCAGGGCCGGCGCGACGAGAGGTCGGGCCGTGCCATCGCCCAGGGCGGCAAGTCTAATGGGCGACAAAATTTGAAGAAAGAATATTATCAAAATATAATGCTTCGTATTAAGTCCACATGGTGTTCACCTGAGAATGTAATTAAACTTACTTCACTCACATTTAGAAAAATACTGATTTAGGAAACTCAGAGCACCTCTCATCATTTTCAATTATCAAACTACTAGCCACATGTATCTCGTTCAATATTTCTCTTGCAGCGACGTAGATAAGATTATCAGCTAGATTGTGTAAGTTCCTAACGTTCCTCCAAATGACAATGAGTCAAAAAAAAAAAAATAGATTTAAATGAAGAACTCAGTCAGTCAGGAAATATAATTCAGTGACTGCTCTCTGTTAGTGATACACCTTCGTTTTCACATTTTCTATAGATACAATAAATGACGATCTCACCACAAAAGCGAGCACAAATATCACACATAGTGATGTCGTTATAGACCAAGATCCACAAGTAAAATATCTTTCACAGTTGATGATAACAATTGGCGTCACATTTCTGAAGCTTTTGCTAGTCATGATAGGTATCCTATTCACCTTGAGTCGCAAAGAAGGTAGATGGAGCTTTCGATACGACTGAAGAGTGGTCTTGCAATTGACGCAGAACACGAGAAAATGTTAAATGCCGAAGCACAACATTGGAAGAACGTAATAAAACGACTAGTTGCAATAATACAGTTTTTAGGTGAATAATGTCTACCGTTACGTATAACATCTGATAAACTTTACACGAGTAATAATGGTAATTTTCTGAAACTGGTAGAACTTTTTGCTAAGTTTGACAGCGTCATGGCCGAGCACATGAAAAGAACCATGGGAGGACAATTAAATACCACCATTAGTTAGGAAAAGATGTCCAAAATGAAATTATTCAAATTCTTAGTGAATAAATTAAAATTAAAATACTGTCTTTGTTGAGAGTTGCAAAATATTGTAGTATACGTCAGGAAGGAACACGTTAGCAGTCTCACTTTAAAGCCATTAGGCACCACAAGGAGGGAGAGCCGAATTGATGCTCTGACTCCACTTAGATATAAAATAGGCGAGGTTTATGATGTCTTACTACAAATAAGTAACGATAATAGAACATATAGAATCAGTGTTTCTTCCAGACATGATTTTGGGGGGCACTGCCCCCTCGGAGCTCTGAGAGTGCCGCCCGGAAGAGACCAAAATAATACGCCTATAGTATAATAATAAATAGAATAGCATTAGCAGTGCCCCGCCGGAATACTAAGTGTGACCCCCCGGAACATTTTTTTCTGAAAGAACGACTGGATAGAATAGTCGGCCACGATGCTTTGTGTATAGCAAACTAGCTGCGTGACTACTTTCTTTTGCTCACTCGTTATCTGGTATGACTTTTTACTCCATACAAACATAATAAACGAAAGTCTCCATAGCATTGATTCTCGTGTGTTGGGTGCAGTCTGGTTTCTTTAAAATATATATCTGAGTACTTTGAGAGCAGCAGAAATGATACAAAGTTTCAATCTTACTTAGTTGATGCGATGAGTTGCCATCAGTATTAGATATGGACGATCCACGGATAAGTAATACAGTGCAAGCTCGAAGTCGTAAGAAGAGACAGTTTCAGTACGAGGCAGATGATGAAGCTATTGAAAATCCACAAACAAGATACAAGATCGATTTTTATTACAAAGTTCTAGACCTGATTATGTTAGCTTTAAGAGAAAGGTTTGAGCAACTTAAACATTACAGCGAGTATTTCGATTTTCTTTACGATATAAGTAATCTTAAAGATATGCCACCTGAACTTTTGTCTGAAAAGTGTAGTAAACTTGCCAGCATTTTAATACGAAGAATCGAAAGATACTAACCCCATGTTATCCGCTATAACTAAGCCTAAAGAATAAGCTTTAAAATTAATTGAGAAACATGACTTTGTTCCTAATGTCAGTGCTGCACTTAGGATTTTGTTAACCTTACAGGTAACAGTGACAAGTGGAGAAGGAAGTTATATAAAACTATCTATAGTCTTCCAGGTCTGAAACACGCTTGAATGGTCTAACTAGGATATCAATAGAGCGTGAATTGGCTGAAACATTGAACTACGCGAATGTGATCAAGGAATTTGCTCACATCGAAGCAAGGAAACTTTCTTTCAATTAAAATATGTTAATATTGTGTATCTCTATTGTGTTTTAGTACATAAGGCTTAGGCTAATTACTTATTTTTGCCGTAATATTTGATTCACTATATTATCTTTATGCTCCATACTGTATTGGAAACACTTTCTGATATAAAATAGGCTTAAAAATTAAAATTCTTTGTCGTGACTAAAGCATATTTTTAAAATTTTATTTTCTGTATGCGCTGCTGTATATCACATATATGCCAAGACTGCATATATACAGCGAAATCGAGCATACTGAATATTGTGTCACGTATAGAGTGGTTTAAATATTATGTAGAAAAAAGCATTCGAAAAAGATAGATAGTTCAATTTTTGTTTACTTTTCCATTTCATACATGTTTTTAAATAGGGCATCTTACTTTTTCGTGATACTTGAACGTCTTGTGTCAAAGTAAAATTTGCGGATTAAAGGAGCGGCATGAGAAAGTACCGCCGAGAGCGATAAAACTGCTAGCGCCGGCCCTGCCACTAGGTGACTTGTGATAACGGTATCTCACGCAAAATAATATTGTCTAGGGCGCTCTTGTTCCATAATTATATTATCTTTATCTATTTGAAGGTATCACGTAATTACTGTAAAATTAGTGGTATTTTAATTTCGCCGGGATGAAGACTCTTAAGATTGTGACACCATCGCTCGTCAAAAATGTGTACAACCTGAAAGTGGTTTCGTAACATAAAATTGAGCGATTTGGAGTTCTCATTTAATGACCTTCGTTACTTTTGAAACGTGTATTAAACTTATGTATTCCAGTTTTGGTTGAGTTGGCACATGCAATGTTTGTAGTCTACCATCAATAATACATCGTATTTAAAACACAATTGCTAATATAATTGGCAATATAATTATGGAATGCAAAAGAATATACTTGAAATATAAGTCTCATTAGCTTCGTTGGGGCTGATAATATCTCCTAATACCTACATATTTTTACTGGTTTTGGATACATCATTTACTTGGGAAATGTAGCTAAGGATGAAGCAATGTTAGGTACGATCTACAAAATGTACTTTAGTTGACCTTAAGCAGTTTTGAAACGTTCAATTAATTTTCCTGCCTTGAACTCGTTAGCAAATTCCTACCACGACAAATCGGTGTAAAAGCAAATTATAAGCTTTGCTTTAACCATGCTCATCGACAAACGATTCCCTTCGTCACTGCAAAATAATGTGAATATAACAGAGAATAGAGCTAGTAAGACGAAAAATTACCGGACATTTAACGTCCGGTTTTGAGGTCGTACAAGACACCGGACAAGGAGGTCAAAAATCGAACTGTCCAGTAAAGTACCGGAGGGTTTGCAAGGCTGGTGGCCTAAAAAAAAAAATTCTTTGGTAATAAGTTCAAATGAATGTCTCATTTAAAATAATCACAAGGAGCAATGCAATTTGTCTAACGTTTATACAGAGTGTTTCAAAACAACACACACAACGTTTGGGAGGTGATTCCTGACACCAAAATAAGACAAAAAAAAAGTATAGACCAACTTGGGTGCACAAATGCTTCCTTTCGGAGTTATAGGCTGCCGGAACCACGAAAAATTGAAATTTAAAAGTTCATAGCTCCAAAACTGTGAGACCTACCGAAGTAGGATCAAGACTTCTCTTAGGAACTAATGTGTGCGTTATTAAAAAATCCATGTTTAAAAACCATGCGGTACTTCCGCAACAGTTTCTTATAGAGGCAGTTTGGCTACGGGCATATAACTTCCACCAACAACCTCTATAAAAATTGTTGCGGAAGTACCGAAGAACTCTGAAATATGGATATTTGGATAGGGCACATACTAGTTCCTAAGTAAAGTCCTTACCCGATTACGGTTCGTCACATAGTTTTGGAGCTATGGACGCTTAAAGTTCAATTTTTCATGATTTCGGTAGCCTATAACTCCGAAAGGAAGCATTTGTGAACCCAAGTTGATGTGCCCTTTTTGTCTTATTTTGGTCTCAGGAATCGAACTCCCAAATGTTGTGGGTGTTGTTTTGAAACACCCTTTATAGGTGTTCCAGTTTTGACAGCAGTTGACAGTAATTCAAAGCAAATGAGCTACTGCCGGAACTCGAACCCAGGTCTCCCAACCCAAAAGTGCATACGCTAACCATATAACCACAATGGATTTTGTTTATTTATTGTTGTCGTTTTGCAATGTTTCAATTATAAACATTGAGCAATATTGTGGAAATCTCTCTCTCTCTCTCTCTCTCACACACACACACACACTCACACACAAATGAAATAATTATACTTTGAGTTTATTTTGATCACCCACTAATTGATTACAAATGTTTATTTTAAAAATAAACTTTAAAAAGTTAATGATTTTCTTTACTATTCGAAAGAATTAATATTGTAACTTATTATAGTTGTACTTATAATCTAATTGAAATACATTTCTATGTTGTTTACAGGATATTAACCTGAAGCTGGTCGACGTAGATCGAAAGCGTTATTCATCAAACGTAAGTACATTTAAACAATGTATTTTCCTCTTTGTATATAATCAGGACATATTATATTGGGTTAATTTTATAATTGACCAAAGTACGTTCGCGGTGGTCAAATTATTTTTCCTTTCAAAGTGTTGAATTTCCTTGTTTGATGATGAAGCTTCCAATGGAATATGTATTATCTTTGAAGTAAATTTGTCTGCTTTTACTTTTTTCATAATAATGCACCGTATATAATCACTCGAAGTAATCAGTATATTGTCATATCCAATTTTGACCCAACATTTCGATCTCTAATTATTTACCAACCAATTCGTGGTGAAGTGTAACCTACCTATTAATGTAGAACTCAAACCACAATACTCGGACTTGCATCTGATTTGAGTTCACTTTAAAAGAGTGAAAATAAGCTATAAATAGCGGCACTTGTCACATGTTTTCAACGTATTTCGTAGGAGGAGACAATATTTAAAGAAGTACTATCAAATACAGTTGGGGCAGACAAACCTCCCTTTTCTAAGATGTTCATGCGTTAAAGATGTGTCGTGGAGTGAGTAGATTGGGACATTGATGTTCTAAATGTCGGGAAGTTTAACAACAATGGAGTATTGGACCTGCAAACAACGGGATTTCTCTGTTAAATGGTGAAAGCTACATATGTGGGTGGATGGGTTAACAACTTTAAACGGGTCTAGGTCAAAAACCCCCACAGCCAAAACCCCCACACTCAAGAAATGTCAAAACGCCCACACGATCGGTCATAACTCCCACACAAATGGACAAATTTCCCAAACGCACGAACGGTCAAAACCCTCACAGCCAAAACTCCCACACTCAAGAAATGTCAAAACGCCCACACACTCAGTCATAACTCCCACACAAATGGACAAAATAGCCACACATAGCAACGGTCATAATACCCACATAAATGGACAAAACTCCCACACAAATGGTCAAAACTCCCACATGCAGAAATTGTCACAACTGCCACACAAGTGGACAAAACCCCCACACAATCGGACAAGTCCCCCACACTCTGAAATGATCGTGATTGCACGTCTTTGTTGCGGCTCTTTATGACGCCCACTTTAGTGTTTCTGTCATTAGTAATCAGTGCAAGAAGAATAGTTGCAACATAAAAAGTACAAGGGCAAGACATGCAACCAGGATCATTTCAGAGTGTGGGAGATTTGTCCGATTGTGTGGGTTTTTTGTCCATTTGTGTGGCAGTTGTGACAATTTCTGCATGTAGGAGTTTTGCCCATTTATGTGGGGATTGTGACCGTTGCTATGTGTGGGAGTTTTGCCCATTTGTGTGGGAGTTATAACCGTTGGAGTTTATGACCGATTACCAGTGTGGGGGGTTTTGGCTGTGGGAGTTATGACCGTTTGTGCATTTGGGAGATTTGTCCGTTTCTGTGGGAGTTATGACCGATTGTGTGGGGTTTTGACATTTCTTGAGTGTGGGAGTTTTGGCTGTGGGGGTTATGACCGTTTGTGTGTTTGGGAGATTTGTCCATTTGTGTGGAGTTATAACCGTTTGTGTGGGCGTTTTGACATTTCTTGAGTGTGGGGGTTTTGGCTGTGGGAGTTTTGACCTGTTTCCCTTTAAACAAACAGATCAAACAACACGAAAAGAAGGTGCAAGGAGTGTTAGAACAGCCGATATTATGGAAGCTATACAACTTGTAGTCTGCCCGTTTAATTAATTAATTTATTTACTTATTTTTTTATTTATTTTATGCTGGACACACACACAACTGAAACTGAATCGAGAAGTTAACCAGTTTTTGGCCTATACACTAATTTCCACTTGTGCTCTGACCGTTTATTGCAATACATGAAGAAAATAAAATTCCAGTTTGTATGTATAATAATTTAAAAAGAAATGGTTTGACTATCCCCACCTGTGTATATGTGAAGTATATTCAAACTTTTTTTTTCCGAGGGCAAGCTCAATTAATCAGTGGATAATCTAGCATTTTTTTAAATATTATGTTTCTTTAATTGTTGAGAAAAAAAACATTATTAGGAACAAGTTTCTCAGATGTAAGTGCACTCAACAATGAATCTCTCTCAACTATAAAAGAGAAAAAATGGGGGGCGCGGTGGCTCAGTGGTAGAGCGTTCACCTCCGGTGCTTGGGGTTCCAGGTTCGATCCCAGCTAAGGATGCGCGCGAGACGAGTCGAGATAGGATTTTTCTGACAAAATTCGAGTCGAGACACGGTTCTTCCAATAGAAAAATATACATTTTTCGAGACGAGACAGCCACAAATCTTGTCTCGTGCGCATCCCTAATCCCAGCTCGCGCCGTGTGGACTTTGTGTGGAAAAACATCGTGCTGGTGGGTTTTCTCGGGGTTCTCCCGTTTCCTCCCACTTTCTTCATTCCACCATTTCACTCATCTCTCATCATCACCGTCTCCTTTAGCTTAACCGGCATAACCGTGGGACGTAAAACTTAAAGATTTCATTTCATTTCGAAAGAAAAATATAAAAATTCACACATTATTCTCTGCTTATGTATTCAACTTGCCCTTGAGCAACGCTTGAATATTCAGCAGACATACTTGACTAAACTATTGGGAATATTCTCGATGACTACAAAATGCATTGAACGTGTAGAGGGCATGTGCTGCGACCTACTGGTGATATCCGAATTTATATATTGACCTTGAGTACTCCTAGCCGAATCTATAACCACATACATTGAAACAACGTATCTATGCCATTCGGTTACAAAGAAGAACCAAATTAAGATTATACATATTTCCGATCTATCTTCATGAACAAATTATATTATTTGCATGATTTGACGGCATAATACATAAATAATTTAGTGTTGTGATTTCACCTTTCTAATATAATACTCATCAAATGAAATACAGAGGGAAACTGTACTCCCGTTTCCTCCCATTTCTCATTCCACCAAATCTCCTATCATCATTCACTTACCTTAATCATCGTCTCCTTAGCCTGAACGACATAATCCTGGGACGTTAAACTCAAAGATTTCATTTTCATTTTTGCATTGTTAGTCAAATTATCACAGTTATACATCAACATAATTTTGTGTATGACAAGCTTTTTTGTTTTAATTACAATATGAAAATAAGACTACTAGATTTTTTTTTTCAATTGTTGGTCATGCTCATGTTTTAATCGATGTTGTAAACTCTTTGTATCATAGTTTACCATTTAGTGTTTTGTCATAAGCGAAATGAATTATATATATTTTATTTGGAACCCGCTTAGGCTTTATTCCGTCAATTTGATGAATTCGTAGACCGACCTATTTTTCAGCAACTAAATTATAGTAGAATTGAAGCAAAATTTAAAGTGAAATCTGAACCACTCTAGTATGTTCGAATTTCTTTCAGTGGGAGTCGAAACAAGAACCTCGCCTGGTAAGGATGCCTCCGTTACCCATTAGATCAATGAGGAGGATTATAAAAAAAGCTTGCATGCAGTGCTTTATTTTGTTGATAATAATTGATTTAGTGTAAGTCTATTTTATTCGATCACTTCGAGTCACTTATGACAATATGCGAGGTGTCATCAAAAGCTACGGTGAATCATTTCTTATTAGAAACAAAGTAATAAGTTGACATAGAATCCGACTTAATCCCCTTTAAAGTACTGTCCTTAGCAACAATGTATATATATCTCAACGTTGAATCCATGAACGGAAGCATTTCTGGAGGCTTATTTTGAAAGAGCGTTCAGCTGCTCTTTCGTGACGCTCTCAATGTCAGGAAAGGTGTCAAAACGCTTTCCTTTAAAGACAGTTTTAATTTTGGGAAAACCCAGAAGTCGCATGGTGCTATATCTGGAGAGTACAGCGAATGTGGACAGATATGAACATCTTTTTTTTCGGCCAAATACTCGCGGATTGAAAGGAAGGTGTGGCACGGCACGTTTTCACAGTGAAGAAGGAAGCTATTTGTCCATTTAATCGGCGATTAAACTGCTTTCCACGGATCCATACGAGATGATTAGTTCCTCAGAAAGCTCTTGAGTAGTCATTCGCGTATTTAAACAAATCATTTGTTTCACTTTTTTTTGCACATTTCCATATACTTTTGACGTGTAAAGACATCTCGGTGGTAGCTCGTTTGCAACCCACTCCTTGCCACTTTTAAATCGGTCGCACAACTTGCAAACAGTCCTCAATGCCACCTCTTCATTGCCATACACTGATTTTGACATTTCGTGAGCTTTTTTTGGCACTTGTTTGAAGCTTAGAACAAAACGTAATGTTGACGCGAAACAGACACTCTTAACAAGTCCTGAATCTTTTGCCTCTGGAAGCCAGTTAACATGTCAGAAGTCGTTCAAAGTCGATACCGACAGGTACCAACGGTTTAAGCTACGAGGCTTATTAGTCGAAATGGATACAACGTGCAACTATAGTTACCGTACGTTTTGATCATATCTTGTAAATAGCGAAATTAGGTAACTCATTTGTATAGTAATTTAGAAAAGAAAAAAATGACGTTAAACTGCAATTCGTTAAATTAAAAAAGAAATACCTTAAAATCAGTCTTACTTAAGTTAGCTTTATTCTTACCGGTAATTGCCCTGCGAGCTGCTACGATTAACCATACGTAAACAAGAAAACGTAAGCGATTCGCAGTTATTCAGCGGACTCATAAGAAGGAATCAATACAAAAATACAAAAAGAAAAAAAAAGCTGCAACATTGTTGCTTGAAACTGAGTAATTATAAGAACTGGTTACAATTACTACTATCGAAGGCTACTGCTGAAGAACAATTTTGAGATATCGAATTGCTATAAAGGATATTATGATTTTCCCATATATACGCATGCTCCAACCTCCGAAAATATACATTTCTTGACACGAATTTATACGCGAACGCAGGAACTGTTAAACGAACCAAGAAATGTTTAGCTATATTCCATGTTTGAATAAAATGGTCAATGACTGATCACAGTGTCCTGGTATTTTGAATGTCTGTCTATTAAAATAAAAAAAAAAATCGCGTGTTTATCAATACTTTAAAAAAGAAATAGAATGTATATTTACTTTCCAAAATTGCCGAATAAATTGCGTATCAATATCTGAAGCAAACAAGTAAACATGTTCTTCCCAAAATAAATACGAACGAAGAAGTCATTTGTAAGTTGAAGCTCCATAATTGTTTGTGTGCATGTGCGTCGTCAATGTATATGTGCCAGTTTCAATTTTTAAATAATAATAATAATAATAATAATAATAATAATAATAATAATAATAATAATAATGGTAATAATAATAAAGTTGTTTCAGTTTTGAGTATACAATTTAAATGTTCTACCGCCATATTGGTTTGCCGAATTGTACACATTTATTTATTTCGTAGTATATATTTATTTTGTGGTATTAATTCACTGCATGTTTTATGGATTTATTATTATTAAGCACGTGTATTAAAAACAGCATTAATCTGTTTTGGTTAAAATACATTTTTAATTGTTTTAAAATAAATAAACAAGGCATATGATCCCGCATCATTATGCAACCAAACATGCACAGCGTTTGTGCAGGTCGTCTACTGCTTACTAAGATGTTTTTTTTTTTCAATTGTTTAAAATGAACAAGGCATCCAACCCAACTCTTTATCATTATGCAACCAAACATACACATCGTTTATGCAGGTCGTCTACTGCTAGCTAAGTGAACCAACAATCTGCAACTCCTACCGTATCACGCAGATAGCTCTTAAAAATGAATTTGTGAAAGCATTGCAGGTAAATGCTACAGTAATAAGCGCATTTAAAAATAAATAAATAAATCATAACTCTAACACAATCATTGCATTTGCGAGCTTAATGGGACGAAATGCAATAGGAAGAAAACGAAGTGATCTCATCGACCACTTCCCTCTGTGGATATTAGATGTGTTTTACGTGACCTTTCGTTCGGAGTGGCTAATGAAAGTCAATGTTGACAGTGGTACACACACAGGGATACACGGACACAGAGGCACATTCGAACTGTGTTACAGCGCAAGCTACTAAAAGTTCCGTTTTATTCTTTTGATCTATATTATCTTCTGGTCTCATGTACTATTTACGCTTAAAAATAAAATAGCGCAGGCAGGTGTATATCAATTTGAGCTGTTGTGAGATTTTACCTGTTAGTTCAATAAATGAAATTGTCAACGTGTCGCTACTTTTAATTATTAGATATTCATCACGAAAATAACGCTGAACAGTAAACTAAATCTCTAAGCGCGAATGTTACAATTATTTTCTGTTTCATTAGTAATGAAATTGGAACTTTATGCTGGAAAAATGTATATCTAAATGACATTCAATTGTATATTAGGACTAACAATACCGTTATTAATTTTTAATGTATTAGTGAGCATTATGAATTATATATTTTATTGGATCAAAAGATTCAATATATTTCAATCAACATTTTCTTGCTTGCCTTATATACGTTGAGAACTGCATATAGCGTAGCCAAATCCAAACTATCACTTAACTCAGTATGATTTGTTTATTCCGCAGAAAATACGAAAACTCGATTTCGGGGCCGTTCAAAACTTTTGTGGCTTGTGGGCCAAAAAAAACTAATTATTGACCAAGATTGAAATCTTTAGAAGCATTGTTTTAATAATTCCTAAAATTCTTGACCAAGATCACAATCTTTTATTTTTTTTCGATTATTCCTAATATTCTTATTTCTCTGTATAAATAAGGAAACAATATCGTTCGGCGTATACTGATTTGTGGTTATTATAAAACTTAACGAATTTTACTATAAACTTGTAACATTTGTAATATGTAATATGTACTCAAATTGTAATATTTCTGAAAAGCCACTGTCATCACAATAGTAAAGATTTTTTTTTTAGTAATAAGCTAAAATTCTCCTTCAATTCAACAGAAAATAGAAGTTTTGTTCTTAAATATCAATCGATAAAAATAATATCAATAATATTCTGCAGAACATTACATGGTTTTCGGTACAGTAATCTATTTTAAAATTAAATTTGAGAATGTCCAAGTGAAACAAAAAACATTAAGGTTTTTTCAACTACGAAACTACAATACTACATCACTGTACCCTCGGAAGATGTTCTCCATATTGTTTGAGAGATGATACAAGAATCTCAAGAATGAGGGTTGACGACTGGAATACGCCCATGTGTTCTATTGGGTGTTGAAATTTGTAGACTTAGGTCAAGTTTCAAGATTCCGTGCGATCAGTATATTACATGTGAAATATATTTTCTGTGCTTTTTTTTTTTTTTTGTTCTGGAGTTATTATCCATCAAAGTTAGAGTTTGAACTTTTCTGCAAAGCACTTTACAAAATGCTGTTCAGTAAAATTATAATAACTAGCGGAAGCTGTGCTCTCTGCACAGAGCATCATTCATATTATGATCATGAATCTCCTTGTCATTTCTCACACCATCTGTACTTGTTCCATTATAGACACAAGTGAAAGACGTCTTGATAAAAATCAGCAAGAGGCAGAAAGAAGAGATTTTTCCATAAAAAATAGACTTTTCGGTTATTTTTTCAATATCTCACACAGTTTGCAAAATTTGGGCCTACTTCCGGTTGGATATTCTAATTCATATATGACAAGTGTTTTCTTTCTTTCTGATTGCAGTGTGTAATAAGCAAATACATTACATACCAAATTAATTATGTTAGTGATATATATAGTGTTCTTTGGGTAAAACACTCCAAAGATGAAGACTCATCTTACATTGGAGAAATTGTTATCCTTCTTTTTTCATTATCATTTGGCCATGAAACAAACGCCCGATAGGTATGCAACCCCTGTGTACGACTGCGATGTGTTGGACTGTATAACTCATAGGATATGATGATTTACATTTTTAAACATCAACACTTCCCATGTACCCCTAAAAATGTAATAAAAACAACGGCCAGTTTTTTTTTCTTTTTAAAAATATTCAATTAAAACTGGACAATGTACACAAAATTTGGAATGGACCAGTGAAAACTGCACATTTCTAGCACTCGTGGTTTTCGATGTCTCATTGTCGAAAATATTGGAGACAAACATGTAAACTTTTATTTGGAGATAAATTTACAAACATATATATATGTAATAACTTAGGGGAAAACACATGGAACTAATCTATTGTACGTTAATTTAAAGTGAGACATGAACCTGTTAAACTTTGAGTAAACGCATTGTGTACTCACAATAAACATTAGCTCAAATCAATAGAAGGACGAGTTCTTCTTTCCACAATCGAGAAGCCTTTAAAAAAAAATTTGAAAAACAAACCATTTAAACTTACAAAACGTTATAGAAAGAAATTATACTTGTTGCATACTTGCTTAATATAGTGCAGAGATGGAGTACCTGTGAATTATAACGTCTTGAATTGTACCCTAGCTTGTGAAATGTTATTCGGTGTTTAAGGAATTTTGGTTCACAAAACTCTTCTTTGTATATGTTTTCTCTGAGTCTGTGTGTGTTCGACCAGGAGACACCAAATCTCGAGGACAACATGGGTCGCCATCGATTTCGGCCATTATATAGAGGGTGAGAAGTTAGAAATCAGTTGCGTTAATGAAAATGATATGTAAATCAAACGTGGTAGAACTCAACCATTTCCGGTTTTAAGGATGATCATTATGGAGCAAAAACGATAATAGATAGCGAGAAGCGGTTTCCTTGAAATGGATTAAGCGTGCCAAGAATGTATTTCGCCTCAATCTTTAACTCGCTACTAAAACCGGAAATGATAGAAATACAGTACAACTTCCGGTTTCAATATTGATATGCTTAGGACACAATATATAGGAGATGGCGAGAAGCGTTTTTTTTTAAATCGATTAAGTATTCTTCAAATAAGTATGGCATTTACAATTAAATCTCTATTTAAACCGGAAGTAGAAGAAGTCAACCACTTCCGGTTCTGAAATTGATCTTATACAAAATATCGTAATATAGTCAAGAAGCGGTTCTTTGTAATCAATCAAGTGTCTCAAGAATGTACAAAACAAACCCATCTTTAGAAATAGTGCGCCAACTAACAGAGAGAGCACGCTCTACTGGAGGCACTTAGCGGAAGAGTTAGATCAGTAATTGCCATTTGTATCATTTCGCTACGTGACCATTACTTTCCGAGCTACAGCAGCTGAAACGAACAACCTATTCGTCGGGTTAATGATACAATGACAATCTAAGAAATAGAAGAACAATATATGTGTGCGAAAGTTCGCTATAAACTTGGCAAAATATTTACAGATATTTTTCAGTTGCTTTTCAATTCATTCAGGGTCTCCTTGTTCAAAAAAGTACGCATGAGTCGGTCAAAGATCAAGTTGATATTGGTTGTGTTATTATTATTATTATATTGGAAAGGCATTGCCCATCATGAATTTGTATCACGTGGTAAGCTGGTAAATAAACAGTTCTACCAGTACATTTTAGCGCGGTTGGGATATGCTGTGTGCAGGAAGAGGCCTGAATTTTGGGAAAACCAGAACTGGATGATCCACCAGGTCAGCGCTCCTGCTCACATTTAGCTCCTGATCTGCAGTTGTTTGGCAAAACATAAGACTATCATTATGTCCCATCCAACCTATTCTCCGGACATATCCTCCAGCAGATTTTTCCATGTTTCCCAAACTCAAGATCACTTAAAAAAAAAAAAAGATCGTTTCCTAACAATGGAGGAGATTCTGGACAGTGTGACAAGAGACCTCAGCAACCATCCCAAAAATGTGCGTTCCAGGAGGCTTTCCAGAAAAAAATGGAGGAAATTTCAGGAACGGCGCGTTGCTAATAAAGGGGACTACTTTGAGGGAGTCAGTGCTTAAAATGTTGCGAAATCAGCAATATAGATCTTATAGCAAAAGTTCGTCCTTTTTCTTGAACATGTTTCGAATAGTCCATTCCCACTACAATCTCCCTGCAAAAAAACAGATGTGATATAAGTCTACTTAAACAAACCAAATTTCATTACGTGAGGTACACACGACACTGCAAATTACTAGTCAAAACAAAAAGTTTTTTTTTTATTTTTTATTTTTTTATTTTTATTTTATTTCTTTATTTATTTTTTTATTTTTTTTTGTTTCTGGAAAGCTTCACTTCAGAATTTACACTCACCTATCTAATTTAGTTTAGCCTTTGGCGTGTATCGATTGCTATACATCTCATCTGTGGACTGTATTTTTTCCTTCCTTTTTTTATATTTTCTTTCATTAAACACCAATAATATTGAAGAATGTGTCTCACTCTGGTTCAGCCATCACAACCAGAAAGAAGAGCAACTAATGATTTCATATCATATTACAAAAGTTTGAATGATATCACTGTTTCAAAACTCTATCATATTGATTAACTAAGTAGGATACACTCCCACGTGTTACCCGGACAATATATTTCACTTGTTTCTCGCGTCGCGTTCCATTCCTCTTCATCATTGATATGAAAACAAGTCAATATCACAAAATGAAATAAAGAATATATAGGGTGGTCCAAAATTGTGGGAATACCCAAACTAAAGGCAGTATTTTAATAGAATTGCAAATGTGACACTGTAGGTTAACACATGCCAGGAAAAAAACTTTTTCGACGTGTGATGTCGAAGACTGCTATCCTGAAATCGGCCATTTTAAATTCACTTTCATGTTCTTAAATATAAACTATGTATTATGATACCTTGTCCTCATCTGGGATTTTTCGGAAAGGAGGTGGGCTGATAAGGGCCATTTTTCGCCCATCAGGCCCGAGATGTGAAATGCGTGGTTTCCAATAGTATACCTCATAAAAATAAGAAAACAAATATATTTTGATGGAAAGCGCTATAAGTGAGAGGTAAAAAAAAATAAACAAAGACGTAAGTCGTGTGTTAATGAGGAACGTAAACACTAATGTCATGAGTTGGCATCCGAGAAAGCAACAGTAAATAGAACACTAACGGCAAGAATAAGAAGAATGAAGTCTACTACGACTATGAGATCAATATATTACATCGGAAATAATCAAGCATAGATAATAATCAGATAGCTGGAGACACTTGTCGTCATCCGAATCGCCACTGGACCATCCTGCAGCGGCATCTTGTAGTGTATGAGTATATTCTAGACTCGGTTTCTTAACTGCGGTGGAATTGTGGCGCCAGTAATCCAGAAACCATAGTACGGAAGCAACATGCCCACAACATCCGACGACCCGTGTGCCTACTTTACATTGACAGTACCACTGAACTCGGAGAACAGAAGCATCGTCATGATGTATGTACAGAGAGTACATACCTTTGTCACTTAAGTGCTCGTGAGTGTAAGGATCGGAGACATCAGGTAACGATTGTTGGTCGTTGTTTTTCATCTTTCCCTCAGTATTGCAATATAACGTATTAATGACTTCCCATCGGTACTTCATTGACGCGTGGTATGTATGATTCTTCGATATATATATCTATTGCAGAATTTCATGCCATTCTGCGACTGGTTTTCCTGCTCGCACTTTTACTCATACCACTTTCAGAAATGACACGCCTTCTCAATACTCCATAACGTGCTGTCTCTATTTTTGCTGCCCTACACACATATCCGCGCAAACAATACATTTTCTTTATATATCTTATTGACATGCTGAGCATGTATTTTCAGTCACAATCGATAACTTACATCAGAGCTGGAGTATCCAGTTGAACTCGTACATTACAGCGTATAAACGGTATTCATCGCTCTATACTCTCGCGCAATACATTTTGTTCTCTAATAGGTAGAAGGACACACTGAACCAAAATCAGTTAGTACTCATATCAAAGGTTACGCAGTGTTATATTATGACGAGTCAGATTTATTTTGGTTCATCGACTCATTCTTCCTATAAGCCTAGATCAAAGACAGCAAACATTACCAAAATGTCGCAAAACGCTGAAACGGACTCTTTTTGGGCACTCATTTCTATGACTTACTATTTTCTTTATCACGTATCTATTATTTTTACATATGCAACATATCTTCTAGTATACAAATACATTGCAAACTTGTCGGAATCGGACACTTCATTTTTCCGTTGTCTGATGGGCGAAAAATGGCCCTTATCCGCCCACATCCTTTAATGCAGTGTATGTTTTTGTTCTATATCTTACCATAACGAAGTTATGGCTATTTTTTTTTTACTGCTATTGTTTCAGTTGACTAAGATAAGATGGCTGTGATGCAGACAGAACGCATTGAGATCATTTTGTTGTCAGGAGAACGAAGCACAAGGGTCGTTGTGGCCATGGTGGCTCAGTGGTAGGGCACTTACTTCTCATGTGTGGGGTCTCTGGTTCAATCCCCGGCTAAGTAAGTTTGTGGTGGACAAAATCCTGTCCGAGGGTTTTCTCTATGTATTCCAGTTTCCTCCCACTTTCTCATTCCACCAATTCTTTCATCATCATTCACTTACCTTAATCGTCTTCTCCGTTAGCATAAATGGGATAATCCTGGGACGTAAAACTGAAATATTCAAATGCATTTTTACAAGGGTCGTTGCTGATGATTTTCACAATCATCACCCAGGTACAGCACCCATTAGCCATACAACAGTAAACAAGTTGATCGAGATATTTAAGGAAACAGTGTCGGTGGCCAACAAACAAAATCATGTAGGTCATGCACGGCGAGTGACGAAAGAACATGAATAGCAGTTTTGAAAGCATTTAGCAGGAGTCTAAATCGAAGCCCTCGTTGTTTTTTTTTTTTTTTTTCAGTAAAGTGGTATTAGTCGCACATCCACCATGCGTGTTTTGACCATACATAAGTGGAACTCCAACAAGCTACAAGTGCACCAGCATGTGTTAGAGGATGAATTCGATCCCCGTTTGGAATTCGCAGAATGGGCAACCGATCAATTGCGTCAAAATCCTCGTTTCGCCTAGGACATCTTATTCACATATGAGGTCAACTTTAACGTTTCTGCTGAGGTGAACAAGCAGAATCTTCGTTACTGGTCGACCACCAATCCTCATTTACTTAAAGCATCTTTCGGTATTTCTAGAAAAATGATGGTGTAGGGGACCCGTGTTGTGGGTCCGTTGTTTAACAATGGCACATTAACAGTAATCAAATATCGTAGAACGTTGGAAGACTATATCTTGCCATCTATTTTATCTGAAGATGGGACATTCTCTGTCTTCTACCATCTCGATGGTAATCCTCCGCATTATGGAAATTGCGTTCTTGAACAGTTGGATATGCAGTTTCCCAACTCGAGAATCGGCATGCGTGGTGCTGTGGAATGGCCGCCACATTCTCCGGACCTCACTCTCTGTGATTTTTGTCTTTTGTGACATCTTAAGTCTATTGTATAATCAGTGAAATTTCAAGGAGTTCAATGCAATAATGAAATTTAATCATTGAAAATGTAATAAAACTATTATACATACATACATATATATGGTGTTTCAAAACAACACCGACAACGTCTGGGAGATGATTCCTGACACCAAGATAAGGCAAAAATTATAGACCAACTTGGGTGCACAAATGCTTGCTTTCGGAGTTATAAGCTGTCGAAAACATGAAAAATTTAACTTTAAAGCTCCATAGTTTCAACAGTATATGACCTACCATAGCCTGGTCAAGATTTCACTTAGGATCTAATACGTGCCCTATCCAAAAATCCATGTGTCAGAATCTTAAGGTACCCACGCAACATTTTTTTATAGAGGGGGTTTTCCTATAGACATACAACTTGAAGTACTCAACAACTACCTCTATAAAAAATTGTTGCGGAAATATCGCAGGATTCCGAAACATGGATATTTGGATTGGGCATATATTAGTTCCGAAATGAAATCTTGACCCGACTTCGTTAGGTACCATCGTATTGGAGCTATGGACCTTTAAAGTTGATTTTTTTTTTCATGTTCTCGCAGCCTATAACTCCGAAAAGAAGCATTTGTTCACCCAGGTTTGGTCTATAATTTTTTTGTATTATCTTGGTGCCAGGAATCACTAATTGCTACAGGAAACAAGAAACTTAAACTTCAACATCATTTCTTCTTTAGGAAATCAAATTGTATTTTAGTATATATTACTGTAATACACAAGTAAACTGAAATTACAGTTCTTTATTTAACAATATTATAAAGCTCATTAGGTGTCCAGACGGCTAATAGGATTATCTTCATTTGGTGTTGTTTCTGGCTTCGTAGGTCGAAGTTTATCTTCTAAATATAGCAAATCTCTAATTGTCTCTATCAACACTTAAATACATCTTTATTCTTCATGATTCTAATTACTTGCTGATACAAGAACACTTAAATATTATTTTGTGACCTTTCTAAATAGATTAGAAATTTGAAGAAAAAATATGGAAATCATATGTTAGTGGAAAACTCATATCAACATTAATTGGTTCCCTATAAAACAGTTGATTTTGGACTCATTGAAGTTTAGTATGCCTTTCTGTAAGGTGGTTCTGTTAGGCATAGACGCGAAGCTTAAAATGGGATCCGAACCACTTTACATCTCGTCAGAAATTGAATCGGAGTCTTCAGTACTGAGTGCATATACACTAACCAGTACCAACGAGTGAATGAGAGCAAAATAGGTTAGTGGTAGAGTGCTCTTTTCTGACACGAGGGATCTGTTATTCGACCTCAGTCCATACGACTTTGTAGTTTACATCATGTTATTGAGTTTTACTGGATGTTCTTCCGTTTCCTTTCATGTTAACTTTCCACAAATTATTCTACATTATTCATTCGTGTTCTTGGACGTAAGGACATAGCAGTGGAACGTAAAACATTAATCGGATTTTTTTTTCCCGGTAAACAAAATATAGCGCAATCAATACAGAAGGTTGATAGTTATATTCGACCGATTTTCAAAGTGTACTTCCCCAATGAAAACTCACGCCTCCATCACCGGTTGTGTTCTATCGGGCCACTACCATTCTGGACTATCACCATACATTGTAGTTTCCACAATATCATACTGTGTTGGAGTATATGGAAAAGAATTCCATCCTATTTCTTCCTGTAGGCTTTCTATATACCAGTAAAAGTATATTGTAGGTATTGCTACAATGTACCAGGTGAGAACGGATCCATCAGCCTCTTCTCATGACTTGTTACAAGGATATCACGGAACTGAAAAAAAAAACAAAAAAAAAAACATGGATTTTCATATCCAGTTTCATGGTATAGTAAACCCTGCAAAAAAAAAAAACATATTTAGCTGTGGTATCTACGGTGGCTACACCATTTTATCAACACTTTCACTACTCGGCTTTACTGAAAATGTACGTGGAAAAGAGATATGATGTATCCGTCGCAATAACGATTCTTTTTCATTTTACTAGCACCAAGACGAAACTTCAGCGTTTGCAAACTTAGATATCATACTACATATGCATCAATGTCGTAGCTCTTGTGATTCTGGCTTAACTACACTGGTGACAATATTGTTGTCAAATCGTTTGGATATAAACCGATATAACATTTTGTATAAATGGAAACTTATGGAAACACAAAATATCCTAACTGCTTTATACATAAGGCTAGTGTTGCTGGTATTCAACAAGTTTACATACTTAAACACCATTTTAAGTGCATTTTGTAATTTTAATCTCGGTTTGATTCTCGTGAAAAGTGCTTTTAGACAAGTTAAATTTAACCATGGCTGTTAATCTAAATCAACATTTCAATTACCCTTACAATTTGTATTGCATGCATTTCCTTCTTTGCTTGCGCATCTTCAGAGCTGTTTATGCTGAACGAATGTGTGCAGCACGTAAACATAGCTATCATTATTGAATATCTTCATATCCTTTCGTGTTTCAGGTCATTATGTGTGACAATGACATGGTGGAGTTTGTATGACTATTAATTTCCATGCCCAGATTCCACTCTATGATACGAACTATTGAGTTTATTGTACTAAATAGCAATTTGCGTGTCCGGATTTTATTTTTATTATTATCATTATTTTATATTACTTGTGGACCTTGTGGATATATAATTGTAATTTGTTGCATGATGAACATTATTTTCCGGAAGAATTGTTGCATAATTAAAGCACATATTTCCTACATATTGGTTCCAGGTTTCGAAACGCTATAATTCCAAGATCGAGCTTGTTTGGGCTTCTATGTTATTTCCAATATCAGATAACTAAGCAAACAAGTTGTATTCTATCGACACGCTGCAAAACAAACCATTTAGTTTCTTTATATGGTTGTTTAGCTCTGTTGTGAATATGATCAGCGTACGCGCTTTTCACAAGGGGGATTCAGGCTCGAGCTCCTGTGGTTGGGATCCTACATTAAGCTCTAAGTCCAATTCTAATTTAGCCTCGCTGCTGAAAGGAACGATAAACTCTAATCCAACAAACCAATCTTCTATTGTTGTTAAATCATGTCTAGAAAACTTAGTTTTGTTATAGGGGCTCACATATAAAGTTGAAATAGATGTACTCACACATTGTTTCTTGCCATACTAGAGCCGTGATATTACATTCTATTTATGTGTTTGCGATGAATATGTGTTGCTTATGCCGTAACGAAACGCTGTTACCAGGTGTTCTGTGTTCTTCTTCTTCCCTAGAAGAGCCTTTTGCGTCTGTACTCCATCTGGTGCTAATATTTATGTATACATACCACACATTTCCAAATGCATATTTTACAGGTTAGATTTTTTTTCGTATTGTCGCTAGTTTGAGAGGGGATAAAGGTAGCCATGACTTATGAATCAACTCTCGTATATATGAACGAATAGTATGCATATATAGTGCTAATGCACTAATATTACTTGTACTTTTATTGGTGGAGGGCGTTACCCCCGTCTCAGCAAATACTCAAATGACGTTTCTGGTTGCAAATGTAGTTCATGTTTACCATTTACTGTCCCGGGTTCGATTCCCGTTGTGGCACTCGGTCCGAAAAGTGTTAAAAGATTTTTTCAGGCCAGTCATCCTGAGTGACGTTTTCTTCATTCACACAAGGCAAATGCCTGGATGGTACCTAACATCAGTCCCAAGCCGCTCCCTTCCTTCCCTTTCCTCGGATTAGTGTGATCACCGAGAGACATAATTCCTCATACATGACGGGCTAACATGGCCATAGATGCCGAAACCCAGAAATATACATCCTAATCTTAATCCTAGTGACGTGCTAGCATGGCCATAGATGCCGAAAGCCCAGAAATCTACATCCTAATCCCAATCCTAGTGACGGGCTAACATGACCATAGATGCCGAAACAACAGAAATCTACATCCTAATCCTAATCCTAGTGACGGGCTAACATGGCCATAGATGCTGAAAGAATAGAAATCTACATCCTAATCCTAGTTCCAGTGACGGGCTAACACGGCCATAGATGCCAAAAGCCCAAAAATATACTTCCTAATCCTAATTCTAGTGACGGGCTAACATGGCCATAGATGCCGAAAGCCAAGAAATCTACATTCTAATCCTAATTCTAGTGACGGGCTAACATGACCATAGATGCCGAAAGAATAGAAATCTACATCCTAATCCTAATTCTAGTGACGGCTAACATGGCAACAGATGCCAAAAGCTCAGAAATCTACATCCTAATCCTAATTCTAATGACGGGCTAACATGGCCATAGATGCCGAAAACCCAGAAATCTACATTCCAATCCTAATCCTAGTGACGGGCTAACATGGCCATAGATGCCGAAGGAATAGAAATCTACATCCTAATCCTAATTCAAGTGACAGTCTAACATGGCCATAGATGCCGAAACAACAGAAATCTACATCCTAATCCTAATTCTAGTGAAGGGCTAAAATGGCAGCATATGCCAGAAGCCAGAAATCTACATCCTAATCCTAATTCTAGTGACGGGCTAACATGACCATAGATGCCGAAAGAACATAAATCTAATCCTAATCCTAATCTTAGTGACGGGCTAATATGGCCATAGATGTCGAAAGAACAGAAATCTACATCTTAATCCTAATTTTAGTGACGGGCTAACATGGCCATAGATGCCCAAATCCCAGAAATCTACATCCTAATCCTAATTCTAGTGACGGGCTAACATGGCCATAGATGCCGAAAGCTCATAAATCTACATCCTAATCCTAATTCTAGTGACGGACTAACATGGGCATAGATGCCGAAAGTCCAGAAATCTAATGCTTAATTCCTAATGGTGTTTCCCCATAGAGCATAAAAATGTGACACTAAAATTTATTCTACTTAAAGCTTATTCTGTTGTGCACAAAATAGTTAAAATTTAAGCGAGATTTAGATTTTTTTGTTATTATTTGTTATTACATTGAAGACGTTAAAACAAATTTAATTTCAGATGAAGATAAATTGATGATTGATTTAGTCTCACGCAAACCTATATAATTATAAGCCCATATTGATTCTTATTGCTTTGAAACATGAATATTAAGAAACAGAAAAGTGAGCAACTTTTCCGCTTAAAGACTTAAGAGTAATGTCATGTTGATCGTTCGAACACATAGGTTGGTGACTTTTTGCGTTTTGTGCAAATAAAAGGTTTCCTGGTAATTTTCTTGCCAGTTCAGTTTGTCAAATGTGCTGTATTATTGTAATTTACATTTCCATAGATCAATAGATTTCTTACCCTTTTAAGCAGCCCTATGTAGACTTATTTGCTTTAATGTTAACATTGTTACAACTTGTGATGACTGAAAGTCTAATGGTGTTACAAATGCGAAATGGTTACTTCTCTCCCCACCAAAATGCTCACAGCCTTAATGAATTGCACTCTACAAATAAATGCATTATACAGTGAAATGACCAATCTTATGTGAACTTTTGCTTAAATGTACGCTGTCCCACAAAACTTAATACAACACTAATATACCAAAATGAAGCTTGCTGTTCAGTTATATATGCGAACTAGATTTTGGTTAGCTTGCCGCTCCGACCCCTGTCTCCGTCGTTTGCACGGCCTACGGTCTCGCATCTCTTCAACCCACAATTCTACCGAATTTCAAGTTTCTTTTACTATTTCACCTATTTAAAAGATAAGATTTTGTATTCCAAGGGAACGCGCATTTAAATAATATGGAAATTACTTCATTCCTTTTTAGACCCCTTAAAAACTTAAAATATTCACTTTTGAAAATGTTCCTGTGTTTAGTTCTGGAATACTACAACCATGCCAAATTTCATTATTGTAATCCTGACGGGAATGCCTAAACATTCTAGGGTGTATGGGACGTGCCATATAAATAACATGGGAAAGATTTTACAGTTCCTCATAAAACCACGATAAAGTTTTATTATTATTATTATTTTATTATTTTTACTGATTTACTTTGGCAACACTAACGGAAACGAACAAGCACACTCAGTTTCAAGTTTGTACTCCCATTCCAAGTACCTAAAATATGAGATTATAGGTCCAAAAAAAAAGGTCATTTAAATAACATGGGGAAATTCTTCTTCCCTCTTTAGACCCCCTAAAATTAAAAATATTCACTTTTGACAATTTTCCTGTCGGTTAGTCCCGGAAAGCTACAATTATTCCAAATTTTAACTTTCCACGTCAACCGGAAATACCACTTTAATTTATGTCAGTTCATGTAGTGTTATATATAGTTAGGATAGGATATATACTATAATGGTCGCAAGGAGTCGTGAAGCTAGACTTAAATCTATCAATTTCAGCATGGAATAGAATCAGAGTGTGTGTCTCGGTCGTCATCCTCCACACATGGAATGTTTTCACAGTGTTGCCTCTCGCGCTATACGGAGAATATCTCCTGAGGTTGTAGTGTTGTCGGATTGCTGCTTTGTCGGATGGACGTTTAGTTTTGTTTATGTTTGTTGTTATTGTTGTGGTATTGGTTTTATATTTTTGCTATTATTATTATTGTTACCATTTAATTCAAGCAATTCCTAGTAGTCATGTTATAGTTCTGTAAGTGCTTTTTCTTTGTAACTCTTCGCCATGTTTTCTAAGTTTCCCAACATTGTTGGTACACGTCTGCTGTTTCCCGCTTTCTCAAGTGTGCGTTCGGAACATAGTTCCACAAATCGTTTCGAATTCTTCCAATACCTCACACGTGAGTCAAAGCAGTACTATGATTTATTTAGAAACCAGTCTTCATGAGTCTTCATGATCACTACAATAATAGTAGTAGTAGAGCCAATACCTTAGCAACACAAAAGCCACTTCTCGTGACATCAGCGAAGTCAAGCTATGAGGGATGTGGTCAGAATGAAGATGTGTGACTAGTTCGTACCTCACCAAATGGTGTTGGCATTTCGACGTCCACCCACTGTCGTGAGGCTAACTTAGGAGCTACTTGTAATAATCAAGTAAGAAACTTTGGTCTAGAAAGCCAGCATTAACGGCGAGGGGAGCAAATGTGTTGGACACACATCATTCCAAAGGCACGAGTGTAACTGAGTTCCTAAGGTATGTTGCAAAAGGAATTTCGTTCTCGGAGTTTTCATAGCAATATTATGTGCAGCAAGCAAACAAAAAATAATCATGCATAGTGCGGTAAAAAAAAATCCGGATTAGAGCCAATGAAAAAAAATAGTAATTCTGGTATATATGTTTTTAGTTTGTTTATTCAAAATATGATTCATTTGAAACAATATTACTGCTAAGCATGCATTTCTAACTTTCTCATGTCCTGAAACTCTTCTGTGGGAATCCTGTTCAGTTGCTTGGTCAAATATTTATTTAATGTTCTTAATGATATGGAATTGTTATTCCTTTACTTGCAACTTCACATTGGAGAATATAAAATAATCTGGCGGTTACAGGTCTGGAGAGTGATGGGAATGATGCAATGTTACGATTTGTTTTTGAGCCAGAAACTGTGGAACAAATTTTGTTCAAACTTTCCGTTTTCTCAAGTCTTTGGGGAAAATTCGTAAATCCAGTTTTCCGTGCATTGAGTGTACCTGTTATTAATCAAGACGTCACTTTTCGATCTTCCTTGGTCATTTTGGCGAAAGCGGTTGGGTTGTTGTGGGCCGACCACTTCGCTCGTCGTCTTCACTCACTCCGTATTACCCCGCAACCATTTGTGACACCAAAAGACGGTTGTTTGACTTAATGTTGCACCGCCGTAAGCTTTTTGAATCATTTTTAACATGTCTGTTAAAGACATGTCGGCTTTACTTCAGGATTTAATCCTTTCGCTCTTCCCATCCATTTCACGCATTGACACATACTAACAACGACGGTGTGAATCACACGATTTGTCTTCTAAACTACTGCAACTACACTAACATCAATTTGCATTCCAGCTAAGTAAACCTTGTTCATGTCCTACGAATAGCGTTGGTAGGAAAGCTTTAAAAAAATAAGTCCTGGAAATTATGAGTCATGCTATGCATATACTTCATTTATAGCGTGAATGGTGTTCAGAAATGTGAGTCATCAGAAAACGTTAGACGGAAAATCAGATCTATGTGAAAGACTGTACAGTATTAAAGTGTGAAATTTTCAAACACCAAACTACAGATGCGACATTTTGTATTTGCTCACATAATAATATTTGTAGTCAAACATTGGCAAATGCAAATCATTCCTATGAGAGGACGTTCCACAATTCATAAATAGTTCGCGTGATGGAATACGTCGTGAGCGATCCATCTGAAAAGAACATCCAGTTATGTTTGATAAGTTAAACTTCGTTGAGCATGTAGGCCACTCAATGCGGATCTCTGTCTACGTAAATGCAAATACAGTACTTGAACGGTAAATTGCTAGAGTATATTGTCATCACAAGTGTGACTTCGACCCTGTGCTGCAGACGTTCTCTTATCGTGCCCGCTCTTTTGTTTACTCGGACAGAGTTACACGAAACTGTATTACAACCACAACCTGAGACAGGCCTTTGACAAGCTTATTCTCTGCTATGCTACACATGTTCTCGGTTGAGCATACGGGAACGGGACTTGAGTACCAATGTCTACAGTTAACTGTTTGCATTCTGTTTTGAATAGACCACACTATCATTTCCTCAATATAGAGTTAGCTTAATGATGTCTAGTGACACGAGAACCGTGTTGGAGACAATGTGGTACTTTTATCCACATGCTGCTTTCTGGCCGCTTCCCACTGTGTGTAACGTATTTTAATATAATGGTTCAACATAGATCAATATCATTCAGAAATATCAGTTTAACGTGCCACGTTTATGTATTTTAGCCTAAAAGTAGATATGATTAAGGCAAGTGCATGATGATGAAAGGCTTGGTGAAATGAGAAAGTGGGAGGAAACGAGCACCCCAACGAAACCCACAGACACGATGCTGTCCACCACAAGGTTACTTGGCCAGGGACCGAACCAGGGACCCGACGCATCAAATGTAAGTGCTGTACCCCTAATCCATCTTGCCCCTCAGTATCGTTCAGATGATACCTAACATTTACTTTCTTAGAACCGAAGTAATATTCCTACCACCAACATTAGCACTGCCATTTACGAATGTGATTACACCATGTTGGACGCTCTGGGAACGAAATGCATTTGGTAGAATACGACGAATCATTTCACAGCAGAGTGTAGAATATTTGAATATTTAGCTGTTGTTGTTCCGTTCGTACTTTCTTCAATAAAATAGTGATCGATACGCCAGTCAAATAGCCTCAATGCCACAATATTATATATATATTTGCTTTTATTTTGTGGAGGAGTGTATATGATGTACCCACTCTTCTAATCGATTCAGAAGTCTGCCTCAATAACTCAGTGTCCAGATTTTCTGCTTTTCCTTTTTCGTTTATTATTATTATTATTATTATTATTATTATTATTATTATTATTATTATTATTATTATTATTATTATTATTATTATTATTATTATTATTATTATATTTCATAGCCACCTTGGCTTAATTACAAAGGTAACTAAGAAAGTTCTGTCTCTTTTTCACCCACCACCTTCGAACATCGATATGCTACCTAAGACGTACCTATAAGATCAAAAATAGTCCCCATCAGCATCGACGACATTCTGTCAACGTTCTGGAAGGCCGTGGATTCCATGGCCATGAAGCGAAGAAGGTATCAAGTGCATTTTCCACCTCTACTACGGATCTGAACTGGCGTCCTTTAAGGTGATTCTCCAAGGAATGGAACAGGTGATAATCGGACGGTGCTATGTCCGGGAACCAGGACGGATGTAATAGTATTTTCAATCCAAGGCTTAGAATCGTGTTCCGGGTCATCCTAGTAACGTGGAGTTTAGTGTCCAGACGGAGGATGGAAATACGAAGGATGAAAATAGTGGAGGATATTACTATGATCTCAGGGGTCTTAAAACGTGGATTCAATGTATTGAATGCAAGTGGTTTCACGAAATATGTGATTCTGACAGCATTGTTAAATGTGGCTTCTGAACATTTTGTGACGCTGGTTGTGCATTGTTGTCTGGCTCCAAGGAGTTGTGCTCCATATGACTGCAGCTGTTATGTTAGGAGGTTCGTAATCATCACAAGAGTTACCGGTTAACGACATGTACTATGACTGAGTTTTGTGTACCAGCAAAGCAGGTAGCACATTGCCAAGAACATTGTTTAGTTGTGTTCAAAATGTATTTCGTTACGATTCCAACACCTTTCCGTTGTTGTAAAGCAAGTGGCGTTATTTGCCGACACGTCTGGTAATAACGCCATCTCATACTCACACCGATTCTCAGTGCATTGTGGTGGACATTTTATGTGTATAGTCTTTGTTTTCTTATTGCACTATAGCGGAAGGTTTACTTCATCTTCCATGTAATTTGCACGGTTCTAGATCTAAAAACACTTTTAACACCGGAACAATATGTTAAATTGGCGGCGTTATTTGCCGAAGTTACCCTATATATAGTGGGGCTTTCAAAATTATGTCTAAACATGAACAAACGAATGCCACAATTTTGGAGTTACGTTCTTCTGGTTCTCAGGCGACGATATGGATTCTTATTTGTTACTGACGTTTAAAGTTTGGATATTCTATGTAATAGATCTTCAATTGTGTTATTCTGCAAATGGTTCTAATAATGTATTGCTTTGAGTAATAAATGTATTTATCTTGTCATATATATATATATATATATATATATATATATATATATATATATATATATATATATATATATAAATGGCGGCCAAAAAGTAGGTATACACCTCTGCATTGATCAAGTGTAACATTCTAGTTTATGGATTTATTTGCTTCGACTCTTACGGCCTTACGTTATAAGTAAAAAAAGACGTTAAGAACAAATAATAATGAAACAGAGAAGCAGAGCGTATTTTTCATGCCAGATTTCCTAACAGACGTCATCCAAATAATTCCATGTTTTCCGTCATTCATAAAGGATTACAATATGCATTGGCTATGTAAGCAAATTTCAGAGGTTGTGGTGCCGTTTGAACGGTAAGAACACCATCGTTTGTGACAGGCGTGCTACATCGTGTAGACGCGGGTACATCCATGAGCATATGTGTGTACAATTGCTTATACTAGGCTAACGGCTCGCACTACCGTGTGAGAGGGTTTAGTGATGATCAGCTGCACTCACACTACCCACAAATATTAGAGGCACTGAATCCACTCGATTTCTACCCACGTCACAAATGCTGTATTGTCTCTACAAAGGTATGCCGTAGAATCATTGTTTCTTCATACCGTTCTGTAGTCATGAAATATTTACATTATATATTTTTTGGAGCAGAAATTCTCAGATATACGATTATGGCTACTGGCATGATGCTATATCTACATAAGATCAGGAGATGTTATATGTGCAAATGAAAGCTTGCACAGTTACCGATCAGATGACTTGTACCTACCTTTTAGTAGGGTGTTTGAATGGTGACTTTTTATATATTTATATCAGTGAATATTGCAGCGGGTATTGAGAGATTTTGCATTCGGTACAGAACGTTCACTCAGTAAATATTCTGCGGATTGGAAGAGGATGACCTGTTGCATGGACATACCGTTCCCCAAATATTACACCACTAAACTTTGTTAGGTAGATCTATATCAAGAGGTTTAATGTATGAAATCTCGGTGAGTAATGTAGAAACGCTGATAGTAAGAATTACTGGTAGAGCACTTACCTCTGGTACGTAGGGCCCCTGGTTCGATATCCGGACAGGTTAATTGGTGGTGGACAACATCGTGTCCGTGGGTTTTCTTCGAGTACTCCCGTTTCCTCCCACTTTTTCATTCCACCATTTATTCCACAATCATTCACTTGCCTTAATCATTGAGCTTCTTCGTGGGTAAGCGGTTAGCGTGCGCGCCTATGGCGTGGGAGAGCCGGGTTCGATTCCCGGCGGGAGTTCATGTGGTTCGCATTCCACATTAATCAGTAGGTCCATGTCTCATATAGCCTCGCTGATGAACGGGACGTTAAACTCAACAGCACTTCCCTTAATCATTCTCCTTTAACCGAAAGGGTATAATCGCTTGACGTTAAACTAAAATATTTCATTCCAGTTTGTTTTTTTTTTTTTTTGTTTTTTTCAATTATACTAGCATTTGTGTATATTACATAACGTAGAATTTCAAATATGGATATAATTTTTCTTTGATTCCCTACATTTGGATATAATATGGAGCATGTCCTGAATACCTTCAACAGAAACACAAATTCTGTCGTACATCCCACACAACATGTCATTGAGGGAGAATTGACAATATAAAATGAAAATTGTAATGGGTATTGGATCATATCTGACCGACTGGTGAGTTTGACTACATCTGCTAATCTGACAGATTTCTTTTTTTTTTAATATATATATACATCCAATATGTATATACGTAACACGGATAATGACATTTTCCTCTCCCCCCCTCTCTCTCTCTTTACAAGTACATAGCCAAAATATAAACATGTGTTGCTTTTCATCCCTGGGTCGTTTTTCATCTAATTGATTAATAATTTGATGTCCGTGTACATAGCTTGTTATATACATACTTTTTTTTTTGGCACAAGTTCTCTTAACCGCAAAATGCAATATTAGAATTCACTTCGTTGCTCTGAAAAAGTTACGCAGTGTTAGGAGATGCTTGTACGCTCATAAAAAAAAATGAAAAACATAAAATAAAAAAGAGCAAGCAATAGAGGGAAAAGGAAAGAGGGAGAGAGAGAGATGAATGCAAGATTATAAATGAAAGATCCCCGATGAAGATAAAAATAAGCTTCGTTGAACACTATTCTAATGATAGCATGCACTAATTATACATTAATTATTTACTTAAGTCTAAATATATTTTTTTTTTTTTTATTGTCGTGTGCCGTATCCTTTAACATTTATGTATATATTATAATACGAAGTTTGTTCAAAAAATGTCGAACCTTATTTTTCCCGCGTAAACCAATGAAGCGCGGAATACTTTCTTCAGTGTAGACGTAGAAGGAACACTAATGCGCAGTCGTGAACTTTTCCCGCCCGCAGAAAACGTCGATCGCTGGCAGTCGGCCAATGAGTGAAGACGTTTATTGAGTGTTTGTCGGATTTGACTTTTTTTTTCCTTTTTGGTAAAATTACAGAAAATAAACTTGAGCAGCGATATTGCATCGATAAGTTTTGAAAAAGGCTTGATAATACCCAAGCAAAAAACATTCAATCGGATCGGTACATTCAATTAGGAACGAGAATTTGGGCATAAGAAGACTGCCCGCGAAATTTGATTCAGGTTTTCATTCCCAAACACAACATTTCTGTGTGTCGTGAGGCTCCGCGTAACATTTGGTTATTTCCCAAGCTGAAAATGCCACTAAAAGAGACCCGATTTGAGTCAAGAGAAGACATTATGCTGAATGCGACGGCACGGTTACTCACCATTTCAAAAACTGAGTTCCAGAAATGTTTTCAACAATGGTGGGAGCTTTGGGAGAAGTGTGTACATTTCAAAGAAGACTGCTTTGAAGGGGATTAATGGTTCGAATTTCCGAATCAATAACTGCATTTTTTGCAAGCAAAGGTTCGATACTCGATACTTTCGAACACACCTCGTATATAAATATATACTACATGGTTACACATAACTTAAAAGTAGTAACTTAAATTAGTTAAAGTAGTGTGCATTAAGGATGTTGGATGAACTTGAGAATCAGCTCGTTCATTAAATTTCCAAACTATGCTATACATGGATATCAGAAGTCTTATAGAACGGTTTTGTCCGTTCGTCTGTGGACAGAAATCAGAATTAAAACGGTAAAAAAATAATCGAGATACCGTTTCTTCCAATCGATTGAGTGTCCCAAGAATAGGTGCCGTCTCCTCCGTTCACTGTCTATTCAAATCGTAAGTAGTTCAAATTAATCACTTTCGGTTCCAGGGTTTATCAGCATAGAATTAATATGGAAACAGATGTTGAGTAGCGTTCTTTTTTCTTTCTTTTTTTTTATTTTTTGTTCGCAAACGATTCAACGTCTCATGTAACGTATCATGATTAACCTGAACACTCTACCAAAACCGAAAATGGTGGTTCAAATTTAATATTACTTCCAGTTTTGATACTGATTTCCATAGAGCAATAACAGCAAGATATATCCTGCAATTGATTCATTCTCCGAAAACTATGTTCAATCTTCTTCATTAACCTTTTAATCTTACAGAAAGTGGCTGAAATTAGTCATTTCCGATTTTAACACTTGCCACCGTAGATGTCAAAATCATGGTTTTAAATAATACTAGTTTATAAATGTTTCCAATAATAACTTGTATCCCAGATTACTGATTTATTATGTGAACATTTGCATGGTTTTAGAAAGAATGAATTTTTAAATTTTAACCAAGACAAGCTACTTGCCTACAGCTCATGGTTCACGAGATTGAAACCTGTGTAATTTGCACTTTGTCAAATATTCGAAAAAAAAGAAAGAAAAAAAACAGAAGAGGAAAGATTACTAGCGTACACCTTCCATAATAATGTTTTGCTTTAATTAACGAAACCCACTTTTTGTGCAATCGAGAAACTACTAGTTATAACTTTAAAGATATGTAAATATAAGTACTAGGACAGAAACAAATAAACTGCTTTTCATTAAGGTTAGCTACGTTAAAATTGGTGCAACATCTTATGATATTGCTTACCAAAAGGAGTAACTGAGTTAGTTTTACTGTGTTCATTAATACCAACAACCCACGGTACAAAATACACAAGGATATACTGGACCAAGGGTTGTATTTTCTTTGTCGCCGAAGTTCAAACATAAAGGTGTTTATTTGTTTTTTTCCTCGCAACAGAAGTAGCAGAGCGTTGCAACTGGGAACAAGTTCCAAGGTTTTCTTCTTTACATTATTATAACTTTTGCAATTAGTTCTCGTTAGTTCTTAATTGCTATATTCGTAAATTAGGTCAGGCGTTATGTGATTACAACTATGTTCATGGTACTATATGTTACTTGTTGAAAAAAATATAAAGAACAAAAACTTTTTTCGCATAATTTCAAGCGTTTTGAAGCAAATAACGAGGTAATGTTTATTTCGCGCTGCAATCTGTATATGTCGTTAGTTGTTTGTTTGTTGGAAACCATAGTAACGTGGTACAAAGTATTCTCTGACATTTCAGTGGTTTAGTTTTGCTCACGGTTTATTCAGAAACACAAAATTGAATTTACACTGGTAATGTTTTAGAACAATGTGTATATACATTTACTACGCATAAATGTCTAAGTTTGCTATAAAAAAAATATTTCAATGACATTTAAAAAGGGGGGAAGAACACTTACCCTGTCATAGTTGTAACAAGCATGCTATTATGAATTATCTGCTCTGCTTAAAGTAAGTCTGGAGTACCTACTTTTAATACATTATCCTTTAAAATGTATACACACTAGTAGAATTGAACGGATAGCATTTCAGATAAAAAAAGTAGTGAAAAAAATAAAACAAAAAAAAAATAATCATCATCTTCTAAGGCTTCTTGAAGTACACTTGATTTTTCTTAACATCGCAATATCTATCACAACTGCATTGAATTTATGACAGAAGATTCCTACAATCATATTAAATCACGAATCCACATTCATGTTGATATTACAATTTATTTTTCTCCTGATACAACAACTTGCTCACTGATCTGATTTCTTCACACTGCAAGAAGTCTGTCCTGTTCTTCTACACCATTTTTTTCCTGTTAGCTGTGTTTGATTTTTCGGATCGCTGTTTCCACCTGCTTCTATCTTGTGTCGTATCCGCTGTGACACCACACTGCACCACATCTTTCTTAACACAATTTTCCCATTTTTTCTTTGCCCGGCCTCGGCCATGTTTACCATTTAGTTCTATAACGCTCATTCTGTGAGCTAACTATTCCAAATGTCTTCTTCTTACATGCTCAAACCGTTCCAGTTTACTTTCTTGCAGGTTTTCTTCTACTACTGGTCTCACTTTTACGTTTCCCCGGAACAATTCATTCTTATTTTCATTTTTTCCTTCCAAGTCATTTCACACATCCACCGCAGTGTGTTCACAACATGCAACTTCCGTTTTTTTCTCTCTCTCTCTTTTTCGTCGTTCAACACTCCAATCTGTACAATATGATAGATCTCACTACTGTTTTATAAACTTTTCCTTTAAGGCGTATTGGTACCCTACTGTTACAAAATACTCCTGTCACTTCTCTCCGTTTTGAATAACCGCTGCAAATTCAGCTGTTTACATCTTCTAATCCTACATATTCCAGCAGTATTGATCTCAAGTACTTGTGTTTTCTCGTCATTACCACCTCTTCTTCGGCCAGTTGTATTCTTGTATTCTGGATTACATTCTCCCTTAAAGGGCAATGCAGATTTTCTGTCTAGGGTTTACTAATTCCAACCATTTTGCTCTATAATGTTTCTCTTCATGCACCTAAATTCTGTCGCTGTGCTACCTTGGTCTCACTCACTAGCACGATGTCATCTCGAAATAGCATATTCCAAGGTGATAGCTCTGGGATATCCTTTGTAAGTTCATCTACCACAATTGCAAAATGTATAGGCTAAGGTAAGATTACTGATGAAATCCCACTTTAACTGTGAACTCTTCTGTTATTCCGCAAGCGCTCTTCATTCCCGTCTTACATCCGTTATACGGTGTACATATCTTCAATTGTACAGACGTATATGTTCGGAACACACTCCTTCTTCAGTGTCCATCAAATAAAATTCAGTTGACATTTTATCATGCATTTTCTCTAGATCAATGAAACCAACATAAAAGTCTTTCTGGCATTATCTGTACTTTTCCATTAGCATCATAAGTGTGAATATTGCATCCGTTGTCGACCGTCCTGGCATGAAACTAAATTGGTTCTCTGCTATTTCGTTCTCTTCCTTCAATCTTGCCTCTATCACTCTCCCCCAGAGCATCATTGCTTGACTCATTTCATTCCTCTGTAGCTATTGCATTCTTGCACATCTTTGTTTAAAAGAGAAACTACATATTTCCTTTTTTTTTTTTTGGCATATTTTCTGTTTACAATATCCTATTAAAAATGTCGAGTAAACCATTGCACTCCTTTACCAAAACTTTTTGATTCTTTGATAGAGATATTATCCGGTTCCGGAGCTTTAGCACTTTTCATAATTTTTCATGGTCGTTTCTACCTCTACCAGGGTCACAGGCCGAACCAGTCCTTGATTCGTGGATAAATTTTCGCAAGTTTTCCTCGGGATTTCTTCACTGAAAAGTTTCTGGAAATACTCGTTCTACCTCTTCTTTATCTTCTCCTCACTTGTCAGAGCCAAGTTATTTTCGTTTTTGATGCAGCGCACATACGAAACATCTTTCTTTTGCCTCTCTCTTACCTTCGAAAGCATGCACATTTTCTTTTCTCCCTATTTTGTTTCCAGGTTGTTGTATAACTCATTATAAGCCTTGTCTTTTGCTATACTATCTTCTTCGCGTTCTTCTTCACTTCCGTGTAATCCATCATATCAAGTTGATTACAAGTGTTCTGCCAGTTTTTGTATTGTTCCTTCTTCTCCTCCACAACTGCTTGAACTTCCTTATTCCATGACGGTGGAATAGAAAATAGTCCAGGCAGCTGTGAACGAGAAGAAGGAATGGAAGTCTGTCTATAAGAAGTGTGTGCCGGAGCAAAATTAATTGAAGTGCTCAGATAAACAACTGTGTTACTCAGTTCTCGTATATGCATTGTATAGAAAATCATAATTGTCAATCTATCCAGTTATTTCATATCCATAATCTCCATTTTCCCACACATAGAAATACAAAGAAAATTGACACCAACCAACCGCTCAACTATATTTAGGGCCGGCTCTATGATGTAGTCACAAAATCACGTGCCTTCCCAATTAACACAATAAAATTAATTAATAAGAAAGTTAATTATAGAAATGTATTTCTTCATGCTAATCATTAACGACCAAATAATTTACCTAAGATAAATATTTTAATCTGTAACTATCATTAATTTCAATGATATATTTGGAAGCACAGCATAAGGCGCAATGTTTGATGTTACTCTGTATTTTCGTGTTCTGGCTTTGCTCTTTCTCGTGTTCCCCTGCTTCACAGAACAACCTTCTAAACACTAATCCTTACCTTCAATAGAATCACTTTTTCAACGTGACTAAAAATCATAAAACGCTTTTTTTTTTTTTTTTTTTTACCTGGATGGTGGGTAGAAATCTGGTTTCGCCGCTATTGCCGATGTGACTTCATTAGATCTTGCTATATTTATATATACAACGTTGTATAATATACATAATTGTTGTCAGATGTAGACTGCATAATAATTCATGTATTCAGGCTTGTGTAGTATAGATGACAACACTGTTAAAAATTATGTACTAAATGATTACTTGAGGAAATGAATCCAAATGAAGATAAATAGTCTATTCGGCGACCAAGGAGGCCGTAACCGATTACAGCTATGGTTTATTTTAATGGATCATTTATTTAATACAAGTGACGTAGTACTATTCTCTCATACCACGGGAACATAATCATCTTGAAGAAAAGTAGAAAATTAACATAATTAGTCAAAGAAGGGGCTGGTATTGAAACAAATGCATTAGACTTGGGTTTTAAATAAGCTATTTTTTTCTTAACTTCCCACTCGGAGACATATAGATATATTTGTAATTTTTCTTTGCTTTTTCCAAACCAGTGCTTAAAGTGACTGCGTACATAAAATAAACACTTAAAATTGTCTCCAACTTCGAATAGTGCTATATTAACCCCTTCACATATGACTTTTTTCGGATTTTTTTTTTTGCAATGCTGTAAACATCTATGCCTATTCTGGCGCTTACTTAAACTAACAGATATTCACAAAGCACAGGAAAGCTGTAAGCTTCTCTCTTCTATTGACAGCAAGCGGAATACAGCCGCTCAAACATCGAAACGCGTGACACGCGTCAAAATACGGAAGTGAAAAGTGAAAAGCAACGCGTCCAGCGCCTCAAAATATGGCAAGGGGTTAATAGGATCATACTATATTATGTTCTTTGCGTATTGCGCGATTATAATTTAAGCACGGCATGAATACAGTTGCAAACTGATTCAGATATTGAAAATTGGGGATCACATTTTAAAATCACATTATATATATACACACTGCGCTCTATTGCAGACTTGGGTAAAGCGCTTCTCTTCTGTAACACCCGTGGTTGCAAGTATCTGTAGATCCATTCAAAATTGGTACACTCTTGTCATTTTATCTGCAATATATTAGAAAACCGCATACGATTAGAAAACCGAAAACTACTGTGATGCACATATTATGAGAGAAACCTTTTGTAATTATAAACACACCGTTTTTAACGAGTAATGAACGTCTCTGTCGGGTTGAATATTAAAGCATAGCCTCTTTGTGGCCTGTGTTGGGCATTTATGTAACATAACACACGCGTTACTCAAGGTGAGAAGTGGCGTAGGAGACCCGGCTTCGATTCTCGTTGGGAGCTCATGTGGTTCGGATTCCACGTTAATCAATAGATCCACGTCTCATATCGTCTCTTTGTTTACAAAGTGTCGTATCTCAGTTTTTCTCATTTTTCAGGATAGCGATTTGAAATTTTGCACCTATTTCACTCTAATGTTACTCTCGTGTTTACCAACAAATATTTACCAGTTTTTGACACAGTGTTGCCAAAAGAACATTCGTTAAAACCACGTGTTCAAATTATATAGTATTGTAATATTAAGCTATAAAAATATGTTATTTGAAATACGTCACTTTGCAAAAAACGGGGGAGGGGGTTATTTTAAGAATCAGTTACATCACTGTACATAGTTCTTGGTATATAAGAATAATGCCAAATTCAAGCTGAAAAACTGTAAAATTGTCAATTTGTGTACATCTAAGTTGCTGTATTCATCTTTGATATAAGAAAGTAATAATAGTAAACAAACGATCAAACCAAAGTCTTATTTCTGTCATTAATTAATTAAACATGTTTATGAAGTTAATAGTAAAAAAAAAAAAAAAAAACTAATAAGGCTTATGACCTTTCACGAAAAAAAAAACGGAAAGAATGTGGTATGAAATTAATACTACAAAATAACACTACAAAGTGAATATGAACTTGTATGAAAGGAAAATAAAATTCAAGTCAGTTTCTAAATAATGAAATTAAAATGTTACTAGAGTATAATAGTATTATTCTAAGTAAACATGAGTATAACTGAAAAGAGTACAGTTAATAGCACCTCCATTACCGAACCATGTCCATAAAGTAATTGAGAAAAAAAAAACAGTCCTGAACTTAACAAAACTACAAAAAGAAAAAAAAGCTTTTTTGTTTGTTTCTTTGAAACCCTCTTAATTGACGAGGTGCAAGTAAAATTGCAGGGGCTCAGACATTCGTATGACAGAGGTAGGTCCGTTGCACAGAGATATGTTTGTGTATTTGTCTTGGGCGACTTTCAGCTTTCAGAAGTTAAAGTTTCCGACGTTAAAAACTTTAACGTTCTTCTTGAAGCGCTTAAGTTAAAGTTCCTTGTAGTCTAATTGTAGATGACTAGTTGTCTGTGGTGACGTAACTAAGGGGGAGAAGCAAAGGGGGCTTGTTCCACGGTCGCTAGATTGGGGGGCGCAAAACTGGGCAAATATTTATTTTCACTATAAGGCAAGGGAAGAGTTTTAGCAAACTAAAGATCATAAAAAAAGTACCTCAGAAACTTAACAGGACAACGACGACTCACCAACCTTAGGATCATATCCACAGAGCATAAGTTAGCTTCAAAGCTATCTTTTGAGGATATTGTAAGAACCTTTGCAGCCAAAAGAGCCGGTAAAGTTAAATTTTTGTTTCAGCTTTTTGTGTTTTCATTTAAGGTACATCGATTTAAGAGATTTGCAAAATGTCCGAGTGTAATACTTGAGACAACAGCTTGACTGTTTGTCATAATTAAGTATTCTGTTCTAAAGCAACAGACTGCTATTTTTTTCTACATATATCGTCCCTCTCTAGACAAAGAGTCGCATCTCATTTATTTCAACTTTTCCAGGAGACAAATTTAAAGATTTTATCACAATTTATTCTATCGTGTTCTATCGTATTATTCTAACATTAATTTTATAATCCTTTTCCTATGAAATTGACCACAAATATACATTTCCCGATTATACACATAGTATCAGTATTAAAAGTACCCTGCAAAATCATTATCAAATTATATTCTTACAAGAAGACAGTTATAGATATGCGACAAAAATTTGGACATGAGTGTACATCCCGATATAATTCCAGAAACATTGTGGTTTGCAGTTACTATAATAAGACTCTAAGAATGTCAAGCATGTTACGCTTAGATCATTTGGCAATCAATACTAGTTAGTTTGGTGTTTTATCTTGTACTAAAAATTAAATTATATGCTACAATTTTGAAATCAAGCTTTACCACTTAAAAAAAAATGGAATAGGAGAGTTATTGTGTGATGCCAATATCATATGCAGTTGAGGAGCGCTTTGGTTTGGTTGCTCAGGAAAGGTGGGGGCTAAGGCAAGCTCTTGGCCTGGGCGATAACTAGTCTAGTTGTGTTGTTGGCTGTCGATGAACTCTTAAAAAGCTTACTTCTTTTGCGATACTACTCTTTGATTCTAGAACTTGTAGAGTTCTTTGGAGAACTGCTTGAAGCTGGGGAAGTCACTATGCTGTAGTTCCACTACCTCAAAAGGCTGCTTTCTACGAGCCAGCTTGATCACAGGGACCAGTTGTGAAAGCACATAAATATTTCTGCTTGCTTAAACAACATATTAAAACAAATTACACATTAAGGTGAAAACACACACAAATAGAAAGTCTTTTGAGATACGACCCTGCGTGAACGTGTGAACAATAGAAACTTACCTTAATTTTTCTTGCAAACTCTCGTATGTTCAGTTACGGCAGTTCGAGAGAAATCTAATTCTCTACAATTGAGATACGACGAATATCAAACTGCTTATTCCGCAGTTATATTTAGGAATGTAGATACAACTATTAAAGAGAATTATAGAGATCCTAAAGAGAAATTCGGAGCTGGTCTTAACACAAATTCGATTTTTTTAAATATTTTTTTTTTAGATACGACACTTTGCAAACAAAGGGACGATACAGCCTCGCTGCAGATCGGGACGTTAAATTGAAAATCATCTCAAATCAAATCAAGGTGAGGAGTGTATGTTTTAATACTTTTCTTACAATAACAAGTACATACACCCTCTTCATAGATACAATTTGAACGCATTGTATATGTAGCATTACACCAAAATGTAAGATTTACAAAACTTACACATGTTAAAGAATTATCAAACTATTTACTTATGTTAATATAATAAATAGTACTTTTGATAAAGTGTATAGTTTCAAATATCTGAGATCAATGTTAAAAGACGAAAATCATATTTATGAAGAAACTAAATGTCAATTAAAAGTAGGAAATTCGTGTAATTATTCAGTTCAAAATCTCTTGTCGTCGCGAATTATGTCTAGGAATTTGAAGCTTAAATATTATATATATAGAACGATAATCATGCCTGTTGTTCTGTATGGTTGCGAAACATGGTCGCTTACTGTGAGGGAAGAACATAGACTGAAATTATTTGAGAACAAGATCCTGAGACGAATATTTGGAGCCAAGAGAAGCAGGAATGGGGAATGGCGGAAACTTCATAACGAGGAACTACATAATTTATACTGTTTGCCAGATATTGTTAGGGTTTTCAAGTCTAGGAGGCTTAGGTGGGCAGGTCATGCATCTAGGATGGAAGAAAGTAGAAAAGCTTTCAAAGACTTGACTGGAAGACTAATCGGAAAACAACCATTAGGAAGACCTAGGCGCAGATGGGAGGACAATATTAAGATGGATCTCGAAGAAATAGGAATACAAAATAGAAACTGGATCCAGTTGGCTAAGGATAGAAGTCAGTGGAGAGCTTTTGTGAACGTGGCATTGAATTTTCGGGTTCCATAGGCCATAGAGTTAGTTAGTTAATATATTGAAGTTGAGTAAATTTCTGTTACCCTCTTATACTTCATCTATTTCAACCCGAAGCAATGCAGAAAACAAACGCACCGTTTTTATTCGCATTACACCAAAATAAAATTAATTTAATGGAAGTTATTGTGTAGAAATATTTCATAACCGCATTGCGTGTATACGCATACTTTCAGTTTGGTTTGCATTCTACTCCATTTAATAATTATCTTCCACTCTGAATTCAACCACAAGTTTATATATATATATATATATATATATATATATATATATATATATATATATATATATATATATATATATATATATATATATATATATATATATATATATATATTAGGCATTCATTTATTGTCGTTCAATACACCACCAAACTTTTTTTTAATATGTAAGCTAGCTGAATCTGCGCTCTCTACACAGCGCATTATCCACTGATGAGCACGAATCTCGTTGTCATTCCTCACAACATCTGTACATATGCCATTACATACAAAAATAAGATACAACGATCAAAATTGGCAAGGGGTACGATAAAGGGGAGATTTTTTTCAAATTATTTTTTTTCAATATCTCGCAACGTTTGGAAGATTTGTGTCTACTTCCGGTTGGAATTCATAATTCATGTATGATTAGTTTTTTCTTTCTTCTTGTATGCAGTATGTAATTAGCAAATACATTACATGCACAATTAATTATAATGTCAGTGATACATTCAGTGCGGTATTCATTGGGCAAAACACTCGAAGCAATAAAGATTGATCTTAGATTGGAGAAATGATTATCCTTCGTTTTTAGTTATCCATGAAACAAACACCTGAGTGATATACAACCCACATATACAAGTATGTGGTGTTGAAGTATATAACTCATAGGATATGAAACTACGCTTTTTTTCAATTTCAAAACTTGCAGTGTACCCCTAAAATGTAATAAAGAAATAACGTCCATATTTTTTTTATATATTCAATTAGAACTGGACAATGTACACAAAATTTAATCAACCAGTGAAAACAACACATTTTTAGCGCTTGTGGTTTTCAAGGTCTCATTGCCGAAAGGATTGGAGACAAACATATAAACTTTTGTTTTTAGACAGATATATAAACCTAACATTTTAATATTTGGAATTTTATGGGTAAGTAAATATTTTCAAAATATTTCCGTAATAAAAAAAATAGGAACGTTTAGCCATTTATGAATTTTGTTTTAAATTATTAAGGTTACTAAGTCACGTGTTATCAGGCTTGGAGTTCAGAAGCTAAACCTGATCTCGGTGTCTCTTCACACAGAATTTTGGCTTGCCCTTTTCTAATAATAATAATAATAATAATAATAATAATAATAATAATAATAATAATAATAATAATAATAATAATAATAATAATAATAATAATAATAATAATTTTGATATACCTAATATGTTTAAATAGACATCATAACACAGATAATAATATTATTTCTTTCTGGCTTATTTGAGTGGAAACGACACAGGACAATTTTACAGTTGAAGTTCTCTTATTGTGTTAGTTATATTATTCTCGGAAACTATTGATTTGCATTCCAAAAAAAAAATCAATGTTTATGTTTGTTGCATAGGTGTTACTTTTGCAATATAAGGTAGAATGTACACTTACATATTCGAAAAGAATAATAATAATAATAATAATATCGTAGGCCATTTATGTCATAGAGAGCAGCAAAGTACTTCTATGGTGTCGGACAATAATTTTCTTGTGCACAAGAGAAAAGACTTATTTCTGTATTTCTGAATCATTATCGATTTTAGCAGCCATACACACTTTTTAGTAATTCATAGAAGGTGGGAGGCCCAATGAAAAAAAAAAGAGTTGTCACATGAAGAACAAAGGGATGGAGAAGAAAGTCCTAAGTAATTGCACACCATCTAATGTTGAAATCCTTTGGGATACGCTCCCTTCTATGTCGACTAATGTAGCCCAGTGTCTCGCTGTATGGAACTTGTCGTCAAGTCGTTATTTATGTGCGAGGGGATAAAATCACGAAACTTATTTTCCTCTATTCTCAGGGAGGCCCTCTCCTTCCTGTCTTGTAACGATACCAACTAGCAACCCCTTTTGTAAGGACTTGCAAATGAATGCTTCTGGCGAGAATGATGATGAGGTTTACGTTGCCTAAAGAGCAACATATTAAATAGAGAACAACTAAACGTTTTGCAACTAATAATAGTAATAATAATCAATATGGCGTTAGGAGCCATCAACTTTTTTTATTACTGAAGGAAACGTAAAAAGCTATATTTGACTCAAATAAATGGGTGTATGTCATTCCAATCCGCGATATGTTCTGATAAAGAGATGCTGCTAATGGTAATGATAAAAGTAGGGTCACTGTGGCTCAGTGATACAGCACCTACATCTGGTGCGTAGGGTCCCTGGTTCGATCTCCGACGAAGTAAGCTTGTGGTAGACAACATCGTGTCCGTGGGTTCTCTCGGGGTAGTCCTATTCCCTCCCACTTTCTCATTCCACCAACTTTTCCATCATCATTTGCTTTCCTTAATTGACGTCTCCCTTAGCCTAAATGACATAATCATGGAACGTTACACTGAAATATTTCATTTCATTAAGTTCTCATGCAATGAGTAAAGTACCCACGCTTCGAAAGAGATTATATCATTTTCATATATGTAATAAAAAAAGAAAATATGATGCAACGTACAAGTAGAACAATGAAGAGATATATCGGGTGTTCTAAAAATGGCGTCCACGGACTAGAGAGCACTATTCTACAAGATAAAATAAAACAAAATATTTAAATTGTATACCTTTCGGGTCCTCGTCTATGGACACAAATTGTACTATGTGGCAACGTCTCAGATAAAGAACCATAACGTAGGTCTACCAATCAATCAAATAGTTGCATCGATTCTTTTTTCAGAAAGCAGTTGACACGTCGGCAAGTCGACACGTGATGACACTAGCACCATCTAGTAGCGCAACAATCAATGTAACTGTTTGATGGATTCCTAAAGCAATGCTAATAGTTCCAAGTTAATCTGCGACGCTGGCACATAGTGAAATTTTTGATTCCCTTTAGCGGCTGAAGGAGGCCCCGGTTATATAATATTTTCGTTTCGACCTGAAGAATAGTATTCTGTTGTGCGTGGACGCCGTTTTTAGAACACCTGAATATATACCTGCATTAAAAAATAAAGCATTCTGTGTCAGAGATTTTTAAAATATACGTTTTGTCCTTCCTTTGATTATCTTTTAAAACTATTTATCATAAGAAGAGTATCGACGAAACTCGTCAGATCTTGACCAAAACTTGTATGATAGCAGATGTTGACAAGCTTAGCATGTGTTTGACATATTATGGTGTGTAGACCTTTCATTCTTGTGTGATGGGCCCTCTAATTTGGGTTTTTGACTTATCTATATCACCATCATCATCAACAACTGATGTTTACACAACAAAAATGTATTGGAATGTTGTTAAACTGTTATCCTTCAGCCACTAGAAATGTATCATGTGAGACAGTTGGTTAACTTCATTATGAATGCAATGTTTGTTGATTGATTTTTAGTTTATCATTCCTTTCAGCACGTACGCTAACCGCTCTGCCACGAGGGAGCTTTGTAAATGCAGTGTGAACTTATAACAAAAATTGTGTAATAATCAATGTTGTTTTCCTAATGAGAAAATTACTAGTACTTCAGTATTAAGAAGGCTTACCATGGTTGTAAGATATATAAATAGAAATGGAGTGGGTCAACATTTGTGAGTGGGTCAGTGGGTTGTGGGTCAACAGGACGTGACCCACTGCGATCCACTACTCACCGTGACATACCCTGCTCCAATGAATCACTATGACCCGCTGTAATCCACCGACTCACTACGACCCGCCAACTCACTCTGCTCAGTGTATTGTAGACAGTATCTTCTGAACACTGGTGAATTTATCTACGCTTTACTTTCAAGATCTGATTTTTTTTCTACCTTTTTCATTTGTTCCTATTTACTTACCTGAGATGAGCATATCTAAGTGAGAAAAGAACTTCAGGCACTTTTGGAAATTGATATTTGTAATTGTAATAATAGCAATAGGATTGACTGCTTGACTTTCGACACACAACCGAATTTTACACTGTTTTTTGCTTTCTTTTTTCTTTATGTTATTCTACTTTACTTTGATTTGAGATTTTCAAATTCCATCCTATTTTCCACTGAAAAGTATCTGTAATTCAAAAAGCAAATAATTATATATGGCAATTAAATTTAAATTCATCGTAATATGGCCATGATAAACTTTTTACCGTTTTTACAGCCTATTGTAAAGGTCAGATCCACCGGTATTGTAACAGAGCGGTGCTTAAGCGATTGACCGTAGAAACTCAAACTCTGTTTATTGATAATTTTGACAACCTTGTTTTATTACACGTGTAAACTCTTTAGTCAGCGGAAAGGAAGGCGTGCAGCATGGATCAGAGTTAATGACGATGGGATTTGGTGGGTAATGGGTCAGAATGGCTCACGGTGGGTGGTGAGTTAATGGGCCAGTGAGTCATAGGTCAAGTTTTCATTGACCAACGCTACCTCTGGTCTAGTGGGCTGAATAAGTACAAGCTATTTTCTGGTGGTGAGTTCCATCAATGAGAAAAACACAAGTTTCGAGAGTAGTTTATGACGTGTTTCCTTTGTTGCATTTATAAATATTTCATCAATTTTGGTTATGAAAATGTTTGCAAATGTAGTTTCAAAAAGGAAACAAAAATAACAATTAAATATCTGTCTGTCAAATAAAAAAAAAGTAAAATAAAAGGATGAGATGCATGTCTGATTTCTCGCTGTTCTGAAATGATCAATTTATGATTGACAGGCAGTCACATATTGCGAGTCTGATACTGGCAGCTTCTGACAGATTTTTGTGGCATGCACTGATAGATAGTAAGAATTCCTACCATTTGTTATTTCATCCATTAATTTAAAACTTAGAATGGAAGCTCAAAATGTGGCATTTATAAATGAAGTGCATGATCCAGTTATATCCCACAATCAACTATAAGTATGTCTCGCAATAGGTTTATTTTTAACAGATACATGACGATAAACAACACAGCTAAGTAAAGAGTAAATGTCAACTGTAAAATATATACCTAGGTATTGTTCAATAATTTGTCACGGTTGCACGGTAGCTCTTTTTTTTAGTTTAGTTTGAAGGGTGTAAACTTTCCTATTTCGGAAAGGAAGTTGTCCTTCACTGGTTTTAGCAAATGTTTTTTTTTATGAGTACACACTGCAACATTTATTTATTTATTGTTTAGTGAAAAAGTTTGCTAAGTTCAAATCTCAAATTTAATGTAAGGTAACTCGGAATCGAAGATATGTATTATTTCATACTAACTGAAATGTCCGTTAGTGGCCCGGAGAAGATAAAGTTTATGGAAAACACAAGACGAGTCAAATGATGTACCCGATATCTTATTATGTTTAACCCGTAAGTACTCGCACCCCTTTTTTGTGACATCAGTACTCACACGAGGGTCCAGTAGATCTTCAAATTGATATTATTATTTTTTTTTACAATAAAAACATATTTTTGTAATAATTAATATAATGTAGCATAACTCTAGACATGTTTCTAAAAATATTTGCTGCAATTAGATTTCTTGAACATGCTTTGAGACTTTTCTTTTATTTTTTTTCACCACGGATTCTGGCTAGCAACACAAAAGTTATCTGTTTGGGGGTCTGTGAATACCCCGCGCGAGTACTTAATGGTTAGAGATCAATGATTCTTTAAAAAAAATCAAGGAAGGAAACTATTAGTATCTCACATTTTAATTTATTAACACCTTAATTTTCTCGTAGGCAGTCTTACGTCACGCTATCGAAAGTAGACTCACATGACTTAAGAACAGAAGATCAAGGAAAAATGATTAATTAAGTGGCCCTAGAATGATAATTAATTAGTTATGATTAACAAAAAAAAAAATGTTCTGTTGCTAAACGAGGGTATAACTGCTGTACAAAAACGGACGTATATCACATCTATAATTCGAACTCTTAAAACTTAATTACGCTATTGGAATTTTGTACTACATTTTGCCTTAAACTAATTTCAATTAAAATTATTAATATTATGTTTACTCCTTTGTACTAAAGAGAACTGAAAGCTTTAGGAAATGGAAGATTTTAACATTACATTTCCGAAAACAGCAGAAATGAGTGAAAAAAAATGTTACTGCAATTTTCTAAATTGTCCAAGCAATAACAGGAAAGTCTGGTAAAAGTAAACATTGGATGTAGCAGAGAAAGAAAGACTGTTAAGAAAAACAAAATGAGTTGCAAACAAGGAGAAAGCAAAGCGTCACAGTACGGGGCAAAAAAGAAGATGGAACAATAACCTTAAAAAAAATAGGGGAAGAAACAAGACATCTTTGCATGGAAATTTTCGCTACGATAACTTGAAGCTATTTTTAAGATGCGTCGTGAGCGGGAGAAGAAAAGCCGGAAGCAGTAAATAGCGTCACCTAAGGTTACAACTGAACACTTCTCATGCACTTAGAAAAGAAAATCTCTTATTTTCCAGTAGTATTAATAGTTCTCAAATCCATTAGAGATTGGTTTCAAAATATCTCTTATTTCGCTTTTATTTACTTTTTTTTACTTATCTGTCGATTTTTCCTCATCAACAATTTCATTTTTAAACGTAAATGCATCTTCTGTGTAGTTATATACTATATACACTACCCAGCCGAAAAATTATATCCACTTACCTAATAACTGATATGCGAACCTCTGACACACAAGGTGACAGCAAAGCAGTCTGCCATGGAATCAGTGAGGCCTTGGTAGGTGGATAGATACATTGCACACCGGCACACACAAGTGAGTTAACTTCTGTAACTCAGCAGGCGGGGCTGGTGAACTCACTTCTGACTTTCAATATCACAAACGTGTCCGATTGGATTTAAATTGGGTGAGTTTGGAGGCTCTTGCAGCAATAAAAATTCACCACTAGGTTTCTCGAACTACTGGAAACGAATAACAAAAAACGTTGGCTTTATTATAAGGAATGTTGTCCTGATAAAATACGGGATTCCTAATGGAAACATAACTGACACGAAGGGGTGTAAATGATAAGGAATGGTCTGCCAAGAGCTAGGAGCCGTCATGGTGCTCTTCACACGCACTACTGGGCCAATGGATGATCATGTGAAGATTTACCAAATCTTACTGTCCTGTCAACATCCTACTGTGCACTCTCGATAAACTGTTCCCCTAGAAGATGATAATTCTGACCTGGCCTTTCATGTGGTGAAGTTTGTATCCTGAATCATCGGAACATCCAACGTTTTACTGTTATACCGACGCTGCATCCGATAACCGTGTGTCCAATGACGATCACTTAGTCATTCCAGTTGCAATCAATGATGTCGTGCGGTCAACATTGTCACACTTGTGGGACCTTGGATGTGGAGGCTCATATCTAACAGTGTACGTTGAATTTTGTACTCAGACACATTTGTTTTTTACCCACTTTTAAAATCTGCTGTTAACTGCGCCACAGTTTGCACTCTATCTTGTTTTATAAACACTTATAGTCAACAACGTCCAGTATTTTTTACAATCTGTGGTCGCCTCGCGCATTATCGTTTGGTGCTGGGTTCATCGTCCTTTCAACATATTTGGAAGGCACTCCGCCAGCTAGCGAACACTCGACGAGTTGAGCTGATTCCGAGATGCTAGTTTCCAACCATTTGGCCATTACAATTTGCTCCGTATCAAAACTCTGAGATATGGTAGACTTTCCCTATTCTACGTGCAACCATTAGACTAACTAATTTCGTGAGATACCTGCCACCGTTTGGTGAATGGCTCTACTGTTATCCATGCACCTTACGTCAGCCCAACGACTTTGTTCAAAAATAGCTGGTTGTAAAAAAAAAATGTAGCTTGTGAGTGTGCCTTTAAAACATAAGTAGTAAACCGTTTCATATCTTCTTATACCTCAAGTTAAAGTTCAATAGCGGGTTTGTTATATCTTGAAATTGTGTACTAAATAGCGAAAAATCGAATAAGATCAAATCCTAACTTTCACAATCCCATTAATTTAAGAACCAAATGCCTGCAGTAATATTTCAAATGCGTACTAACAAGTAAAGGGACCAAATGGATGAATCGAGTTGAGGGATGAGACATAGTGCATCTAATAGAGGGTGTAGAAACATGTGGTGCAAAGTTACAGCGGCTAAGCGTCATAAGAAACGGAGGGGAGGGGTAAAAGGTGATGGGAGAAGGGCTATGCTATGTTATTAAATACATCAAATACACTGTTGAATCGTAAAAATAGTGAACGATAGACAATGTAAACGGTGGTAGTTTCACATATTGGCAAAAGGAGAATGGGCAGAGTAGATCAAGAAAATTCGCGGCTATCTTGAAATCCGCCACTTCGAAATTTGTCATTTAAAAAAATGGAAAACTTCTATTATCACGAAAACACATGTACGTTAATCATATCTACAAGCCAAGAAAATTAACAGTGAAATTTGATATCCAAGGTGTATATTATCACATTCTTATTTATGACATTACTTCCAATTTGCTTCATATAATGCCAAAGAGAAGTGTTCTGATCTGGAAGAACAGATTCCACATTTTTTGTTTGTTTTTTGTGCTTTTGGTCGAAACAATGTAGAATTTATATAGCTACCTTTTGTTAAATGATATACTAAAATTGACCATACCACAATAAAATCTGATACTTTTTTTTCATCACTTGGTGTATTTTCTCTTCAACTTCCTTTGTCCACCTTCGTAAGCAATAGCAACTTGGGACGAGCGTAACAAGTGATATCTGGATGAAGAGTGGATTACTGCAGTCGAAGACAGCAACGAAATTGTAGCGGAAAATAAAATATTGGGTGAGGAGGCTTTCTCGAGTGTTTATCGTGTCGCGTTAAGTTTGATCGGTTTGTTTGAAATATTATGAAGCCTTCGATTATTGTGACAATGTCGGTTCATGAGTTCGGAACTTGTAATGATGATTCAGCATCGGAGGAATACAGCTGTTTGAAAGAATTAAGAAGTCAGTGTTGTCGGAGGACCGTTCATATCCAATGTTCTTCTAGCAGGATGGAACCGCTCCCCATTACGGACATGCGTGGAGATCCTGGATCAACAGTTCCGTGGGAGGTGAAAAGGGAGTCGGGAAGTGGCGGAGTGTCCACCATGTTCTCCAGATCTAGACTCTTACCTGTGGGTCTACTTTCAGTCCATAGTATACTCCATCAAGTTCCGGAATTTACCATATCTAGTGTAGCGGATTGAGGATGTGTGTCCAAGGACATTGCTGGCTGTGCATAAGGAGTGGAAGAGACGTGTAGAATACACTATTGTTGCACAGGGTGGTAATTTCAAGAATGTGTTGTGATGGGATCCAAAGGGATAAAAAAGGGAACAATTCATCAGTGGTTAGTGGTATGACAAAATGTATAGCAGCATTGCATTACTCATCAATATACAGTCTTAACACATATGCCGCATGACTACTTTTCCATTAAAAAGAAATACAAATTTAAAATGGCGGATATCAAGGTTTCGGCAGAGGTTCGTGATCTTCTGTGCCCATTCTTCTTTTGCCAATATAATATGTGAAAGTAGCACCGTTTACATTGTCTATCTTTCACTATTTTTACGATTCAACAGTTTATTTGATGTATTTCTATAACATAGTATAGCCCTTCTCCCACCAACTTTGACCTCATCCTCCTCCATTTTCTATGGCGCTCAGCCGCTATAGCTTTGCACATACACATATTTTCACATACTCTATCAGGCGCACTATGTCTCATTCCGCAACTCGATTCATCCATTTCAACCCTTTACTTGGAAGATCGCCAAGACCTACTAGTTTATAGAGACTGATTTGAAATAGAGACTGATATTTTCTCAACATGTGGCGCAGCTGTGCAGTAAGTTGTAGTGCAAACAAAAGAGGGGTATTTCGTGAGTAACTGAAACCAAGTGCATTGATCTTGACTGATTGTTACATGAGTGGGCGTAGTGAGTTTAACATGAAACAAAGAGCAAACATCAAGTTTTGTGCGCGTCTAAGTAAGACTGCTACATAACCTTATCAAATTTTTCAAGTGTATGGAAACACTTGTTTATCATGTGAGTGTGTATTCGACCGGCAGAGGCATTTCACGGAGAGACGAGAGAAAATTGAAGACAGCGAACTCCCGATTGCAACAAGGACAATGAAAACGAAAAAAAAAATCGCAGAGAAAGTCAGAACATTGATCATGAAAACTGAAATGCAACACTGCGGATCCTTACTGAGGAGCTCACGGAAATAGAAAAAACTGTGGCGCAAATAATAATCTACTGTTACATGATAAGAGCGATTGGGACAACGATTTTCTTACTGTATTAGGTTGCCTTCAGTGCATACCGATTCTATGTACGGCGATGTAACACTACGATCTCAACAAGAGGATGATCTGTGCCCATTCCGTGCCCCATTCCTTTACAAATGACCAACAAATGGGCAATGTTGATCAGTACAAAGAACTGATTGGTACCACCATTAAGGACCCTAGTTTTCTCCTGAACACCGCTACTAGGTACGAGCCATTAGCTTTTTAATATGACCCGTCAACGAGACGTCAGAGTGCAGAGTGGAAGTCTCCTAACTCCTTACAACCCCCCCCCCAAAAAAAATGTGCTATACAGAATTAAAAATCAAACTTTTGCTTGTTATTTTCTTACAACAGTAAGGACATTGTGCATAATAAATATGTGCGCAGAGGACAGACAGTTAATGCCTCATTTTACCTTGAGGTGCTAGAACGATTACTGCAATGTATTGCAAGTGTGAGGACCGAGTATCGGGGTAATCTTCAGTGGCATCAACTTCATGGCAATGGCACAAATCGCAAGGCAATGATTGTGCAAGCCTTTTTGTCCGAAGGGTATGTATGTGCTATCCTACCCTTCCTATTCGCCAGATCTGGGCCCGTGATATTATTTTCTACATTTTAAATCAAAGTTTGGACACAACGGTTCGTACTTTGATGATGCAACTGCTATCAAGAGTATTACAAGGGTTTTCAACAGGATTTCACAACAGGACTTCCAGCAATCCTTCTATGCACTGACGGTCAGGGAGCAACGATGTATGGATGGGGGAAAGTCGTATGTTGGTATAAAATCTGAGGTAAATACTTTCTATATTCACTCTCTTGTTTTCTACAGCTCCAATCTCGACTTGCCGCGCTGTTTATATTCTTGTTGTGATTGTTATTAAAAATATTTAACGAAGACGGTAAAAAATAAGAGAAAACACAACGATATATATCAAAATGTAATGCTACATTGCATCTAAAATAATAACAAAGTACAATAAAATAAATTTCAGAGAAGTTATTTAATATAAAAACATCATATACAAAATCAGCATTTTTAAAACATTATTTCAACAATGAAGGAGTTGAGCATGAGGATCCTGTTCATTCCTAAAGCTTTTTAATGAACACTTTGGTGATCAATTATTTATATCAATTACCGTAATAATTTCAGCAAAGCGAGATGATTACAAACCTTCTCCGACTCGGTGTTTGTCTTGTGTAAACTGTCAACAAAACAGAATCAACAGTTTCAGGGTGATGATTATAGTTCTGCACAGTTAACCATACTGTAACTATATTTCGGTTTTGAATTGAAACCAAGCCAATTTGTGGTTCTGTTGCATGATGGACCCTATATTTCACACGAATATCATAACAATAAGACATATATATCATGTGATGAAAAATGACGTCTCAAACTCGCATATTGAAATAGATTATACTTTATCACGGCTTCCTAAAGCTATATTATATATTGCGGTATACTACACTACTTCTGTATTCAATTAGATCTGCATTTGATCCTACGTCATTCGGAAACCTTAAATATATATATACACACAGGGTGTTAATGAACTAGAACGACAAACTGAAACAGGTGATTCCTCTCATCATAATAGGGGGAAAAAGTTCATATGGACCGGTGGTCAAAAGTGCATAGTTTCAGAGCTAGGACTGTCCGAAACCGTGGAAAAATGAACTTCGGGAGCAACTATCTCCAATTTTTTTTTTTTTTTTTAGATATTGAGCTGAGGCGTCATGTCATTGTCTTAGACTTGTAATCTGCTCTACAAAAAAAAAAAAATAAATAAATAAATAAATAAAAATAAAAATAATGATTATCAATCGTTCAGTGTCGGTGCAAGTGAGACCCCAGAGGAAGGAAGGGGGGTCCCGCATACTCCGTTAGGACAGGTAGGTCCGATTCATGACAGATAGAACAACGCTCCACCAGACAACAAAAAGTAGATGAAAGACCATCAATATTTTGAACGGAATCGAGGTGGCGAAGGATTTTTGGTGTGTTGTGTGTGGTTGCGTAACGACAGGTGGGTTGAATGTACTGGATAAAAGGAAATTAAGTAAAATCACTATATCTGCAGGTTCATGACCTACAGTCATAATATGTATGCTAAAGGAGACAAACATTAATAATACGTAATGATTTTGGAAGAATTGATCCAATGAAGGTTTGCGGGAAAGTGGGAGTATCCCCTGTAGATAAACGAAAATAAGAACAATAGATACAATATTGTTGATCACAAACTCACTTGGTCGTAGATCCAAAGTGTAACCCCTTGCCATATAGGTGTACGCTAACACTGAGTTACTTACCATATCCCTGTTTTCCTCTCCCAACAACAGCGAACAACATATTATTTACAACGTATAGGAGCTGATGACATATAAAAAGCAACAATATTGGTTATGCAACAAAAAAGAGGGTAACATCGTGTTAAGAAGGTAAGGTAGATGTCTGGACAAGAATTGGTAACATATCTTTTCAGGTTTGCTTGAACACATTAACATACCACAGTGTTGCCTTTTAGGCTAAAGGACGTGGATAATAAAATAAATATGAAAAGAGTTGAAGACATGACAATATGCTATACAATGGGAGATCACCGAGAAAATCCATGTGCACTTCTGGAAAGACGCTTTCTCATTACCATGATCAATGTGAAAGGTTTCTTAGCCATGTGGGTCATGTTGTACGTAGTTAGTAATATGAAATATGACCCATCTTACTGCCTTGCGGAACAGTGGTGAGTATCGTTGACGGATCACGAGGACACGGACATGCGTGGGAACAGTAGCACAAAATACACTGAAAGTAATCCAACTCCCTTTACCTCCCCCTCCCATTTTTGACATATGCACATATGAGATTATCACAGGGACAGTGTAAACAGATTACAAGTAAATTGAAAAGTCATTGCTTAGAGCTGCACACATTGGCCACAACGAATGAATATCACGCTCCGCCGTGTAATCAAGGGATCCCGGGTTAAATTCCTAGGGGTTACAAGAGGTTCAAAGCCAAAGATAGGTCATGTAGTGGTATAGGTACTGAGAAATTTCCTAAGACTATAAAACAACTAGTGCAGAAAGAAAAAAAAAACTACCTGTCCTAGGACTATGACTAAAACGGCCAAAAAAAAGTTACACTTTTTATTTCGAACATCAGAGATCATGGATCTGGCAGTCTATAACCGTATACATAGATGAAGTCATGCATAAGCTAACAATATGCTAACGTATGTCAACAATGTCCGGTGAGTGGGCTAACGATTACGCAGAAGGCATAAGGGATTCCCAGACATGCTTGGACGTAATGATTTGTCCAAAGTATGGGAAGTCGACCTAGAGGAGATATGGGGGACATTGTATCACCATGCTTGATTGTATAACAATAACACAATAAATAACAACAGCAATGGAATGAGGATATTTGTCTAAAACACCGTCCTCCGTCAGTGCAGGCATTGCAAAGGCGACGCACTGAGTCTCCAATTCGTTTTAACATGTGTGGTGCCTCCTTCATGTTATGGCTAGCGGTAACAGTTCTTCCAACTAGCTCTTCTTCAGACAGTACAAGTGTTTCATAGACTATTGCTTTCATATTTCCCCATATATTTTTTCTGAGGTCAAAATCAAGTTTCACGGTGAACGAACAGGCCTACCCACGAGACCACCTCGCTCTACCCATTTCTCCGGATACACACGATTCAGGTATTACCGCACGTCGTGTGAAAAATGGGACGAGCCTCCATCATGTTGAAACCAAATGCGTTGACGAAATAATTGTGAAATCTCTTTAAATAGTACTGGTAAAACGTTTGCCATAAAATTACTATAAAACTTTCCACTTAATGAAAATGGTGAAAGATATGGACCAGTGAAGTAATCTTTCAAAATACTCACTGTGAACGTATATTGGTCACTGATATTGATTATGGCGTGCGAAGTTTCCTCGTCCCATTTAAGATTATTCCGGCTATTCAACATTGTGCCTTTTTCAAAGCACTTTTCATCATTAAAGAGAATATGTGTTGGAAATACTGGATTGTGCTCACACACTCGATGAAACCACTCACAGAAGTTCACATGCGGACCGTAATCATTGTCTAACAGATGCTGTACTTATAGTAAATGATATGGAGTTAACTGCTGTTCTTGTAATATTTACCACACAGTGACATGAATTGTTCGTCACACTTGCGCAAGAGCTCTTGTACTACTGTTTCTAGTGCATATTCTTCCAAATTAGGAGTACTGAGGTCCGCAGTACACCGTTGTTGCGCATATCCGGTAGCACAAATCCAGGTCGGTTTAGCCACGCTAAGACATTCGCAAAAATGAAATGATGAGGTGTTTGTCTCGCGGGTTATCTTGCTTGATATAATCTGGCTGCCACTAGCCCACAACCACCAACTTTGATATACAAGAAAATTATATCCGCTAGTTCCTCAATTTGATAATTCAATATTTTGATCTTACCACTCAACAGCCCCGATATGGTAGATAATATGTTGAACACAAGTGACAGACAGGGTTACAAATGGAACGTAACACAAAACAACTTCCTGCTGACATCTAGTGAATACAAATTCAGTGCCACAAGATCTATCACTCTTGTACTTTACAGTACGATAGCAGGTCGTCATTTGGGGAGAGCAAGGGCTCCGATCCTGGGGGGCCGAGGGACCTGGCCTCCCCTGAGCTCATGTGGGCCCCCGTACTGTATTTATGAATATACAATATTTTGCATAATTTGAATGTAATTTGTCCTAAAATCCTCAAATATATACCTTCTGCATCTGAATGGGTCCCCCAAATTTATAGAGGAATCGACGCCCTTGGGGGAGAGGATGGGGCAACTGCACTCTCCTGAGTTTCCATGGGTTTCCTCACAGTTCTCCCATTGTCTATAATAATTTCAATCTCTCAACTCTTTTCATATTTCTTTAATTATTCTCTTCCTCTGGTGTAAGAGGCAACACTGTGAAACGCTAATTTGTTTCAAACAAATTTCAAAGAATAAGTTACCAATTTTTCTTGAGATATCTACTTTCTTAACACGATTTTTCTTTATTTTTGTTACATAACCAATATTGTTGCTTTTATTTTATATTATGTTATTTTATTTCTTTATGTATTTAACAATCACTAGATATAGATAAGAGGCCATCTTATGCTGGATACCCAACAACAACAACAACAACAACAACAATGGAAGGGATTTGGGAAAGTATCGGCCAGGGCCTGTTTAGTAGGTACCATCCCGGCATTTGCCTGGTAGGACTGAGGAATACCCTGGAAAACCCAAGTCAGAATGGTCGGTAGCAGGAATCGAACCCACTACCTCCGGAATGCGAAGCCAATGCGCTACCACTTGAGATACTTTGCTCGGTCTTGAGCTCAGTACTCAGTGTTAGCGTACACCTATAGGGCATGGGGTTCCACTTTAGATCTACGACCAAGTGAGTCTGTGATCAAGAACATTGTATATATTGTTTTTATTTTCATTTTTCTGCAGGGGATACTGCCATTTTCTAGGAAACCCTAATTGGATCAATTCTTCCAAAATTATTACGTATTATTAATGTCTATCTTCTTTAGCATGCAGATTATGACTGACGGTCATAGACCTGCAGATGTAATGATTTTATTTAATTTCGTTTTATCAGCTACATTCAGCCTCACCTGTTATGCAATCATGCACAACACACCAAAAATCCTTCTCCATCTTGATTCTTTTCAAAATATTGATGGTCTTCCAAATACTTTTTGTTACTTGGTGGTGCGTTGTTTTATCTGTCACGAATCGGACCAATTTGTCCTAAGGGAATATCTGGGAGCCCTCACTTCCTATGGGGGACTCCCTTGCGTCGCCACTGAACGGTTCAGAATAATGCATTTTTGGATAGAGCAGATTACAAGTCTAATACAACAACATGCCGCCTCAGATCAATAGCTGATAATTTTGGAGATATTCGCTACCCCCCAATTTCATTTTCCCAGTGGTTCGGACAATATTAGCTCTGAAACTGTGCACTTTTGACCACGGGTCCAAATGACCCCCCCCCCCTATTTAGATGTGAGGAATCACCTGTTTCAGTCTGTCGGTCTAGTTCATTAACACCCTGTATATATCCCAGGAAGGCACTAAAAATTTAAGCTTGGCACATGTTCAGAAAGTGTGATTGTAATCATCTCTGATTCAATGAGAGCTCTACAAAATATAAACGAAATACAATTTGATGACCTTTTAACTAGCTAAACCATTCAATACACATACACAAAGGAAATGGTGCTTCTTCACTTAGTGCTCAAATGCAGTGAGAACGCACACGTTAAACGTTAAGTTGTGCCTCATATAGCCTCGCTACTGAAAAAGCAAAAGTCTAACATACAACGAAGTCTAACGATATTCTTATAACATTATCGTTATCTTATTTAAAAAACAAGCCACTTGGCGTAACAATCCTTGTCGAGGTCCTGAGCCGCTCCAGAGCCATCTGTTAGCGAAAGGCTGAACGACATCCATCCTAGCGACGAACGCGTGCTAACTGGTGTATCAGGAGCTTGCTAGACTTAGTGGCCATCGCATCTTTTATTCAGCGGAATCATGCGGACGTGAGTCCAACGTTCTAACCATAAGACTACTATCTCCTCTCCCGCCGTTATCTTTTTAAAAAAAATACAAAAATATCACATATTTAGGGCTGCACATATTATTGCACTCGTGAGAAACTATTTTCCTTCCGGAACTAGAGTACTTCGCTACTAATAATACCACAATATAATCATAGTGAAGTATTCTTACTAGATCTGTACTGCAAAAAAAAAAAAAAAAACAGTTCGATGCAAAATTATATAGAACAAGGAAAATTTTTACATGCATTCGAATATTGATACACCCAACCTCCATTTGGGTTGGATACATTTTAACGTCCATTTCAGTAACGAGGCTACACAGGGAGAAGGCAAGGACCTACAGTTTAGCGCTTGATCCGAAGCACTTGATCTCCCACCAGGAATCGAACCTGGACCTCCCGTGCCCTGGTCTCCCGTGAATGTTGTTTCTGAAAAGTGACATCATCATTCAGGATGATAATGTGTCCATTCAGACAGTTGCAGAATGGTTTACGAAACATTGGTATGAATTTAGACATCTCCTCTGGCCTGCCCAGTCCCCTGTTCTAAATATAACTAAACTTATGTGATCTGTTTTAAAGACGAGAATCCAATGCAGATTTATGTTTCCAACTTCCACCCGCTCTCTCCTAAGTGACTGATGCGCTGGACATAAAATGGTGTAGTGTTTCACTTACAAACCTTTCTGACTCCATTGGACATCTCATCAGAGCTGCTCTAAAGTCGAAAGGTAGTAAGTATGATCGATATAACGTTAGTGAATGTTTTATACGCTTACGGATTTTTTTTTAGGTGAATTACTGATCCTGAACATACAAAACTAACATAAAAATGAAAGTGGGCTGTGATGAAAAATTTAGCTGCTTCGTAGAAAAAAAAAGGGGGGGGGGACGTGAATATAATTTGCATTTAAATTTAATCTTTAATCTCGTTCACAAACAAAATTTTAGTGTTGATCGACGTGCCTTGTGGGAACGATGGAGAAGGCAAGCTTAATTAATCGGTTCTGTTTCGACTGTAAATTTAGGCAACCTCTGTGGCTAAACTCTACTTCACGATCTATGTCATCGACAACACTGTGTGTGCTGGAAACACATACATTTCTAGTCGTGACATATTCATGAGGGCTGGGATTAGGGAATCCCCCTGGTTTCTTTACAGGTTTCCCAGAGCTGGACAACTGCCAAGCGGGCCGCGACAAACGGGCGTCCTCCTTCCGCTCCCGAACCATTTCCATTTCTCCTCAGTTCTTTTGCTCATCGGGCTTTTTCTTGATTTGAAAGTAATGCAAGTTCACTGGACCCCACTGCGCAAGACGAAAGACGAAGTTTCGCGAGGTCGAAGATATATGGTAACTTGTTGCCTACTCGTGTCTGGAAAATGTTAGCAACATTTCAGATGGATTTTTGGTCTTCTTGGTAACTAATAGCTTCCAACTTTAACTTGAATTGCTGTCTGCAAGACAAATAAACATTTTTTTCTTTTTTCTTTTCTTTTTTCTTTTTTTTGTGAGAGGAAAGGTTGATGACATGACAAAAAAATCCCAATTGCACGTTCAACCTCAGTTCTTTGTCATCGATGGCTTTAAGAACAGCGTGTTGAGGTGTGGAAGACAGCACCTGGGCAGTCACCCAAAACATCAACTCATCGATTTCCAACTTTTATATACATTACACTGGTGTTTCTCGGATTGATAAAATGCCAAGTTCATAGTGTGCAACGCATAATATTATTGATCAACAAGTAATCCATTAAAACGCTATACTTCAGGTTAAAATACTTAGCTTTATTATATGCCCGTAAAGTTGATCAATAATAATCATTAGTTACATATATGAATGTATACAGGGTGTTTCAAAACAACACCGACAACATTTGGGAGGTGATTCCTGACACCAAGATAAGACACAAACTATAGACCAACTTAGGTGCACAAATGCTTCCTTTCGGAGTTATAGGCTGCCGTATCCACGAAAAATTGAAATTTAAATGTTCATAGCTCCAAAACTATGGAACCTACCGTAGTCGGGTCAAGACTTCACTTAGGAACAAGTATGGACCCTATCCAAAAATGCATGATTCAGAATTTTAGGAAACTCACGCAACAACTTTTATAGATGGAGTTTGGCTACGGTCATATAATTTGAAGTACTCACAAAAATACCTATATAAAAATGGTTGCGAAAGTACCGTAGGATTCTGAAACATAGATATTTGGATAGGGCACACACTAATTCCTAAGTGAGGTCTTGACCCGATTACGGTAGGTCCCATAGTTTTGGAGCTATAGATATTTATAGTTCAATTTTTTTCATGTTTTCGGCAGCCTATAACTCCGAAACGAAGCATTTGCAGCCAGGTTGGCCTATTCCCTTTTTCTTCTCTTGGTGTCAGGAATGACCTCCCAAATATTGTCGGTGATGTTTTGAAACACTCTGTATATACAGGGTGGTGTCGAGCCGACTGATACATTTTAAAGTTGAATATTAAGCAGGCGCGATAGCTTGGAGTGTTCTATACACTTTCGGTGGGGAATGGAAAGTGTATAGAACACCATTTCGTAAGAACACTGCAACAGTTACAATGAACTTTTAGCGTATTGTCAGGTAACAATGAAATGTTTAAACAACCACTAAACTTTAATGATTGGCTTCGTTTCGTAATAAGTTTGAACACAGAAAACATTTCTGAAGATACTCTCCCTCTTCTTGAGGAAATCTAAATTATGTTATATTACCTCCTTTTGTTTTTCTGTAGTGATTGCTACAGCCGCACACTGCACAGTTAGGCATTCTCGATATTACTTAACCGATCACAAAATAATTTTCAATTCTCACTTTCAGCCGCGCTTTTTCCCGTTGTCCCTTGCCACTCAGATGACGTCACAGCCATGACGGTACTCCAGACCAAATGTGCATGCAACCACCTTCTACCATGGTAGAAAATGTGAAACACATTTAAAAGTGTTACTGTTTCCCGCCTTTTCTGAATTTCGCGGTTAGTCTTATCCCTTGTACTGTTAACTTGAGTCACTCTAGATTTTTGTGACAGTTTCTAATTTGTTTCCTTTGCGAAATACATTTAATCTTAACAGGTTTGTACAAAATGGCCACCTTTGGTAGTCCACGTTACAAAATTAATAATAATAATAATAATAATAATAATAATAATAATAATAATAATAATAATAATAATAATAATAAATACCTAGTAATTGTTAAGCTAAGGAAGACGCAAGCAAATTACTAGTAGTTAAATGGAGTGGTAAGATACCATAAGCTGAGCAAGTTTCGAACCCGTGACAGAGATGTCTTGAAATCGGAAATCTAACGTATTAGGACGCTCAATTATGCTTCCGATGTCATAGTATCGCGTTTCGTGACACTACTAATCAGTTTGTGATACAATTTTACACAAACCAATAAACCGTTTTTATTTCTCGCCTTTCCCACACACATTTATATTTCTATAGACGTATCATTTTTTTCAATTTCCTTCTTTTTTTGAGAGGGGAGGGCAAGAAATAAATATATCATTCCAGAATTGTAAAGAAGAATTGACACCTCTACTCAGAGAGCTGTACCAATTGTTTAAACTATGACACAGTGATATAGATTAATTATAGACAGAACAAGGATTCGAACGCAAAGCACGTATACCTCTAGAGATATAACATTAATCATGTTTTGTCTTGCATCCCGTCAAAGCTCTGCTATGAATAAAATTTACTAACGCTGAAACTTTGAAAGGGAAGAGGTTGATCGTGGAAGGAAGATTGTATTGAACGGAAGGAAGCCCTTAAGCACATCAATGAATGGTGATGTGGTTTTATTTGCAAACTGCAAAAGATGGGAAGCTTGTGAGATTCTTAGACAAGTATATATTTTTTTTTTTTTTTACTGCCAATTTCGAATAAAAGTAGAATGGAGAAAGATAATAAAACTGTTCTTTGAGTTGAACTAATATTTGTAACCTCAACTACATTTACTAAACCGTAAAATTTTACGCAATGTCTTCAAAAAGTACCATGCATATTCACTTACCGTTTGCAAGGAAGTTCTAGTAAGTTCAGTGACACAGAAATAATATGTTTGATACAAACTCAACACTATTGACGTTTATAAAACTTTTGTTACCTACCTTAACATCAGGATTTCTCAACCTTGGGATCGCGAAGATAAGCGGAAGAGATACATATAATTAGAATATAATACCGGAAAATATGTTTAAATATTATTTTGAACTTTGTTCTGATAGGCATATTTTTTATTTTTATCCATGCTGTTAAAAACAACAAAGCAATAGTTCTACTAAACATTTTCAGCAGGTGCAGAGTTGTTTAAAAATCAATTTAAATGAAAGAGGTACAATATGAAACTAATGACAACTGCATACTAAAATACCAGAAAAATGCAAATGAAACAAAAATTGCATATTGAAATACAATTAAAATTGAAAACACTAATCCGCAATAGCTGTGTTGCGTTTATTGAAAAATCAACAGTAGACAAATTATTTTGTCGGCAATAAAATGGATTGCTTTGTTTAGAATCCGCTGTTGTCGTTTGCAGAATTGTATACACACGTGTTTGACAGATTAGACTTATTTCTATCAAGCTGACCACAATGAAGGTAGATTTTTGGTGTGGGATGTTATTTTTGTTTTCTAACTTTTAAATGTAAACAAATTGTTTTTAATAGTTTTTGGTGATACTGAATACATACACAACAATATACCAAATTCACAACAATATGAGGTAACTGAAAATGGTGGCCTTCCGAAAATTAAAATATTCAATAACTTTCTTTAACAACTGTCCAAGTTTTTTTTTTCAACCAAAATTATAAATCACTTTATTTTTTTTACCATATGAACCAAAATTAAGGGAGTTGCGAAATTTTCAAACGGCCTCCATTTTGAAACACTATGGCTGATCGGATTCGATATTTATAATATGAACGAACTGACTAAATTCGGTTTCAACCCATTCCCTTTTAGGTAAGTTACTGTTTCCACTATATACAAGAAATGGTTTCTTCTATTATAGAAATAGATGGATATCGTGAGATCTCTGCAATAGGTATATTAAAAATCCCACACAAGCTTATTACAAATCAGAAATTATAAGGGGATCGCTGGCAAGAGGATGTGATAAAATGGGGACCGTGATAGGAATTAGATTCAGAACCACTGCCTTACATTAACAATATTTAAATTGTGCTACTTATACAGCATTAATTGCTTGCCTTATAGTAATAGACCATTGTTTTTATTTTTAACTCCTCTACATTATTCAAAATTATACAATCCACAATATATACAGGGTGTTTGAAAACAACACCGACAGCGTTTGGGAGGTGATTTCTGACACCAAGATAAGGCAAAAACTATATACCAACCTGGGTACACAAATGCTTTCTTTCGGTGTTATAGGCTGCCGAAAACATGAAAATATAAACTTTAAAGGTCCATAACTTTAATACTATGGAACCTACCGTAGTCGGATCAAGATTTAACTTAGGAATTAATATGTGCCCTATCAAAATATCCATGTTTCAGAATCTTAAGACACTCACGAAACAATTTTTACAAAGGGAGTTTGGCTACGGTCATCCCGATATATATCGGAATCCCTACTCGCACTTTCACTGACCCTGCTCCAACCCCCAGCTTTCACGAACTAACCTCTCCCGACCTAGCTCTCTGGTTTCGTAAACGTGGTTGCCAGGTGGTGAGCTCTGATTGGCTGAGCGTAACAGCAGGATCGAGCCCAAGGCTCGTGAGGTTCCATCTGCGTTATTTATTTCTGAATGTATGCCTGTTCTTCCAATTGTTTATGCCTGCTATACAGATAAGAAGTTCACTTTTTATTTATTATTTTGTTGTAAGTTGCATGTATTTTAATGATCTTACAGTTGTAATACAAGTACATATGAATAACTGCCACATACGCAATATTAATCAAATACCAGGGACATGTAATATATGAGTTTGTGACTTATCTCTCATCTAGTTACAGTTTTCTACCCATCGCAGAAAAAAAAAAATGTCGTTTCACACATTTTGAAGAAAATGGAATGTTTCTCCACATTTTTCTCTTCAGTAGAAATTTCCATAATGGGAATTGGCAGTAATGGTATTTGTACTATTCCCAGAAGTCATCTCACAAAAAGAGGGGAAATGATTGATTTATGTCTTCTCTCATATGCAAAAAAAAAAAAAAAAAAAAAAAAAAAAAAAAAAAAAAAAAAAAACACCTGTTTAGCTATTGAGCAAGAGAGCGATTTTATTCGCATAACTTTTGATTTTGTCTGTTTCAAAAGAAAGAAAAAAAAAACATCTAATCAATTGTAATTCACTTATATTTGTATACGAATAATAACAATAGAGAAATCAATAAATCATATATATTCCAAACACCACTGACTGACACATCACTACGTTCCTGAAACTCCGTTTAACCGGACGTTTCTATTCCTAACTTTTAGGCATTTGCTACGAAAAATAAATACATAAATAAATGAGAGTAAAAATATTGTATATGTATGACCACCGTTGCCCATTACACGATACATGCATTCACTAAGTGAATGGGATATGAATGACCAATGTTAGTCGTTATGCGATACGTGCATTTATAATGAATTGAGTATGAATGACCACCGTTACCTGTTACGAGGTACGTGCACTTATACATGAAGTGGATATGAATCAGCACCGTTACCCGTTACGTGATACGTGCATTTATGAATGAATGGGATACGAATGACCACCGTTACCTGTTATGCAGTACATGAATTTGATATGAATGAGCACCATTACATGTCACGCAGTATGTGCATTTATGAATGAATGACATATGAATGACCACCGTTACTAGTTACGTGGTACGTTCATTTATGAATGAATTGGATATGAATTAGCACCGTTACCCGTTACGCAGTACATGCATTTATGAATGAATGGGATACGAATGACCACCCTTACCCGTTACCCAGTAAGTGCATTTATAAATGAATGGAATATGAATGACCAGCGTTACCCGTGAAGATTTTAAAGGATTAACTTCATTAACAAACTCGGTCTTGAGGCAACCAACAATTCTTTACTACTATGCGGGTTGCATAAAAGTTAGGGAATGATATGAATTTTAAATGGGATACGAATAACAAGCTTTATCCGTGAAGATGTTAAAGGATTAACTTGGAGATCTTGGCCTAAATAATCACACTAATTAAGTATTGCAAAAAACAAAAAAAAAAAAGTAAAATAATAAAAAATCGCTCTTGTTTAAGAGTTATCCTGTAGAGTAACAGACGTTCTAAGATTACAATATTGTGAGTCACTAGCGTGCTCCTTATAAAAGAAGAAGTTCGAATGCATGCTGCTCAGTCAAGTGTAAATGAAAATCGATTAAATTCATAAGTTAGATGATACAAAGGAGAACACAGATCCTTACACCATGGCTATGGCTCTAGTTTTATATATATATATATATATATATATATATATATATATATATATATATATATATATATATATATATATATATATATATATATAATGCTAAATTTTATATAATAATAATATAATAACCAATTTGAAAGACAATATAAAGGACATAGAACAAATCGTAATCTGTAATATGCTCTTTTAAACTTAAAATTGTTGTAACACAAATGTATCACTAAAGGGTAAAGGGGAACGCAAATTGTAATCCCAATGTGGAATGTTGCAGTGTATTGTGGGAAATTAATGACACAGTCCGCAGTGTTGCTTCTGACGTTCTACAAGGTAGGAACAAGTTGTCAAGACAATATCCCGTAGTTTAGTATCGATTTGTTGTGGTGACTGAGTAACATATATTTCGTTTCCATATGCATCCGCAAACAAAGAGGGTTTTAATGTTTCCTTCTCGTTTTGCTTTACACAGCAGCCATGCCACATAGCTTTTGTCATCAGGCTGAAATATACAGGGAGTTATAGATCTAGTTGCAATGAAAGTATTTAAACATCGAAACAAAGTGAAAGTTTAAAATGCATTTCGCACTAATATGTTTTGATACAAAACACTGGACATTGTATAACTGTGAACTAAGTGACGACATTTCATCCACGATGTTACATCTGACAAAGTAAAAATAAAACTTAAACAATCAATAAATTAATAAATCGATGCATTTGTTTGGTATAGGGCTAACCTCTAGTATGCCGGGTTGTTGACTAGATCCCAGGCTAAGTAAATTTGTGGTAAACAATATCGTGTCCGTGGGTTTCTTCGGGGCATTTCTGTTTCCTTTCACATACTCATTCCACAAATTATTTCATCATTACTCACTTGCTTTAATCATCATGTCCCTTACCCTAAATGACATAATCATGGGACGTTGAATGGAAAGAAGAATATCGTACACAAACCCAATGTGTGTTCCGCACCGAAAACACTTCGAATTTAGCGCCCCTTTCAGCACCGAGGCTATATAGAACACAGATATACAGATCAAGGTGAAATCCGGACCGAGACAATGCGTTCAGATTTCAACGGTGTTCCACCGGGAATTGAACACGGAAGCCCGTTACCTAAGGCGCATAAAATAGTCACTACACCAGCGGGAAGGGCAATTCATTTGTTTGCTGTTCTAAGTTACATTTGATATGTACATATCATTTATAACAACGATACTGAAAACATAACTAATAATAATAATAATAATAATAATAATAATAATAATAAAGAATTCAAGTTAACAGTATAATATTAAACATACACTTTGTAGAGTTTTCGCCCAGCTAAACACGCAATATTTGAGATCGTTTGTACTAATTCATTGGCTGCGCGAGGCAGACATTTAATGGATTTCTACAACATCTAAGCACTACTTTCTTAATAGCTTAGCTATGAAATTATGAAAAAAAAAATCAAAAGTAAGCATTTTTTTCAGACGTCATATATGACAAATGAAGAAAATAATTGATTTCATATCACATCAACAAGAGTGATAACATGTTCAGAAAAAAAAAAACGGACTGAGTAAGTGCGTCCGCACATTGACCAGAGGTAATCCAGCCAACCCGATGCTGATGAAGGCATGAGAGGATGTTGAGAGAAATTCTTGACTGCATTGACTGTGTATGTCAATCACAACATTGGTTGATTAAGGAAGAAGTTGGACAAGTCCTTCATATGGAGTATTGAACCGTATGGTTCAGAAAATTGGACAATACGTAATTCAAAGGAGAAATATTTAGAGAGCTTTGAAACTGGTGTTTGCGAGAAGATATTGAAGACAAAATGGACAGAGAGAGAGAGTATGAGAAAGAGAGAGAGAGTAACATATGAAGATGTTTTAAAACGGATAGGAGAGAAGAGGATACTTCTAGCCAGCATCCTTCGTAGGAAGGCCAATTGGGTTGGACACATTATACGAAGAAATTATCATCTTCATACCTACATAGACGGAAATATGGATGGAAAGCGAGGAATAGGAAGAAGAATAACGCAACTAATGAATGGTTAGAAACAATAGAAGAAACTATTGAGCGTTAAAAGAGGAATCTGAAAATCAAGAATCGGAATAAGCATTTCCGGATCCAAACCTAATAATAATAATAATAATAATAATAATAATAATAATAATAATAATAATAATAATAATAATAATAATAATAATAATAATAATAATAATAATAATAATAATAATGTGAATGCACATGTAGGCAAATTGCATTCAATATTTTAAAATATCTGCGTTTTGTCCAATAACGGACCCAGAAATGTAGTAATATGGGTGCAGTTTGGGAACGGATTAGAAAGAGTAAAACAAAAGTACTATCATGTTAGTAACAATTTTGTTTATTTGCATTTTTAAATAAACGGTA